>NC_134707.1:54702494-55043744 GCF_043290135.1 Rhipicephalus microplus
CAGCAGACGCCGATGTAATCTATGACGTCACGGTAATTGGTGCAACTATTTCATGTTGGCGTCACTGCCTACCGCATTTTCTGGGCGTTTACTCGCTAAGCAAGCGTCTTCTCGCAGACACCACAGTAATTTTAGTATTCTAAAAGACTAACTGACTTTTGCGAGAAAAAAACCTAATTTGTGTTTAGTAACCATCTAAAGTAATGTGTTTCAGAGTGTTTCCGGAAAAATCACTACAGAAGTCTGCTTGCACGCCTCACTGTGGCCAAAACGGAAACTTCGAGCCCCGTTGCATCCGATAACCGCCTTTGTTTTCCTTACAATTTTTTTTTCTTCGTCTTGTCACCATTCAGCACTCATCCGTAACTGAAATCCTTACGCAACAAACGGAGCTACGGCTTCAGGAACTGCATCCTCGCAAGTGATCGCTGCGTCCATTCTGGGTTTCTCTCTCGGGTGCTTCTGCTGCGGATGGCTACACCGCTGTCAGCGGCAGGCACAGACACAAAGCGAGCCGCAGTAGGCTTGGGCGTGTGCCATCACACAGTTGTGTATCCCGGAATAAGACAGCGGGGAGTAGAAGAGGAGTTAGCATTCTGGCACCGAGGCAGTGGCGTGCTTTCGGCCGAGCTAAATTGGCCGGCCGCTTCGTGATGACGCTACGCAGAGGCGCATGGTTGTCTCCTGCTCACCCCGGATTCCAGAATAGCAGTCATTGTTCGTTTGGGTGATTGCACCGACAGAGAATGCTGGGGACGTGTTTGGGTCCCCGTGGGCGAGTTTCACTTGTCTTCTTGCTGTTACTCTATTTTGTGTTTTTTTTTCTTGTGCGCAAGAGCGGTTATTCCGCGTAGTTGGCAAAGGTATTTTGCTGTAACAAACTTCTTTTTCCAGAGGGAAGCGCCCCGTTTTGCGGTCAGCTGCACATTCTCTTTCCCCGTTTTATGAGTTTCCTTTACACTTGGCCCATGGAGTTGAAGCTTGCCAGCAGTGTAAAAGCGGTGACAACAGTGCGACGTTTGCCTGGAACGCCATCTTCAGGGTCAATAAAAATGTGGCAAGCGTTTCATTCAAGCGGTGAACAGCGTCTCGATGTGGTCCGACTAGTTTGGTTTTGCTCGGCAGCGCTAAAATAAACTGAAAAAAAGTTTTTGCGGGTTACCCCAAACAAAACATACATTAGAAAATATTATAGTGAGTTGAGAAGATTACTGCCATGAGGATGTTTTTTAGCAAGACATAACAACTTACGACTCAGCATTTTTATTTGAAATCTCAAGCAGTATAAAAAACACCATGATTCGTGGTTTGCGAAAAGTTTTCTTCATTATTCATCACTTTCGGATAATGTCAAATAAATTCAAAATATGAAACGTGCAAGTTTTTGCAGCATTGCCGACACAGTTGAAAACTATATAAAAGAGGGCACTCCTAATATTTAAACAGTGTGGTGCATTTGGAGCGCAATCGATAATGTACAATGGGAAGCCTAGTCGCCGAGTACCCGGTCGCGTGGTTTTGATACAGAGGCAGGTGTACGGAAGTGTATACTGCTTTCCTGGATCACTCTTGAAGCAGACAGAGAACGCCTTAGACGTTTGTTGTACAGGAGTACCTGAAGAGACCTTGGAAACATCTAGGGAATAAACTGTCCAGTTACATGCCCGGGCCTTCAATTTTCTATACTTTCTATAGCCTCAGTGGTCGCCAGTGTACTGCGCTCATCATCATCATCATTACATCATTTATTTTCCCTTAAGGGCCCCTGACGGGGTATTACATAAGGGGGGGGGGGGTTGAACAAGGATACACAAAGGCAATTACAGAACAAGAACATAAAGTAGGATACAATTCAAGAATTGGAATTACAGGGCAATAATAACTTCAAAACTCGTTATTCAACTAATAATATGATTCAAAGTGGCATAAAAATTAAAAGCAACTGGCTACACACAGAAAGTACGATGGTGTGGTTGTAAAATAAGTTTCGAGTAAGATTTTAAACTTCAGAGTATTACGTTCGTTGGCTATTGCGTTTGGAAGCTGATTACAATCCTCAATTCTTAACGGGACAAAAGATCTGTTAAAAGCGTTGGTTGAACCTTTTAAATTTTGGACACTCAAAGAATGGAAGAGACGGCGCGAAGTTCGAATTGGCGGAAGAAGCAGGCAGCCATGTAAGTAAGAATAATTGAAATACAGTTTGTGAAATGAACAAAGGCGTGCTATTTTTTGTCTAAAATCCAGAGAGGTGAGAGGCAGTGATGATTTTATAGTAGTAACGCTTGTGCGGAAATTGTATTGGGAGGGTGTAAAACGAGCCGCATGATTTTGAATGGCTTCAAGTGCGTCTATTAAATAAGATTGGTGTGAATTCCAAATTGGTGAGGCATACTCGAGTTTACTACGGACGTAGGTTTTGTAGGCGAGTTTACGAACTGAGGCCGGTGAGCAGGACAGGGATCTTCTGATGAAACCTAATGTTTTGTCTGCATCGGCAGTAAGCTGTGCGATATGGTCAGTCCATGTTAATTTACTGTTGATGAGAACACCCAAGTATCGTTCCCAAATTTGAGTACCAAGTACTCAAAATCGTTAAACATTTGTTTCTAAAGACACACTTTCATGCAATCAAGTCCGCAGAACAACCACGGTTAGAACTCTCCTAGAAAGTCCTCTTCGTTGTTTTCTTCAGGCGTCCAAGCAGCATTGGTAATTCTTTTGTACACATCTTTTTTTTTTAAATCTAGGGTTCTTTATTGTTTCGTTCATTCCTCAGTGATGTGGACCATGGCACCTTATGTTGTGCTTCACCTCCGTCCACTCGTACCATCTTTTTCCAACTCTGCGCATCGGTATCGTTGTATTGCCCAGCTTCAAACACTATAGACGCGGTACTTTTCGTTCTCACGTATTCGGGCCTATCAGGATACTCAACGAGCTTACATTGGTCACATAGACACATTACCTACTTACGCCAAAATAGTCTTCTCGACTCTCAATTATTTAGGGCCAATTGCTGACTCGAAGAATGTTTTTAAGGTCACCACCAGTATTTCACATCCGTGAATGCGCAAGTTGTTCATTACTAAAAAAAATCACATTATATCCATGAAGTCAATGATGATGACTTGGGCGAAGCGTTCATCAGCCCGTCCATGCTTCCATCCGTCCGTCTGTCTATGCCATCCGTCTGTAAGTCCGTGCGTCAGTTCATCTGTCCGTCTGTCTTCTAGACTGTCTCTCCGTCCATCCGTGCGTCCATCCAGTGAACACTCCAAGTACCACCATCTCGCATCCCCTGTGGCACATACCCGCTCCGCGCGTCCGTCCATCTGTCCATCCGTCTCCTAGTCTGTCTGTCTGTCTGTCTGTCTGTCTGTCTGTCTGTCTGTCTGTCTGTCTGTCTGTCCGTCCGTTTATGCGTCCGTCCGTGCGTTCATCTATGGAACACTTTAAGTACTGCCATCGCCCACCTCGCATCCCCTGTGGCATATACCCGCTCTGAGACGATATGTGCCTCTAGTGGTTACGTACGACAACGAAGGTTGGAGAGACCCATGCCTTAAAAAGCTTCGCCCCTAAAAGCAATAGTAAAGAGTCCCCGTCACAAAACGCGATCGCCAGCAAAGTGTATTGGTAGGCGTGCCGCCTAACCTAAACTTGAATCACAGTAGCCAGAGCAAAGTACTCGATGACTAGCAACATGGCGGCAATGGTGAGTACACGGCAAGGTCTCGGAAAGTTCAGCATCGAGTGACGCAGGAGGAACAAAGCCACGACGCTGACCGCTTCCCTGACGCTGTTCGGAAGAATGCTCACCTCTATCAGGAAGGGGACGAAGGTGGTAGAACCCAGTATTACTGCCAGGTAGCAGCACCATATCGTCGGCAAAGAAATTTTTCGTACATAGCGTCACACTTTTATCGCGCATAGCATCACATTTTTGCCGCAGCCATGATCTGGAAAATTAAGTATATCTATGGTTTGAAAGGAACACACCACCGAATACCTACATACTGAAGTTGTGCTCAATATGTGCCCAAGTCTTGCTTTTTCATCGACAATGTTCACAAGTAGCAACACAACAACCAGTTGAAAATGACTTGGCGTTTACTAATTAAGTGCTTAAACTTTGGCCAGGTGGCTGAATTGTGTGGCAGGCAGGCAGGCAGGCAGGCAGGCAGGCAGGCAGGCAGGCAGGCAGGCAGGCAGGCAGGCAGGCAGGCAGGCAGGCAGGCAGGCAGGCCAAACTTTCCGCAAAAGAGATTACTCGCAAAAGCAAGGATAATTTTTTAC
Source organism: Rhipicephalus microplus (assembly GCF_043290135.1). Lineage (NCBI taxonomy): Eukaryota > Metazoa > Arthropoda > Arachnida > Ixodida > Ixodidae > Rhipicephalus > Rhipicephalus microplus. The sequence goes on from NC_134707.1 coordinate 54,706,794, forward strand.
ACTGTGCACTTAGCAGCGGTACTGGCTCATGCACTCTATACGACCCGGCTGAACGTAGCGGCGCTGCGCACAGTGCCAGGGCATCCAGTGTGGCATACAAGTGTCAAGTCTGGAAAAAGAAACATTGTTTTTGCTAGTCGGGCAGTATGTGCGTATTGTTCGTACCTTGTTTTGTGATTGCGTCGAGCTCGAGCTCCAGGAAATTCCTCACGATTCACCAACCAGCCCACATTGCGATTGGGGCAGCGTCAGATTTTGGTATCAGAGTTTCACACCAATCAAAAACTATGAAAAAAGGTTTTCATACCAAAAATGGCTGATTGCCGCCACTTAGACGATCATGAGGACATCACTTATTGGAAAATGGTGCGTAGAGGTTTGCATTTAACTAGTGCACCTTCCAGAGAATCATTATGCACACCCTTATTTGTTCACACTAGTAGGGTACCAAAGTTTTCAGAAAATTTTCTTTGCTATCAAAATCTAATTTACAGAATGTTCGTTTGAAAAAGATGCGGCTACGCCAGAGGTCGCTTACTGATGAACAGACAGGCGACCGAGACAAGCAGCTCATTGGGCGAAATGCAGTTTGGGTACGGCAGACTGAGAACGTAGGCCGAGGTCAGCCCGTGAATACGGATGTACGACGACGTAGGAAGACTTCACCAGGCAGGGCCAGCAGAAGCATTCATTCCGCGATGTCTGCCTCGGCTCAGAAAAGCAACGTGAGAGACCAATGACGGCGATGATGCTTATGTACAAGTGAAAACAATGAAGTACGATAAATGTGCTTACAGTATATAGTATCAGCAACTTCCGTCTAGAAATAAGGCCACCGTTGGACGGAAGGGCCAATGTCAAAGTGCATATGTTCACCATTCTTTGTGCATGCACGTGCACCTGCACTATTTATGACTTAGTAGACACTGTGAGACAACAAGTGTAAGCTCATTTTGAAGCTCAAATACTGTAGATTCGTTAAGCTTTCCGACGTATGTAAGGCATATCAATGCCACCAAGTGCGGCTGTACTCACACAAAATTCTAGTCTATCGGTGCTCCGCTTGTACACAAACAAAGCGTCCTGTTAGAATGAGCATATGTACTAACTACGCTTGTCCCATTACAGCATCGATGTCAGCTTTGCGCTACGTGTTACTTGCATGCTCAGTAGAAATGATTGTTGCTATGGTTCAGATGACTGAGAATGTTGCTATGGTTGAGACGACTCGTAATTTAAGCCTAATCCCCTATGGAGAAACATCATCAAGATTAACATGTTTCTGGAGATTTTAATCTTTACTGTTAGTTAATTTGTGAAAGATAGTGTTTAATTCACATGCAAGAAGACATGTGGACCTGGTCTGACTTATTAGTTTGATATATAAGCGTTAACAACACATTTATGTTGTATGATACAAGCTTACCAGGGTCACGACGTGCAAGACAGCTTGCAACAGGGAGTTGAGAGGTTTGTTTTACATAAAGCTCTTCATTTTCGTCAGGAGAAAACCAATGAAGGCTAACATGTTTTATAACAATGTCCGTTAATAAAAAAACAGTGCATTTCACGTTTCAAGAAGTGTTTTCAGGATGATATTCATTAGCTTCAATTAGTCTGAAAGCAGCCCAATTGGAAAATCTGCCGTAAAGGTTAGGAACAGCAGTGTCTATCAAAACTAGGTAAAAAATATCACTCCTGAAGTTTGAAATTTGGTGCAATGAAAACGAAAGTGGTGATAAAAATTGAAGTGGTTAGCTCACTAGATGTCCAGTGCCATGGTACATGATGCCGTTAAAGGACGACGTCATCAGTTTTTCGGTTCATCTTTGAGCGAAAATTGCGAAATAAACAGGTCAACTAAACGTCATCAGAACACCAAGAACATCAGTTATCTGTACGGCTTAGTGCCTTCAATTTCGAAGACTCGCACAGCTCCCCTGGACGCCCATGAATTTGAGCTCTAGAACAACCATGGTTCGAACACTCCCTCAAAGTTTTCTATTACATTGTTTTCTTCAGCTATCGATGGATAACTTATCTACATCACTATATGCATTACCCATGAATAACCATAGATGAATCAAGTATATATTTTCTCAACTGAGCATGCTTGAATAATTCGTTAGCTTATCGCTCATTGATCTGGGTGACCTGCTCTTACATGCCAGATTGATCATCTTCACCCACTTTTGCCGGTCTTCACAAATGTGTTCACCACTGTATTGTTCTATCTGACTTCAGCCCACCCTAGACGCTCCACTTTCCCATTCGCGTGTACTATAGCCCATCACTATATTCAGTGACCTTATGTTATTCACACGGGCCCATTATGCACAATCGGTAAAACACACATTCTGGCTTTCCAATTCTTCAGTGCAGGGAGCCGACTTGGAGCACTTCTGAAGAAACACCATCAGCTTTTCATATCCGCGAAGCCGAAGCTTGTTCTTAACACAAAAGTAGTAGTAAAAAGCCCCCATCACAAACACGATCGCCAGTAAGGCGTACTGGTACGCGTACCGCCTAACCTGGACTAGGGTCACTGTAGCCAGCACAAAGCACACGACGATCCTCAACACGGCGACAGCGGTGGGCACCCGGTAAGGTCTCGGCGCGTTCGGCATCGTGCGGCGCAGGAGGAACAACGTCACGACGCTCGCCGCTTCTCTGACGTTGTTCAGAAGGATGCTCGCCTCTATCAGGAAGTGGACCGAGCCGGTAAGGGCAAAGGCCAGAGATAAAAAGCAGCGAGTCACCACGGCTAGCAGCGGTACGGCATTGTACACGTGCACGTAGGACATGACGTGAGCCAGGTGACCCTGTCGGCTGGCTGCGAAGAGGACCCTCGAACACACGAGCACACTGGCGCACGTTGACCCGAACACGGTCAGTGCGATGACCAAGGGCACGACGCTTGCCATACCCTGTCCCCACGCTACGCGCACGAACGCGACGGCTACAACATCCCTACTCATGATGGTGTCGGCGTCCAGAACGACGAAGAAGGCTAAGTTGGTCAGCAGGTATGTGACCACGGTGATGGCGGTGCTGACGGCTATGGCGATGGGGATGTTCCGGCCAGGGTTTTTGATTTCTTCGGCGATGTAGGTGATGCAAGTCCTGGGCAAGAGAATCAGTATTTTATAAATATGAAAGCTATGTATTATGATAATGAAACAGTGGGAAGTGATAGGACAGAAGCAACAAGAAATCAAACGTGGTGCTTGGGACTATCCAACTCCCACACCTTCTACTACTCTTTAAGAAAAAGGAAGGGGAGTGATGCTAGCCCCACCCCCGTGTTTTAAACTTGGCTTTTCATCGCAATTATTAAACACAGAATAAATAATGGCTCAAATTGTACAATCTCAGCATAAAGGCATGTTAGCAACTTCATTCCAACATAGAAACTCTTTCTGTAGCCCTGTGTCTTGTCCCGTCACTAAGCTACTTTTGTCTGTTAGCCGTGGAGGCGCAGCTATACTCCAATTTAACTTCTCTCGTTTCTGCACGTAGGCTTAATGCTAATTATAGGCAATTCACAACCAGCCAATTTGCACAGCTCTTAGAAGTGATGAAATCATCTCACCATCCACTGTAGCTATAGACCGCAGAGTACAGTGCCGATACTATATCTCCGGACGAAGGAGGAGTGCCTGAAGGCTGGTAATCGAAGATATGATTGCCTGTCATTTCGGGAAAGTAAGGAAATCCCACATTAGTGTTCATATTTGTATACATAGGGCAAGAATTTCGGAATTTTTAGAAGTATAAAACTTGCCATGAAATGAGTATATTGCTCCTGTGATGATCACTGCGTACAGGAAGGTGCACTTGAGACCAGAAAAAATGTCCAGTACCTTGGCAGATGTCCTGATGGAAAAGCAGTTGACGGCTGTGGCCAAAGCTGCGGGTAGGGGGTTGGTTATATGCAAGAGTAATTGGTAAGGCTTGCATAGATGGTGCAGTGTTTGATACCCCATAACTGAAGTTCTACTTCATTCATAAATGTTTCTCATGAAATACCGATGAATAGAAGCAGGAGTAAACAAAACACATAATTTACCTTCTTCCTCAAAGTATATTGCGCCATTAGAAGGCACAAGTACGTCGAGGACGCTAGTAAGTGCCATGAAGAACCGTTGCCTAATTTGTAAGATGCCACACAATGTTTCGACTTTTCAGGAGTGTTGTGAAGTGCGCTCTCACGGTCAGTTAAGAAAGTGGTGTTGTCTACGTGTAATCTCGAAACAAAACTGTATTTGTGATGTCATGCAGAACGTGACGACAGTGAAGCACACTCACTGGACCTCTAGTTCTATTGCTATAGTTATTCAGCGTGTGATGCACTTCTCTAATGCCGTAAAAAGCTCTGACATATTCAGAGTTCACGACAAAAAGTTGTAATGAAATGAAATCTGTACATAACCGCTGCATCCTGCGACACTGTGCCTTTCTCTTAGTGAATGAAGATGACACTTTCCCTGCCATTCTCTCTGCCATTCTCCCTGTTACACTCTTGGCAGAGTGTAGCAGGGAGACTGTATGTGGGTATAACGGCTAGGTTTGCATTCAAAACACGGGAAGCAAATTGTGCGCACCCTTATCGCTACGCTAATTGCTTTCGATATTGTGTAGTTATTGGCAGTAAAACAAAAATATACTTCTTGGTTCACGCATCCGGCAGCACTCTCACGAAGTCTTGCAAAAGCCAAATATTTGTTTCATAAGAGCTAGAATGCTATAACAATCTTATTTGGTCGGTGAAGTCTCCTCGACTCTTGTATTACTGCCTGGCAGGATGTCAGATTTGAACTACGTGTCAAAAAAAGGGGGAAATGCTCAACGAAAGGATGGTTTCGAGTGGTTCAACCATTGCAACGTGTCCAGCTGCGCGTGGAACCTCATACGGACATGCATGTGGGTAGCTCGTCAATTCGCTGAAGGAAGAAATTTGTCGTTGTGGGCACTAAAAAACAGTAGAATTATTTTGTAGAAATAGCAGGGTAGTTTAAAACGATCATTGGTGCATGTCCACGTGTTTTTTTTTTTTTTGCGCGTGGCTTTGTTGAAGGCGATACTATCGGTGCAAGATGACGTTATACCGTTTTTCTTTTGAAGGTCCAGCTCAGGTGTCCTCCAAGTCTTTACATTTGTCACAGTGGGCAAAGCTCCCTCCAAACTATATCACGTCTCGATACCGGCGATCGTACATTCACTTACGGGCTTAGCAGCGCAGCAGTTCTGTGGTTACAGGCAACGACCACCGTGATGTGCGAAACGATGAGATGCAGCAGTAAAGGGCAAGGCTGAAATAGGCTGCAGCTTGGAACAACAGGTGACCTTGGCGAAAAAAAAAATCTGATTCGAATATGAGAAATCGTTGATGGCCAGCAAGTCCACGATGCAGAGCACATTAGTTATTGGAAAGTGGTGCTTACGAAGGCGCGTGTGACGCGAAGGTAGCGGTTTCAATCCCGGCCACGACGGTTGCATTTAGGTGAAAACGAGATTGTAGATGAGGCCCGTGCAATGTTAGTTCACGTCAAAGAACAAGAGATGGTCGAAGTTTACAAGGCTCACCACTAAGGCATCTTGAAGTCACTCAGTTTTATCAATTAAGCCATCAGATCTATCCCGAATCCTGTAAGGGCGTCACAAAAGCAAAGAAGTGCACCCTTCTTTGCCTTTAGACCAAAACTTTATTGTGCCCGGCAATCTTGAAACACTTCAACCCCGCTTGCACGGGGAAGTGCTCGCACTGCGAGGAAAATTTCTCCGACGTTTTCCACATGATGTAGGCGCGTCAAAAAAAATCTTAATCTCACCTCTCTATCTAACCCTTCCCGGGAGGACTGGGAGGCAGCCCTGCTCGGCTGCTCGAACCTGACGGCCCAACGGGAAGTGTGGCAGCTTAGGCTAGTTGGTATGGCATGACGATAGTTATAGCGCCAGAACAAAGCGACGACATAGAGACAAGAAGAACGCTCGTGTCCTTCTTGTCTCTGTGTCGTCGTTTTGTTCTCGCGCTATAACTATCGTCATGCCCGACAGGCCTTGGTTGAGGTTGCCCGGTCCGCGGCTGACGCCAATGGCCTCCCGTGAAGGGGTGACTATCTAGTGTGTGTACGGGGCGGCCCATTTGGGACCGTTCCCCACCCTCCCTGTACGTAACTTACTGAATAAATGTTTTTCATCATCATGATCATCATAACCATATCGTGGTTTTGGGTCTTAAGACCCCCGACATCAATTATCGTTATTAAAGATGCTTGTGAACGGCACACATTCAAGAGACTATTTGTGTAGAGCCATATTTTTGCAGACAGGACTGCGCCAGATTTTTCACGGACCAGGCCCCCACCACCGCCGAAATCCAACTCGTAGAATCGTTTAAAAATCATGTCGGTACAACAAAGAATGCTTACTGATGAACAGACAGGCGACCAAGACAAGGAGCTCGTTGGGCGGAACACAGCCCGGGTACGGCAGACTGAGCACGTATGCCGCGAAGGTCAATCCCTGTATAGTCACGTACGCAGGATCCACGAAAAAAGAACCCCAGGCGGAAAGAAAGGCCGGTATGTCACCGTATTTTCCGTACGGCCTGCCGGCGGCGAGGAAAAATGTGTAGTCGCCACCTGATGCTGGTAGAAGCGCACCAAGTTCGGCAGCGCATAGGCCACCTGAGCAGAGTACAAATGCTCGTCAACGTCAGGGTCCACTTCATTTCCAACGCACTCGTTCGGGGACTCACAGGCGAAAAGCTATGGAAACGGCTTGGCTTGATCAGGGGTCTTACAGAGAGCAAATTATTCTATGAAGTGGGCTTCACACAGCTTTACTTATTGTAGAGGAGACACAACCGAAATAAACTACAGAAAATGTAAAAGTCACTGTACGACTGCTCGCAATGAACGCCAAAACATCGTTTCAGCATGATGCACAAAACGTGAAACAGTAAGCTTTCGTGAAACGGAAGGAGTTCACCGCTTCTTCAGGTAATCTCGCAATTCTGATTCGACTCCGCGATGGAAAAATATCGAAACGCAAAGCCATACCCGGACAAGCAGAGGGAACGGGGCATTGTGGCAAAGGTGACAAAGAAGACGGGACTGTCCGCTTGTTGCTTTGCGCTAAAATATTTTCCCTCCAAGAAGCCGTGAGCCAACCAGCCAAAGGTGGAGTTTGGTGCGAACATTGCCGTATGCTTTCAAGGCATTAAAAAGTGTCGGTAGGCGATGCACTAGCCTAGCTTTACCGTATTCTGTGCGTATAGTCAAGAGTCCGACGGAACACCATCTGGTCGGGGACAAACAGAGTGCAAAATAACAAAAACGCCGACCAAGGTGAAATACACAAAATTTAAAAAGACGTTTCAGCTCCCCACACGTGAGCCTTGTTCATAGTGACCGCAAATGACGTAGTGCGCTCTTCTTATGCATGTTTCCTCACATGTTGCAGACATCGCGCGTACACAGGGGGGAGTGTCCCCCTGTGTACTTTCCTTCGATATGTGGTCCTTTCCTTCGATATGTGGATGATTGTTCCGGTGTTTTGCAACGCGATGCCCTGCTAGTATTCTTGGAACAGCTAAATTCCGTGGAAGCCGCGATACAGTTTACCGTGGAAGAAGAATCAAACGGCTGCTTTCCGTTCCTTGACGTCCTCGTGAAACGAGACGGTAGGCGCCTGACTTTCAGCGTGTACAGAAAAAGAAACACACACCGGTCGTTTTCTACGCTTCAATTCTGTGCACCCATCCTGCCATAAACGTTCTGTTGTGTCTACACTCGTAAAGCGCGCTTGGAGGATTTCTTCTAAGGAAGAAGACGCAGTAGAAGATGTTGAGTCCGTTCGACTGGAACTGGCTACTTGCTGGTACCCGCTTTGCTTCATGAACTCGATGCAGCGACAACTGCAGCGTCCGGCTCAGTCACACACCATTGCTACAAGAAAATGGGCATCGGTGCCTTACGTCCCAGGCTTCAGCGAGACCCTCGCTCGAAATCGCGCGGCTACGACGTCCAAGTGGCTCACGTTCCGACACGAAAGCTCCGAGGCCGTCTTACAAATGTCAAAGATAAGTTGGACAGACATGATTTTCCCGGCATGGTGTATAAAATTTCTTGCAAAGACTGTGAGTACGGATACATTGGCGAAACGGGCCATTACAAAAGAAAGCTCCGGGAACATTTTAATGACGTCAAGAACAAAAAAGTAGCTTCTAATGCCCTCGCAGAACATGTTGCTTCTACTGGGCACGCTGTCGAATGGGATAAAGCCTGCATCATTGCCAAGGAAAGAAAGTTGTTACCACGTTTGCACCTGGACTCTCTGGCTATTCAAACTACTGCGCATACGTTGAACAGAAATATTGGGACACTCCACTCTGTGTACGCGCGATGTCATCAACACGTGATGAAACATGCATAAGAAGAGTGCACTACGCCATTTGCGGTCACTGTGAACAAGGCTCCCGTGTGGGGAGCCGAAACGTCTTTTTAAATTTTGTGTATTTCACCTTGGTCGGCGTTTTTGTTAGTTTGCACTATATTTTGTGCATGTATGTTGTTCTCACATTCGCTGTTACCAATGATTTAGTCAAGATGAATGAGTTTGATGAAATAAACGTTTAGTGTCCCCAAACAGTGTTCCCGAACCCGAAAGCTCGGCACCACCCTAGGTGGGAGGTTCATTCATACCAGGAATCCTCTAGTCACATTCACCTCCTGGGCCCTGGTGACGAGTCCTCGTGCTCGTCTATAGGCACCATGCAGCGATCTTTAACTCCCGTGAATTGAGTGGTTTAAAATTAAGAGCCGAACCACCTTATGAGCGAGGCCCGTTCAGAGTCACGGATACATTACTTGGGGCAACGCTGTGGCAACGCATGGTATACTTGAAAAAAAAAGGTTTAGTAATAGGTTAATTATTATTAGAACTGAACCATCAAAAACACGTACAAACATAAACCCTTTATACTCGTATTCGACTTCAACGTATACATTCTGAATCTTACGGCCTAGCTTTGCCCATTCATTATGATTCTTTTTGTGGGGATGCATAAATATTTTGTTTGCTACTTTGGCACTAGCCAACAAGCTAGTACTTAGCAAACTCTAGCCAACAACGCTAAACGTTATTCAACAGTAACCTGCCCCAGACGACATTAGCCATGTGTGCGCTAACCAGATACATGACGTAGCCTCCGCACATAAACTATCGAGAAAACTCTTGTACAGTCGTGCTCAATATTAATAGTAATACGGGAACACGTGACCTTACCAGTTTCAAGATTGCGCGTGACTTTTTTCCATCACTAAAGGCGGTTCTCACACTTGAACATTATCCCAAACAACAAAATAATATTTAGTTGTTGAAACAAAAAGAGTTAAAAGTCATGCACAACCGTTCCACTCGTGAGCCCACTTGCTCCTATGTTGCAAGTCATATTAAGCGCGCCTGAACATTTCTTAATGTGTTGCATGTCTTGCCTTAGATGCCGTTCTGTCTGGTAGTTTTTGTTCCCTGCTCTAGATTAGAAGAATTGAAGACGACCCTGGTTCTGCCAGAAGGTCGTCTGTTACCGCGTAGTCATGACGCGATAACTTTCTCGTTTTTTACTCCTTACTACGAGTGTTTCAATCGCTTGCTCCTAGAGTAATGGAGCAGCATTGCACACGAGGCATTGTGCAGCTGCAGCCTTCTGCAGTACGACCTTTTTTCGCCCAAGTAATGTGAAAGTATTTTTTATGCTTTTATCTTACCTACGAGTGCATTTAGTCCACCAATTGTCCACAAGAGAAGATCGATGCCTATAGATTTTGAGTTCCTGAGTACACTTCCCGGAGTTATGAAGATGCCCGTACCTTAAACGTAGGAGTAACAAAGTTCATTATTTAAACATCCTTTTTCATTCAGGCAAAGATTATCTATTACTTAAGATGAACAATTATTACAATGCTAGCGTATATCTTCGAACATTTATTGAGTACTTACATGTATCAGCCATAGTAGCAAGGATTTATTAATTCAGTTTGCAAACATATACCTCATTAGGCGACCATGCTCTGTTGCACAGTTGCGCTCACTAAGTACGCAGTTGGTGACATATTTACCCGAAAATCCTTAAAGACAATCAGTGAACTTGTCGCTGTGCTGTTGCTGGCATCTGCGAAGCCTTAAGTTGCATAACTCAAGTATGACACTTAAGTAAAAGAATACAACAATCAAGTTCATTAGAGGTGACATCATTCAGTTGAGCACTAACTTGCAGAGGTATACTTCAGAAGATTTTGGCCCGCTCCTCATAGCAGATGCATTAGCTTGGGGCATGGACAGAAATATTTTGTGGTAGGGGGTGTTATATTTTTGAAATGGTCATGCATTGCTCTCTATACAACGACGAAAAAAAAATTCGGTCGAGGACTGGAGGGGCACAGACTAAGTGTTTCACCCCCTGACTATGACACTGGAACCAGCTACTTTTGATCACTGGAAACATCATGGCCCGATCTGAATTGGTGAGTCTAAGAAGTTCAAGGTAGTGAAATGTTATTGCTAAGCCTTTGCTGCACTATGTCTGGCGGCAAAGCAGATTTACGCCACATATAGCCAGATGGAGCCGGAAAAATGAAGCTTAGACAAATTTGTGTACTCCCCATCATTAAAATGCTGGCTGAAGTGCCGTGCGTTGCAGCTTGCATAAAAACTATTACCAGAGTTCCCTGGTAACTTTCAGAAAAATCTACGACGAAGCCCCCAAAATTATTTTTGAGTTTACACCATTGTAAACGGAGATAAGTACACCAAAAATTGCCAATGAATACATAATAATATACGAAAAATATGCACCGCAGTCGTATGATTTAAATATATGCTGCGTAACCTCAGCTGACTCTCACGAACACACTTTACCGCTATTCGACATCACAGACAGCAGTGTGCTTCTAGTTTTCGTAGCACTGTCAAGAACAAAACAAGGTGGCCTAATGCAACAGTTGCCACTAGCTTGCTTCTATGCTGGATGGAACCTCAGAATAAAGGCGAGAAAATAAGACGGAACTAATGTCGGTAGCTGATAAGGGGAGGAAAAGGCAAAAGAGACGTAAAGGTGGATGTTCTTCACCTATAGTCGCACTGAGAAGAAAGGTAATGCTGCTGAACAATCCAACGTCTCTCCTGAGCGACAGTCCTCGCTTCCTTTGTAGACCCTCTTCAGAAGGAACAGCGGAGCTCATGTCCCGTTTGTTGGCTGCTTCCCTTCCGCGATTGAACCGTACACGTTGCTTGGCCTCCACTTGGTTGCGTGACTCATCGTGAAGTGAAATATTCGTCTTGTACATTACGCCTGCGAAATCATTGCAAGCAGTAAAAGAAAGAGCGGGGAAGGGATGCACAAGTCACGCTTTTCATTTCCAGCTGAGTCAGCTACATTTTATAGGATCAAGATAGATAGATAGATAGATAGATAGATAGATAGATAGATAGATAGATAGATAGATAGATAGATAGATAGATAGATAGATAGATAGATATAGATAGATAGATAGATAGATAGATATATAGATAGATAGATATAGATAGATAGATAGATAGATAGATAGATAGATAGATAGATAGATAGATAGATAGATAGATAGATAAATAGATAGATAGATAGATAGATAGATAGATAGATAGATAGATAGATAGATAGATAGATAGATAGATAGATAGATAGATAGATAGATAGATAGATAGATAGATAGATAGATAGATAGATAGATAGATAGATAGATAGATAATTCTAAGCCACAGTCATCTCTAGTCAATTAAAGCTGGTCTTCGTGGATGTGGAGCACATTTGTGTAGGGCAGTGGATGAGCATGAAGAGAACAACCAGCTAGAGTTTGGTACTGAAGAACTAGTGTGTAATATTGAAGAACTAGTGTAAAACTCGGCGCAGCTTCAACCCGGCGGTAAATACTGTTCTACTACTGTGAAGACTTATGAAGTGCGTAGCAGGGGCACCCGACGATTCCTGTTCCCACAGCTACTTTTTCCATAGCGCCCATGACGTGAATAGTTCGACGTGATCCCAGTACGGTTTTAGCAGCCCCAGTACAAACTTATTAGAAAGGTTCGCATACACTTCGTGCGAATTGTGCGCTGCTTTTCGCGGCACTTTGTGGAGTTCCTGCTTATGGGTGCAGTTAGATACGTGTCATGTGCCGAGATTTACATCATGTTTCTCCTTTGAGGTGCAGTGACGAAGCGCCGGAGAGGTGGTAGTGGGAGGAGCATTCGCTTGCTTTGGGCGCGTGTGAGGATGCGCAAGCTAGCATAAAAGGGGTGTGAAGAGCACGTTTTCGAAACATCTTCAGCACCATTAACTCTTCTGACTACTTTTTAGTTATTTCCCTTACTTATATTATTTCATTTTTGCACGCACTAATCTTTTTAAGCACTCCTTCTTTCCCCGCACAATCGAGCAGTGGAATAGATTGCCTGTTGATGTGTTTTCGGCGCGTGATGTGTTGGATTTTGAAAAGCGTGTACTTTCTGCAATGTTTTAAACATTCACTGTGCCGCTATCTTTCTTTGTGTACTGCTTTTTTTCACACTTGTTGGACTGTTTTCAGAATTGTGTACCAATTTACCATGCGGATTGATGCTTTCTATGTAATTAATCCCTGCCCACCTGCTTGGTCTTCGGACTGCAGTATGTCTTAAATAAAAATAAATAAAATAAATAAATAAAATCTTCGTCACTCGTTTACCATCTTCTGAGCTTTCGTTTAGGGCTTATTTGAGCGTTTCATTATGAGCCTGACCAAGCCACATGAGTTCTACGAACACGTGAATCCCCTGAAGTGATGGTGCTTAGGAGACCCGCACTTAGGTAACGATCGGCCACCCTAAAACACTAAACGTACTTAGCAAATCCACCAAATTATCTATTGTACACGAATAAAGACTGATGGCGATAGTTGTTTCTCCCATATTTCATAATGGCTCCCACCGCAAAGTAGTCAACAAGCAGAAAGCTATACGGATAAGTCTATAGACGAACACTCACCCACTTGTTAGTACCAGTTGTTCAGAACACAAAAAAGAAAGGGTCAGCTGCAAAAAAAAAGTTCACAAAACACAAATATTCGCGCAAATGAAAATAATGCCAACACACAAAATAAAGAATTATTGCAAGATGTCACAGCTGATCATTGCGTATTTTAAAATATTTTTTTGAATGCCTACTCTAACAGCAGCAGTACCGTTTGCTGAAACCCTGCTCTCTGTACGCGATCCTAGCCGTAATATTACCTTTGCTGCCGTATGAACTTTGTGAATCCGCATACGCACTCTCAAATTGAGCGGCATGTGGCGAAGCGAGTCAGAGATGCTTGCTGGTGCGGTGGGCATATTAGTACTTGCTTTACATATGCGCGGATAATGCGTACGCATACGTGCACTCGGCAATGATAGTTGCACTTTACAAGTACAGTGTATATGCTGGCATGGCAGCATTTGTACGTCTGTATATCATAATGAACCCCGACCTACCTTCGATGTGTGCAGCTCCGACTATTATATCGCTACGTTACCCTCTGAAGCCCGTCAGTACGCAGGTACGCATTCAAGAATTATTGCCATAACTGCTGCGTTTTGCACGGATGTGCTGCTTTCGCTGTATTTGTTTTTTTATTTTCATTGAAGGATACTTCCTGCGATTTATAAATGAAAGACCTTACCCGGTGAACTAAAGAGGCTATCTGTCTATCTATCTATCTATCTATCTATCTATCTATCTATCTATCTATCTATCTATCTATCTATCTATCTATCTATCTATCTTTCTATCTATCTATCTATCTATATATATATCTATCTATCTATCTATCTATCTATCTATCTATCTATCTATCTATCTATCTATCGATAGTTCGATCATTGCTTTCTGGTCTTGCCGTATCACCCACGGCAATTTCAAGTTCTCGCGTACTACTATAATTTAGAGCGGGTATATCAGTCGCACATCTTAACTTTTTCTGTTGTACAAAATGATCTGGGTGACAACTTCAGGTGATCCTCCAGAAACACCGCGATATTCATCCGTAATATAGCGGAAATCTCACTTCGCAGGCGATGGATAACCTAAAGCGTGTTGAAACACCTGCTGCCAAGCCGGAGTGACGGTGACAACGTTTGGAGCAACACATGCACCGGACGTCTCCACTCCGCGATGACAGAGGGCACTAGGTAAGGTCTCACGATGTCGCGCAATGAGTGACGCAGAAGGAACGGACTTTGAACGCTCGCCGCTTGTAGAACGTCGACTAGCCAGATGCTCGCATCTGTCAGGGAGTTGACCAAGCCAGTGAGAGCAAATGTCACGGACAATCTTCGTGCATCTACGGGTTGTAGCGGTACGGTGCTGTCAGCATACAAGTGTGACGTAACATGAGCTACAAGACCCCATCTGCTGGCCGTGAAGCATTCTCGAAATACGGCAAGTAGCGTGACCTGACTGCAAGTCGTGCCGAACATGAATAGCGTGATGATCGCGGGCAGTCCGTTAGTTATTCCATGGCCTAGGCGGGAACATACACGACAGCGACATCATCGGTGTACCCGACGGTGTCCATGTGGAGACGAAAAAAAATCAGGCACTGCTACACCGTCAAAACCGTCGAACATCGAAAATGCAAGCGGGTGAATTGATGTGATTTGTAAGCTAGACCATGTGTCTTCGTTATTCGCTCACTCTGTATTTTAAATGTGCTTACGTAAGACTGATTCTGCAAGCACGGCTGCATGTATTGCTCAGTGGTTATGGGACACGCATTCATACCGTCAAGACTCTGCTTGATACTATGCTTTGCGAATACAATTTATTTCGTTTTCTTTGTTGTTGACCCATCCCCTTTGCTTATGTGACTTCCTCGACATCTACAGCTACTACCAGACAACGTAGTGACAGCACGACAACGTCAACGACACATGGGTGTCACCAAAACAACCTGATTTTCATTTCATAGATGACACTGCCACCAAAAAGCACCTGTGTTATTTATGATTTATTGAAAATATTTTGCTTGAAGCACTGGGTGGTCGAGTCAGTGAGCTCAAGTACGTAAAAGGCGCAATATGAATCTACTAATATACAACACTTATTGTTAATTAGCCTTTAAAAGTAGGAGAGCCAGTTTATCCCAAACTGGCCAACAGAAAATTTACCTAAATTCACTGCTGTCTTGTAGGTTCCGTAATAAAAGATAAATAAAAAACTTAGAACAGCAAAGTTGCTCTAGATTGAATAATGAGCAATAAATTATTTAGCATCCGATGTTTTACATCTCTAATCCACGATAGGATTAAGAAAGAGGCCATATATGAGAGGGTTTCAGAATTTTCACCATCTGGTATTTTTTAATTATAGGATTAGGGTGTTGTAGGTAGCCGGCGGATCCATCCTTGCATAATTTGCAGGCTATTTCCCCGCCTGGTTTCCTCTTTGCTAATTGTATGTAATGTTTTTTCGCCTGTTTTTGTTTAACTAAGCACGGGCAGGCTCTTGAATAGTCGTGCGTTGCTCGACGTAAGCCTGCATAGGCCGGTGGCCTGTGTGCCCTCCCAAATGCAGTATTGTGCCAGTACTACAAGCTAACTGCGCCATACCCCTAACATAATTGTCACTCATCGGTATTCCTGAACGTGCATTGAACTTGCACTGACGTCACACAGCACCTGAGCCTCCGCCATTTTGGCTTCATCGAAATGCGACCACCACGGCCATGATGGAACCCGTGACTTCTGAGTCAGCTGCTTAGCACCATAGCCACTGTTCCACCGAGGTGGATTGTTGACGAAGCTTCGCTGTAATTGGAAAATTTGGTGGGAGGATATATTATGACAATGATAACACTCGCGGTAATGAAAATTGGGCTTGTATGGGCACGATTCTTTCTCGATAAAGTAATCAGTACCAGCAAGCAATGGCCCAAGAGAAACTACACCGCTATACGTCTCTCGTACGTCCTTGTTTGAGAGCGCTCAATACATTTCCGATTTTCGTTCAACACGCCCCGAAAACTCAATATAAGACCCCTTCTTATTTGTGGCGGAGAGACTTTTTTTTTTCTCACGCTCATGCTTGCATGCCCAGTGCTTTTATTTTAACGCGATTCTTGCGAAATAAAGGGAAAGCACCTGTTTCGTCTGTAGGAAGAGTGAACATCATTTCGTAAGAAATCAAGATTAGAAAACTCATGTATAAGTGAAGTAGCAGCACTCAAAACTTATTCTCATTACCTCGTGAGACGAAAGAAAATTATTGATCCCCGTAAAAGCGATGCGCTCAAGCAGCATAGTGAAACCGACCAAACACACACACAAAAAAAGGAATCCTTAGGCTTCGCCTTATATGAGTCGAACGTGATTGCGATATACTGTCAATTGTGCGTGCTCAAAGCATGAAGGCACACTTTTTATTGTACGATGTAAATCAAGAAGTTTATATTTAAAATGTGGATTACTACAATGTAATCGAAAAAAGTTGAGAGAGGCTTGTGCCAACCTTTCGCAAATGACTACAGGACGATTGATTGGTAGCACGCTTAAAACCACGTGAAAATTGTTTGATCTTGCTATGCGCTCACCACGTGGTCTTAGGAAATACGCGTGTTAACGTGCGTGCCTTTTTGTAATAGGTGGCTGGCTTTAAACAACAAAGTCATCATGATAGTCACATCATCTGACACCCAACGGCAATGTATGCTTGTTCCACGCAATGTAACTGTGGTATTACACGTCGTATAATAAAGCATGTATACAGGACGCACGTATGTGTAAAGCATGAGCTATTTTCACTGCTTTTCCAAGCAGAGGAAGTTCGTTTTGCTATATTTTGCCAGCATACCCATTTCTGTGCGAAAAAACACCTGCTTTGCGACAGCGATGGCAATGCCAGAATTTCTAAAAAACGAGCTTTTGAACGCTATGATGCTAAAGTGTTCTGAATTGCTTAGATTGTAAAATATCGTTTGCAGCGCCAAGTTGTGCGCACTTCGTAGCACGTTGTTGGGGATCGCGGTACTTGTGTGGTATTTTTTTTAGTGAACGATGCGAACGTATGTGTAAAACTGAGGTTATTTCTATAGGCTGAATAAAAAAAACAACTTGATGGAATGACTGCCGAGGCACACAATATAGCGGCCCACCACCGGGACTAGAAGACGCATCTCTTGATGGTTTTGCGACTTATAACGCCGCACATCCAGTGATGTTTAGCGAAATATGAACTGGTGTGAGGAATGTCATGTTCGTCCAATCGCCACTCCCAAACATGTGGTGTCACTTTCGGCCAAGGGAAAGCCCAGAGTCTAGCTGTTGTCGGGGGAGGGGGGGACTGTAATCCTCTTCCGACGTTCATCCACTGTTGCGAAAGCGCGCACGTGGAGAATGTTGCGCAACCTTGCATCATGGTGCACAACGGTGACGTCACTGTTCACGGGCTGATGAACGTGCAACTTGCACCAGCGCAGCTTCTACGCGACGGCTTTGCTGGGAACCATGACGATCAACGCAAACAAGACAAGAGAAACAAGAAGGCATACGATACAGGCGGTGTCAATCAACTGAAAGATTGATGATGAAACGTAGAAAACTTGAACAGAAAGGGGGGCGCTACGAGTTCTTCATACATGAAAATCCAGCTTTTAATCAGTAAGAATACAACTAATTAATCAGTGGTTGTGAAATACTACAATGACTCATCCTCCTACAGCTTTTTCTTGCTACTAATACAGTTGTTGATATTATTATTATTATTATTATTATTATTATTATTATTATTATTATTATTATTATTATTATTATTATTGTTGTCGTTGTTGTTGTTGTTGTTGTATGAATAATATTGGTAGTGATAGTATACTAATATCAAGAATGAGAATTTGGGAAGGCGTCCCTGTACGATACAATATTCCACGTTGTTTCATTCAACTTTAAAATATCACGCACTTCCTGTATCCCGTATCTCATTTTTGTATCTAGTCTAGTTTGCGCTCACCGTTCTGAGCAGATTGCAACTAGCCCGAATTGCTATTTTGATATAGTCTATCGTTCCGAGGATGACTCATGCTTCTGTGCCTATGCAGACCTATGCAGAAGGGCTACGCGTAGGCCACGCAGCCTTTCTGCATAGGCCCTCAAAAGCAGAATAATCAGATGTTGTGGAGTGCTCATCTAACAATGGGCATAAATTGGGGGTCTCACTGCATTGTATCTTCGATTGCATGTTACTACTTTGCGATGCTTCACGAACACTGCTGACCCTTTTCTAAGGCATGGACTGAACTGTCAGGAAAGATTCACAAGGCAATTCTTGGTATGAGAGGTGGGCAGCATGGTTGCATTGTTTTCAAATATGAATTATGAATTTGCTTGTTCAACCTCATTCATTCATTCATTCTTTCTTTTTTTATTCATTCATTCATTCAATAATGCTTTAGCATTAACATGTATTCTAAGTACCACGCAACAACTGTACATTCTGCTGCGACTGTAAAGGCGCTGTCGAAATCTGCGCCTATTTTCTAGCACATGCAAATCTACGCCTTTTACTATTATGTGAACAAACACAACACTCACTCGACAGCATCAACTCGGATGCCCACAGCTTCATCTACTAGGCGAAGCAGGTCACATGACTATCAATAGCTTCGCACGGGACAATATTGCAGGACAACAGCTCTTATTTTCCGGTTTCCCCAAAACGTTGACCATATTGAAGTTATTCTGAAATACATCACTGGAGGCCATTCTTAATAATTACACACTATGGACGCTAAACCAGTTCGCCTTAGTAACCCACGTACACTACTTCCATTCGACAACACACTCATCGCGCCTTTCCAAGTCATTAGAGCATGGAGCTGACTTGAAGCACTTCTGCAGACACACCGGGATGCTCTCGCATCCTCGAAGCCGGAACATCACCCTCACAAAAACGTAATAATAGATGGTTCCCGTCGCAAACGCGATTGCCAACAGCATGTATTGATACGCGTACCGCCGCACCTGGACTAGTGTCATGGCGGCCAGAACGAGACACACTAGGAGTCGTAGCACGGCGATGACGGTAGGCACTCGGTAAGGTCTTGGGGCGTCGGGCATGGAACGACGCAGAAGGAACAAGCTCGCTACGCTCGCTGCTTCGAGGACGTTACCCAGAAGGATGCTCACTTCGATCAGGAAGTGTACCGAGCCGACCAGGGTAAAGGCCAGGGAAAACAGACAGCGGACCACCATGGCTACTAGGGGCACGGAACTGTCCACGTGCACGTACGATATGACGCGGGCCAGGTGACCCTGTCGGCTCGCCGCGAAGAATATCCTCGAAGAAGTGACCACGTTGGCGCAGGTCGTTCCGAACACGGTCAGTCCAATTACCAAGGGCATGACGTGTGCCATTCCTTGGCCCCACGTGGCACGCACGAAGGTGACAGCGACGGCGTCAGCATTCACTATGGTGTCCGTGTCCAGAACGACGAAAAAGGCGATGTTTGTGAGCAGGTACATGATCGAAGTGATGGTGACGCTGACTGCAATGGCGAGGGGGATGTTACGGCCCGGGTTCTTTACTTCTTCGGCGACGCAGTTGATGGCGCTCCTGCAAAGTGTTATAGAAGTTCTCACCACACAAACAAGAAACTATCGATATGTAGAGCGTTTGATACTCGCCTGCCATTGTGCCATTCGTTTTTTTTTTTTTAAGATCAAATTCTCTTAACGCACCTCCGAAAAACTGGGTGTTGCCGAAGAATAATTCCTTATGCTAGGCGATGTGGCGTTGGCACGTGCGTGAAGTTTATTGGTGTGTTTTAATGAGCTTTCAGAGGGATTTTTTCAACTATTGACGTAGCGATTGTGTACGTTTAGGAGAAGAACGTGGCCTAAATTTTATATATCATGCGTCATGTTACGTTATCGCGAAATGGATGCTGGGGAACATTCTAGACCCTTCCAAAATATCCCAGAACTGCTCACGTTTAGTAACACATTTGGCGGTCCAGGCCTAAAACTAGTTTTCACACAGATAGAATGCATTCAATATTGTAGCATCGTTCAACTCCAAGAGTATCCAATTATATGCCGAGTGGCATTCCTAAGGTAATAGTGCACTTGTTAGTAGTTAGGCTAGCTTTGTGTTTCAGGCTGGAAATCTAAATATTGTGCGCTACCCGTTAAAATATTTAATTTTCTCGCACGAAAACTGAGGGCACTAATGAGAACTCTATCAACTTACCATTATATTACATTTTATATACCTAAAGACTTGTGGACTTCAACGATGCTATAATATCAAACACACTCTCTGACAATACAAAGATGTGGAGGCGGAAATGTCGAGGCCCGTGTGCTCAGATTTGGGTGCACGTTAAAGAACCCCAGGTGGTCAAAATTTCCGGAGCCCTCCACTACGGCGTCTCTCATAATCATATGGCGGTTTTGGGACGTTAAACCCCACAAATCAATCAATCAAACAATACAAAGATGAGTGGAAACTTTGGCCAAAGCTTTCTATTTGTATCCCCTGTTCTCGTGCTATAGTTTTTTTTTCCTTTATTTCAATGTATGATTTAATAACTTTAATGACGTGTTTAAATTGTCTCGCATATTCAGTAGGCTGCTTTTGTTGTTGGAGGCTCAACTTGCGGTCAAAGCTGCGGGTCCAAACATGGTTTTGTATGCGTAAGAATTGTCTCTTTACACGATGACTTAGCCTCGCCTACGCATTTTTCGAACGTACTTTTGTGCAGTAATATGTTGTGTGGGGACGCCAAACTGATATTTGCTTTTTTTGGACAGGACCATACTAAAAATATGACATATTTTAAATGTATGCCAACAAAAAAACGTTACCATCCACCGTAGCAGTATAACGCTGAGTACATAGCCGACGCCAGGTCTCCGATAGAAGGAGGAAGGTTTGCGGGAGGCTGTGGATCCCAAACGTGATTACCTGATTTGGTGTAAAATACAATGACAAAAGTAATGTCAGCATCTGTATAACATTTGTACAGACGCAGGTCATTGTATAAACCAAATTTATAAATATGATTGAGAAACTTGCCATAGAATGAGTATACGACCCCCGTGATAATCACAGCGTACAGAAACGTGCACTTGAGTCCGGACAACACGTCTTGCACTTTTGTGGACGTCTTCACTGAGAAGCAGTTCACTGCTGTCGCAAAAGCTGTAAAGTAAACCATGAAAAAAAGTCAAGTATGGTTAATTAGGCTCTCTTATACCACTATTGTTACATTTATTTCACAAAATCTTAAAGAATAGCCTTATAGAATTCAACCTGAATCAACTCTGGTGGGCTGCGTATTACAACACAACACACACAAGCACTTATTCTGATATCTGTATTCAATATGCGTCTTATTGTTCGTGCCTTTGGAGAGCGAGAATTCTGCAATGAATGCTGATATAGAAGACGTGTTACAACCTCAAGGATTTTATATGTCAACGTTTTCTATGCTTTAGATAGCAGCTTTCAAAACAGAATAGGAGTTCAGTTAACTGTACGCTGTTTAAATCAGTACTGCTAATATGCATGTTTCCCCGTAATGCATCGTTTTAATGATGTAGCATTAAAGAGCCAGTGTAGCGGAAATTCTGGTGTAGGTGTCGGTGGCGTATGTTGTGAGTGAATAATCAGTATGAAAGCAAACAATACATATCACGAGATTCATATATCCAAGCCTTCCACGTGGCAGACTGGCATTCTACCATAAAGCCACACTAGTGTTTCTGAGAGCTTTGGAAAAAAAGCACCATACACTGGCGTCATCTATTGTGATGTTTCGTGTCAATATATTGTTATTGCATGTAATAAGCGTTGAGTAAGACCATCGGTCACAACATGTGAATGTACAACCAGTGGGTGTGTTAAGAGAACATCTATAGCGAAGCGCTTAGCCATAATTCAACATCATCAGTCACAGCGTGAATGAGGCTCAACACTACGTAGATGCGCGTGTGGCCTAGTGGAAAAGTTGTGGGAACTGCGATAAATAAAAAAAATTATGACGCAGTGGGCACATTGCAAGTGTATTGGCCATAGGCATTCCAGGAGAGTTTAAGAAGTCCAATATAAGGCATACCGATTTCATTTCCTTTGCAGCACTTAGAGGTGTCCACCGAGAAGTCAAGAGGGGCAAGCGAAGGAGGTTGCGACGCGAATGGAACCCGATAGTGCTTTCACGTACCGCTATTTACGGCGAACCTCAAGTGTTTAGTACTTTTTAGAGCGAACGCTGTTATGAGACCACAAGATTCATTTTTAACGCCATAGTTATTCCGCTACTGTTGCCGCCGGTGTCCGTACCCGCTATCTCTTTAAATAAGAAACAAAATCATAACAGATAAAATGCCAGCATATACACGGATGGAATGATGATGAGCGGGTCGAGGCGTCCACCCGTCCGTGTTTCCAATCATCCGCGCATGCGTCCGCGCGCCCGATCGTGTTCGAGAATGCATGTGGCGCACGGGTAACACCGACGAGACACGAGCCAAGGAAGTCGAGCGCAAACGTCTTCAGCGTGCCTGACGCTCTTCTTCGTCCATGCCACAACAACGATTCGCCTCGTACGGCGACTATCCAGGAGACCGAGAGAGGCACTCCTTTTCTGCGTACCCAGACATAGCCCGCGCAGCAACCAATCGGAGGGTAGCGGTACAGCGCCATCCAGAATATCTTCGCTGAACTGCAGTTTCCATGTACTTCTATGAGACAGCACCGTCTTTTATACTGTTTGAGAGATACTGCCTCCTTTTCTTTCTCGTCTCTTCTACTCTCGGTTACGCGTGACGCATGACAAGGTTAGGGTAAGAGGAGCTTCGCCCTTAAAAAAATATCTCCCGTAAAATGGTACTCAAACTTAGGTTTCTCTGCGTGGGGGCCCTGTATTCTACCCAAGATGCATGTCGAGGCTGGAAACTCCCGCACTAATTGGCCCTATGGCGGCTCTATTTCCGGAAACAAATGATGTGAACATGTGTAATTTAGCATTTGTATTAGTAAAGTAACAAGGTGTCACACAGTGTGAATGACGTAATGTATGCTTGTAGAATGCTTCCAACCCATTACAAACCTCTCAGCCAAATTCATCGTGATCAGCCGCCATACCAAGAAAAGTGCCCATAATGCCTCACAGATGTGTAGCGACACATCACTTGTCCGCAAAACAAGTAATGGCGTAGTTGGTGTTTTTTTTTATTTCAGTAAAATATGAAGAATTATGACATTGTGGTAGTAGTAGCGCCAAGAGTTTTCAAAAGCTCTAGAACGACTGCTCTTACTGCTTTCGCAGTGAAGGTGTTGCACGTTCCGCGCAGGCCTGGTGATATTTATGGATTTTCGCAATTACTGTTTATTCTCTCCTTCTGCCACTGTTGATGACATACGCCACACAACGTTTACTGCTTGATTTATTTGAAGATATTCTACTGGTTGAGATAAAATAGTGATTTACTTTGCTGTTATGACCCAAAAGTGTTGCAACGCCTAGTGGAAAAGCAACCGCTGAATAGATAGTGGCCATTTCAAGTTCCTAAACGTGTGCAGATGTCCATGTACGCGGTTACCTTTTGCCTGCCCGCCATCGAAGTGCCTTCATCTAAGAAGGCACTAAGCTCCCGACCATTCAGTCAGCTGCGCAAGAATGTTCAATACTCAAATGAGTAAATTCACAAACATTTAGAAAAAAGTATCATCATCATAGAACGCTTCATTACGTGCTTTTAGGGTATGCTTTCATCATGTACTTAGGTAGGAAGACAGACTGTCTTCGAATATCCATCCCTAAATGTCCCGTACGGCTTAAGATCATGCCTTCAGCCGACTCCCGTTTTGTATTCAGTGACTCGAACAGTCTAAGACTGCCAGGGACTGATAGCTAGAGATGCCCCCCAGGTGCGACACAGATGAATTACCAACACCACTTTAGGAGCCACTTACTGATGAAAAGCCACGTAACCAATACCTTCACTTCGTAAGGAGGCACGCAATCAGGGTACGGCACGCTAAGTACGTAGGCCGAGAATGTCAATCCTTGAATAGTTGTGGATGCAGGATCTATGAAAAACAGGGTCCAAGCAAAAAGAAATGCTGGCACGTCGCCATACTCTCCGTACGGCTTGCCAGCGGCGAGGTAGAATGCGTAGTCACCGCCAGATGCCGGTAGTAGTGCACCCATTTCGGCAGCACAAAGCCCACCTAAGGAGGTCAAGCGAAATGCAAAATTAACCTACCGCTTCATCAAATTTCGTTCCTCATAATTACGGTCGGTCTAGACTTAGCAATAATTTCGCATGAGGAGGCTTTGTTCTAAATCACTTTTTCTGTCATATATTGACATGACCTTTGGTGAAGCAAAATTAATTAAATTTCTTGGCGTGATTAGTAGGCAAGGGACTTTGGCAAAGGGTTTTGTTCAATTCTTAGCAATCATATACGGCGTAGCAACAAAAAAAAAACAGAACATGTGTATGCTGTGCTGAACTCCAAAGCAGGTCAATCATGGTTTGTAATTAGTTACCTTTACTTTCGAAAAATCTACCATCTATTTGCTGTTGCGGATAAATCCCCAGAACAAAGACATAATTAACTGTGTGCGAGGGTGCTTGGTAAGTCCGCGAAAGAAGCTTCATGTCGATGCTTGATGCATTTAAAATATGACTGTGATTTAATATGTTTACCTATGAATGCATTCAGTCCGCCAAGGGTCCACATCAACAGGTCGACGCCTATGGACCTTGAGTTCTTGAGCACGTTACCCGGAGTTATGAAGATTCCTGTACCTGAAAAAAAATGAGATAACGGAGTGTCTATTTACATCATTGCACGGTCGCCCAACAATCCGTGACTTTCAACTAAGCTAGTAGTGAAGGGCCTGCTATATATGCCTATGCATACTAGAAAACTAGACAGTAAAAGAACATTTAAGAAGCCGCAATCGTCACCAGCTGTAAACCCTGCAGATCACCAGTGACCACTATTTTGCCATGGCACGTGTGACATCCCGTGGTGGAAGGAGTGAAGCCATCTTTAACCAAGGTTTCTGCCGCTACAAATCGTTCAGATTTGATACTAATTCTTATCTTTTCTGAACGTATCTGAACGCCTGACGCCACTGTAGGCGCAGAAAGTTGAATGGCTTCATTGCGCAGCTAGAGCCATTTGTCAAGGGAAACGCCAGAGCTCAATACTAGTGACTTGGTGTTTTCGACCCTCAATGTGCCCCTAGAAGCAGGCGGCCAGAATGCTATCCTCACTGGCCACATTCCTGAAAAAAAAAATTGAACGGAAAAGCTGTGCTAAGCGAGGATAGTTTGCGTTTTACATAATCAACATTAACAAAGCAACTGACGTCGCGTGTACAACATCACGAACCTATGCTTGATGCGAGATCGCCACACAACCGGTGCCACTCGACTTATACTTTTGACAAGGGGCTGTTTCTTTAACGCACTTCCTAATCTCACAACAAGCCTTGTGCAATGGTATTCTGACATTATCTTCGCCGAGACTTCACACCACTTCGAGCCTTCGCATATGACCTAACTTATGTTTTCTTTGATTGTAATGGAAAATACACGAGTTGTTGCCGTCGCAGTCATGTTCCGTATGCGTATATGCATGTATACATATACATAAAAGCAACAACTAAAACAATTCTAAAGAAAAAAAAACCCGGAACGGAGATTCAAACCTGCGCTTCCTAGCTCCACAGTGCGCAGCCTTATGTAATTATGTTATGCGCCATTCGTTCTCCAGGATACAAACGACAGAATACAAACACACATGGCGTATGCGAGACGAGGGCCATGTTGCACGTTGCCCGCGGTTCCTTTGCGTGGTATCACTGATGACCCACGTCAGTTTGCGAATTCTGCGTTATTGCGCAGCGCCATTCGTGGCCCGTCGGCAGAGAAAAATGAGAGCTCGGCGTTACTTGTGGTGTTGCTAGCGCATGCCAACAATAAATATCCATGGTTTTACGTCCCAAAACCACGGTACGAATATGATAATACCGTAGCTTAGGCATCCGGAAATTTTGACAGTCTAGTGTTCTCTAACGCGCACTGACACCACACAGTACATGGGCTTCTACCATTTCGGCTCCATTGAAAATGGGGACTGCAGCGACCGGTATCGAACCTATGATATTCGGGTCCGTAGTCTAGCACTCTAGCCGTTGTTCCACCGAGGCAGACAGCTGGCGGGAAGGCTTTATCGCTTGCAGACTTATGCCACAGAAGAAAAAAAAAACAAAATGGCAGAACCGGAACCACAGAATTTATATCTTACATTGTGACAAAAATCACCGCATGCAGATGACGCAAGTCGTGTCTTCCCTAGCCACTACCAAGTGCCGTCTTTATTTTCTTTTCTGCGGTCACAAGCTTTCGGTTTCATTCACCACCTAAAAGAGGGCGCTACCTGGTCTAGGGCAAAGATAAAGCAAACGTTCGTGAAAGGCTCGCCAATTTTTTGTCGCCTCGCTCCATAGGTCCCCGATTCCAGAGCTCTCTACTGTTTTGCTCGGGCTAGAAGGTTGCCATCACATTCACTTCTTTAGACTCACGGTGAAGCTATGACCTTTTCAGTACATAAAATAAATACTGGACCTGCCTGTCTGTTTGCCGGAGTTTTATCAAAACTGTTACTTACCCCCTCCCCCCACCCATCTGCATCTTATTGAAAAAGACGCGTGGGGGCGAGTCGCAACGTTGCCCTAGGTCATCGAATCTTGTCAAGTTTTTCAATGAAGTTGTATGTATCTGTATGCGCTGTGAAGAGAGATATGAAAGAGTGTAGTTCACCTATAATTGAACCAAGAAGAAAAGTGATGCTGCTCAACAATCCCACATCCCTCTTGAGCGTTAGCCCTCGCTGGCGGTCGTGGTCGTCTCCCGGTAGCAGGCTACAGCTCGTGTCCTCCACTCCTGTTGCACCATCTTCCTGGCTGCTGAGCGCGTGGTAATCGGTCCGCCTTGGGTTCCGTGACTCATCGCCAGGGGGAGCTTTTTTTCTGGAGGTCAGAGCTGCGAATAGATTGAGACGAAATAAATAAAATAAACAAAGGGAGCCTGATTAAAAGAAATATTCACGTGGAAAAACAATGCCTGCAGACCTTACCCTTTATTCCTATGACATGGCTGACATCTAAACCCTGGTCGGAGCTGATAGAAAGGAGGCGCGAAGGGGCATGAAAAGTGGTCCTTAAGAACAGACAGTGGACAGTCAGCATCTAGCTCTACATGCATGAGTTACTGGTCAAAACCTGATCGGGGCACGTTAACAATGTTGGAAGACAACGAGAGCTGACGTGGCATTCTCTCATTGTGCTCGCGAGATAGACCATGCGTGTATGCATTTCCTTTTCCTTTCTAGGTTGAGGCGATCGAGAGAACTTCTTTGTTAGATAATCACAAACTCAAAATTTTTTTCTAGTCGTAAAAGCTACCTGACAGTACCATGTCAGTTTTTTTCCCCTCAAATGCACCTAGTACAATGATGGGGGCTCCGCCGCGGTGTTCTAGTGGCTAAGGTACTCGGCTGCTGACCCGCAGGTCGTGGGTTCGAATCCCGGCTGCGGCGGCTGCATTTGCGATGGAGGCGGAAATAATGTAGGCCCTGTGCTCAGATTTAGATGCACGTTAAAGAACCCCATTGGTCGAAACTTCCGAAGCACTCCACTACGGAGTCTCTCCTAATCATATGGTGGTTTTGGGACGTTAAGCCCCACATATCAATCAGCAATGATGGGGGGACCCGTCCCTTCAGCAACTGCACTGTTCAAGAGTGGCAGAAATGTTGTGGCACACGTGCTACAGCTGAAGCGTGTGACGACGCTACAATATCTTAGGCTTGAATGATCTACCAGTGTCAATTTGAGGTGCATAGCACACGGGCCGATCACCGCATGTGTGTCATTAGTGCTTCCCTGTAACAGTCGCACAGTAGTGCTGCTGTTTGCGCGAGAAGACTTTCCACTGCGACCACTTTAAACAGTGAAGCTTTTTAGAAAATGATTTGCTGTGAATAGGTCGCAGATAAACATATTTTTAAGCGGTATGTGTCATGAATGGGGGGTAAAACTATCGACTCACCTCTGTTCATTTGAAAACAATGGTTATGTTCACTCATAGGCGACTACAAGCTTTTTTGGCCAATCCCCCTGAGTGGGTATGCGCCAGTATTCTTAAAAACCAACTAACTAATTCTGACAAATCACAGTGAAACGATGGTGATGAGCCGAATGCACAGGCTACGAGAAAGAACTAAATAATAGGGAACTGAGAAGCAAAAAAACAGCTCCTAAAGACCCAGTATATTTTCTCTGGAAAAAGCTCTTATATATTTGGAGTTTCAGCTACAGCGTCGCATCCGCGGATGTCAGTGGTTTATTTCGAACCTCTCTGTGCTCAGAATCAGTGCATAAAGCAAAGCATCACCTAGCTAAGGCCTAGCATCAACTCATAAGGGAACTAGAAACAACGTGATCAAGTAGCTAGGCGGTAGAAACAATATAGTAGATGCGACCAGGTCAGCCAGGCCCGGAAACTCAGCGCTACCTTCGGTTTCAAGAAACATGCACACTCGCATTGGTTGCCGGGCATCCTAAGATCTGTTTGAACAACTTGAGTTTACCGTACATTTTGACATTTATTGTGTTTCACTAGTTTTTTTGATAAAAAATTTGGTGGAACTCTGCTGAACTCATTGTTAGTTTGTCTTTTTCATTGCTTATTCTGTGAATTTTGAGTCGGGCAAAGCGCGGAAAGACGTGTTTCTCGCTTGCCACCTCTCCCCCCTTACCGTTTGTTCAGCGATATCACATGTTGAATCGCGCTCGGTTGGCTCGCTCCCTTAGCGTGCCAAGTATGAATGCGGCAGAGATTAGACATTTGATGTGGCGTGCAGCGAACGGAAGCCGCAGTAGGCCTGGTCAACTCAGATGGCCAACTAGAGTTGTCCATCTGAGTCAAAGTCAAAGTCATCTGAGGCAAAGTCTATGCAGTGTGTTAACCCAGGGATTGCTAGTGGCACGTAGGTCTCCCAGGCTTTCTACTGGCAACTGGTGAGCACAAGTATAACGATCTATTAATTGAGCAAATGTTCATTTCACATGAGTGCATGAGTAAGCCCAGTTTCCTGCAAGCTGGACTTGACAATAGAGCAGTGTCACTAGAATAATTTGTTATGACGAGAGCCTACATGCTGCTCCCAAAATGTTTCAGGAAAGGCGTAAATGCGTGTTGACTCAGCTACAAAGCTTGTTAACCCTTTACTTTTGGCATGTATTTGAAAGGATGTGAAGTGATTACAGCCTTCTTCCTGTTGATGGAGAATGCATATGGCCAGTTAGAAACTTTATTGGCATTTGCTTCTAACACTGCCGATGAAATATGTGTAATGCTTTGAGAAATACTTGAAGAGAGAATGTCACTGGAGCCAATGTTTTGAAAAGTGGACATTTCATGCCTCGACAAAAACAAGTCAACTAGCCAAGATATATTGTCCAGCGGTATTTTCTGTGCAATTGTTTCCCATCACTTCACCCTCTATATTCTCCTAAAGTTTTGTCTTGTTTCGTACACCAAATATTTAGGAAAATACGTCAGCTGCCATAAAAGACGCAGTTAAGTGCAGTTCAACATGACCTGCTTGTGAATAATCGCAATTTTCACATGGGCTCATATGTTCTTAGATGATTGCTTGCTGATCATGTGGATATTTTTGTTGCGAATATAGCTGCTTTTGCGGATTGACCATTCGCCCTACGCCTAAGTATGTGTTTTAGTACAGCTCGCGCGATAGAAGATACTTCAATTTCTCTTGTGTAACTTGATCTTTGTCTTATTGAGGAGTTGCTCAGACTTGTTTGCCTCCTTCATAGCACGGCAACGACATTTAACAAATGGTTAACGAAGCTTAACGAATGGCAGGGCTATTCAAGTGGCCAGAAGAGGCGTAAGAGAAAATGAAGACTTCTTCATTTCATTACTTAGAATGTAATACTTGGTGCCTTGGAATTATGCCACGCGAATTTGACGTGTTTTTTACAACGCGTCATAATTCGTGACTGCGCCTTGTGGCACAGAAACCAGGGATGTGAAGAAAAAGAGATGAACCTTAGGACAAGCTGCATTTCTACCACGCTTTCCGACCACGCTAGTGCAGCAGAAACATCGTTCTAAAAATGCCTAGTTTTACGCTTGGCACCACTAGTAGTTCATCAAAGAAATCTCTAAGAAACGAAAAATAGACAGTAACCCGTTTGTTTTACGAAGCCACAAGAAAATTCATAAGAGTTTCTCATGCTACAAACGGGTGGTTCTCTATTTTCTCTTTTCCAACCATTCCGCCACCTTGCAGGTTTCCGCAGAACCGGTTTGAATTACTTGTGGTACGTGTTTCGAGTTGACCATAAATTTGCCCTAACGCTGGCAGTTGCTAGCTTCTTGGTTTGCTCGATTTGCACAGCGACCACCCCTGAAGGCGTTGGTTTTAAGTTCGATACACGAACAAGGACGAAGTTTTCGGCAACTAAGAGACCTGTCTTTCTGAAAAATCCGTACAGACTTCCTTGTGACTTCGTGCTACAATCAGTTGGCTGTCTCTCTTCCCTTTCTCAACCCTTCCACTGGCTTTCTGGTCACCACAAAGCTCATTTGCAATAAAAAAACCTGCAAAGAACACAGCATGATTTACCATTTTTTGTGTTTCGCATAATTTTAGTCGAAACATTGTTATCTTCATGCCTCACTATTCCCCATAATTTACCCTTCGCGTGTGATGTTTTTTTATGTTTCTCTGCCCTTAAAAGTTTTCGCAGTGTATAACATGATGTCCTATGTCTTCGACCTCTTGGCATGAACATGTAACATTGTACGTTTTTCTTCCGCTGTGCACAAAGGTTTTATCCCATACAAGTCTCAGATGAAATGAAGATTTGAAAATCACATGGCCAATACTATTATCTAAGTGTATGTATTCTTTTTTTTTAAGAGGAGCCAGATTGAGTGTGTGAGGAGTCGTTCTTTTAGAGCGATAGCCCTACTCATGAAGTTTCAAACCGGCAAAACACCTAGTTCCGTCCATCTGACACCCAAGTTTAGCCAAGGTCACACCAGCGTCTCCGAGCTGCTTCAGCGCGGCCGATAACTCTTCACCCATTGCCCACTAGATGGCGCGAAGTCATAGAAGATAAATTCGCGCTGACCTTTCTGCTGCATCCATCATATCAATGCATTTACCACATGATTCGTCCCACGCGCATCGCGTCCACAAGGCTGGCCAAAAAACTTCAGTGATATGCTAGTCGTGCTGAAGAAAAAAAAAAGAAATTCACCGAGGATTACGATATGGCCTAATGTTAAATCTGAACGAAGCGTCGTACCAGGGCCAACTGTGTTTGAAGTTTTGGCCTTCCGCAAAGTACAACCTTCGCCATAAATCTGAATTTTTTTTGAAGTTTTACAGCACCCACTACATCAATATTCGTCTTTTAGTGGGTAAGCTGCACATCTGTGGGTAAGCTGCCCGCTACACATCTGTAAGGTATTATGGGCACTGTGTCGGAATTAGATGTGTCTGATCACGATTATAAATGACGTTTGTGCTCTTGGCAGTAGGTGAGAAGCGTTAAACTGCGCACATGTGCAATGAGCATTGCGTGATGACTAGTTATTTTGTCCCTCTTCTGCCATGCTATATACCATATAGGTTTACGCGACTACTTGCTTAACGCAACGAGTGTATAGGGCCTTTGTGCAAATGAGTGTCAAGCACCGGTGCAGCTGCGTGGTACATTAGCCAATCGCCACGCAGAGGACCCAATTTCAAATCCCATTCAATCGTGGGCAACGTTTCTCATTTTTTTCGTGTACGCCGGTCAATGTTTCACTTCTGACGGTTAGCCGCTAACGCCGACGCCACCCGGTGCAAAAACAATCACCTAAGAGGTGTGCTCTAAAAGTTCCCTCGCGAGACCTGAGCTCTGGTCATCAAACTGCAGGAAACTCTACGACAGTACTATAACCCAATGCTCGTTCACAAGCAGGAGCAACGTGCAGCAACGCTAGATATGCTTCAGCTGCATGCCAGAGGCTTCACGACTGGATCGGGCAGTTAAGGATCGCGCAATAAATGCACAGCACCCATAAAACTGATTGTTTTACTTGTTGCATTTTAGTATACCTGTCTATCGCCTTCATTTCTTCACCATTGAGGCGAAACGGTAGGATGTTTTTTTACGTGCTCCGACACAAAATCAGTCAAGTGGAGTCACGCTCACAGCTGTGCGCTTTTACGAATGAAGATTAAAGGCTCCAGACAGCTTTCCTAATGAAGCGACCTCATTAATCTGATCGGAAAGCAGACGCTACCTGCCTGTGTAGTGGCCGTGACTTCCATTGACTAATGGTCGCACCGGAACCGTTAGTACTTATCGCCTTCGTTGGTTCGCTACCTGCAGTCGCAGAGTTGGGAAACGTAGCTCACGCAACCCGTAGCACCTAAGCCAGTTTTAATGGTCTTCGTGTCATCCGAAAATCTGCATAGATCGTGATTCTTTTTTTTCAGCTTTGTGGCCTTTTTTTTTCGCCCACGAGCTCATCCTTAGAACTGTTCCACTGGAAATACTTACTCCACTCGAGTCCACCCTGGCACTGGGTCTTGCGAGGTCTGCCATACAAGGTAGACCGCAGAACCTCTTTTTACGTAAGCACCACTACTTTAGCGCTTAGGGAACGTTTGAGTGGGCTTACGGCACGTCTGAGGGGACCTTATAAGGAACCGGCTAAGTATTCTAATGAGGCGCACGTGTAAGCCTATGATTAATACCACAAAAAATACGGCCATGGACAGGAAGCACACGGGAAAGTCCGCGTATACACAACCAACCAGTTTGCACAACAAACTAGCACACTCAGCTATACTTTACCAGCTATACGCGCAGTGACTCGGCAGAACAGAAAGCAACGAGCACCTTGAATTAAATATTCAGTTTCGTGCCAAAGTCATGACTGCACTGAAGAAGAAAACACATAGACAGAATGGTCACTCACTAGCAACTTACAGTGCTTACTTCTTTAATTTATCAAGAAGGAAGACATTCTGACGAAATACACGCATTTAGTGAGCTTTTGTTTCATTAATCATTGAGCCGTAAAAAAACACTTCTTGACCTTTATACATTGTCTTTATGACTTCCTGCCTCCTTATCGATTGTGGGCTTATTGGCCGAATGCCCCATTTTTCACACCTCTGTTTTTTTTTTTAATGCGTACTCCCAAGCTTCAGCAAATAACAAGCTTAGCTCTCAGTCACACTAGGTTAGTTTGGTGCGCACAAATACACAAAAACAAAATGTTTGTACACGCACTCGGTAGAACTAGCTAAGAAGGCGATGGTTAGTTACTTAGGAGATGCTGCAATCTGCTTTAGCTTGGGACTGTGAAACGGGCCATATACCACTGCCATATACCTAGATTCTAGGACTGCCATATACCTAGATTCGTTCGGCTTCAGATCAACACGACTACTCTTCCGTTATATGGTTCATTCAGAGACCATGTGATAGCGTCTGTACAGACAATGCGACAGTTGCTGAAGAGGAGTTCAGTTATGTAGTCGGATGACCACTTGAGCGTGTGACGATTATAAACGTCATACATTTATGTTTTATATTTATATGCCTTACATATATCTTACTGTGGAGTGCCATGTACCTAGACATTTTGTGCCGGGGGACTCTACATTCTCAGTTTTTATTTTTACGGCGCCTAGGCGTGCTCGAAGGCGGCATATTTTGAAAGAAAGCACGAAACTTTTGGTGAAGAGATATTGCTTTAGGTACGTCTATTTTTACGCATTCTACTTGTTTACGTCAGGATGACCGTTTGCAGTTAAGGTAGTATTTAGAGCAGAAGCTCGTTTTGTTCATCGCTAAACAGGTATATAACTCAACATTGTTCTCTAGTAACGGCATAAGTATGAGATGTAGCTAACAAACTTTTGTACAAACTGTCCACCAGCGGTAAAAGGTCCTGGGTAAAGTTTGTATGCAAGTATTGAAGGGTTAGTGTAATTGATATTCGATCACGAAATAGGAGAAGCCTCATCTGGCAAGATCACGAGGTTACTGAATTCCTGCGATACAAACTGCAAAGGTAAGCACTACTTCACAGAGGCATCTGTCAACCTACAAATGCATTCCGTCTCAGCTGGCACTCTGAGGTCCCGACTCAGAACGAATCCCGCATTTACGAAACCGCAATAGTGATTATTCCTGTGGCCGTTTTAGTGGTCTCAGCCGGTAAAATGTGAAGAAACACTCGGCTTCCCCCTTCCACTACCCCAACCTTCCTCAGGCAAGCTTAGTACAGCAATGCACACAGGCATACAGCTCACTACCAAACCACGGTCTAAACCTTATCGGTAATCTTGTCTGCACTGAGCGTTGTTGGCTAATAATAGTGTCCAGGGAAAAAGAGGTTCTGCCCGTATTTGGCAGTTTATGCACCAAATAAAAATTGGCAATATCTTTTCTATAAGCTCCCTCGGCACATCGCTGGTTACCTTTGTGTCCTTTTTCTCTAATCCTTACATTACCAGCGTCTAGCGAATAAACTGCCGCTAATGTGCAAATGCGACGTATACATTTCCTGTTTTTCGCGTAGGCGTCCCCTGGTTCGAAAATGCGAAACGTGGCCTATACAGCATGAGCTTAAACGCCAACACTTTCTGGAAGTTTTTATTTAAAGTGTATGCTCGAATATAGGTAGGACGCGGCCCGTTGCATACGCAAAGGACGAAAGCATATTTTGGGAGGTAGCTTTAACGCAATTTTCTATACTGCTGCCAAGAAGTTCTTACAAATGTTTGCAACGTCCTTTTTTCACCTGTGAATGTGAAAATTATGGATGACTCCACTGAATTATGAATTCAGCTGTGAAAATTATGAATGATTCCACTGTCTGGCTTTTCAAGCCACTTATATAAAAGACAATGACGTAAAAATAACGTGGCTACACAACGAG
The DNA here is from genome assembly GCF_043290135.1 of Rhipicephalus microplus. Lineage (NCBI taxonomy): Eukaryota > Metazoa > Arthropoda > Arachnida > Ixodida > Ixodidae > Rhipicephalus > Rhipicephalus microplus. The sequence goes on from NC_134707.1 coordinate 54,741,912, forward strand.
AAATTTAGTCATGCAAAAGCCGGTGTCTTTTTAACCTTTTTCTTTATATTGCACTTATTTATGAATTGTTGTGCAAAATTTAGAATTCTTTGAATAACGCGCATGGATCTGGGGTGTGATAAACAAACAGATAAACTTCATTTTCTTATTCGGTGCTCGTAAGCAAATCTGTAAACATTCCTATGACTAGCATTTTAAGTGTATACAGAGCTTTAGAGACAACACTTCGGACATGTATTCATTCACGAGCATGAGCAAAGAAGAAGATGAATTCAAAATAACGATGATCAACTCCTGCAGAGGTAATTAAAGCTAAATAACAGTGAACAAATGAGAAAGCAAATGGAATAAAATATCTCACCCATTTTCATTCCTCCCTTGACTCAGGCATTACTCCTACGCCGACAAAATATCGTCAACTCCTCATCAGCACAAAACGATATGCACGGCATTTTGGATCACACACTTCTTCGTCGCTGATCGAAACGAAAAAAAAAAACAGCGTTGACATGCGAAAGAAGACAGCCCACTATCAAACGTGCCAACTACAGGAAGTATTTTGCAGCTCTGCGGGGATGCGACGCGAACAAACGTTGTCAGACGGTCACATATGCTTCATGTTTCGAGCAGATGCGGACGCGTCGTAACTCACGTTTGCCGTCGTGGCGGTGCACAGCGGCAGGCTGTAGTGAACTTCACATAGTCGCGAACGAACGCGCTCTGCCACACAGGTGCGCGCGACGAAACCAGCGAGCCGAGGCTCTCCGGTCGGGTGCTACGTTTTCTCCCCGCGCGTTCCCTGTTGCTCCGGCGATAGCTCGCACCTGTGAATTGTACGGTATTATGTGGACACGAGACGCCGAACGCCGCGATATACCGCCGTGCCGCAGCGTAACACAGGATCTATTCTCCTGCGTAGCGTAATGACAGAGCGGCGTGTTTACAAGGTTCCCGACGTGAATGCCTCAGGGAAAGTTTGGCTATGTGTGTACATCGGTCCCACATGCAGACGTACGTGTGCACTGTGTATGATTCAGGCTGTATGGGGCAACTGGACGTGGGTTGCCCCATACAGCAGCTAAAGTGTCGTGGGGCTGAGCTGAAAGGTGGTGGTGGTAAAAAACATTTATTTCAGAAAAAGTCTACTAGAGAGTGCCGACGAGCTGAAAGGCAGACGTTTGTTTACAGGCCACAGCGGCGGAATTTTTATGTGGATGAAATGAAAATAAAAAAAAACTGTCAGCTTTCCTGTAGGGACACCTTAACCATGGCCGCTGGATAACAAAGTGGCCATGCCTTAGCCATTCCACGTTGTCAAATGTAATATAGTCCTCTCATTATGTCTAAGCTCATTATTATGTAACCTTCATACGTCAATTGATAAATAATTGAAAATCACATTATTAATAGACTTGGATATGTTCAGATGTGCAGTTTTAGTCGCATCTTAATGTTTTGCTCCACGTATTTTTTTTTCTTTATTAAGGGAAGAAACAACTACAAGTGAAGGTGACTCCATGTATAGTAGAAAAAAAACTAGACGACAATTTTAACAGGAAGATGTTTACCGCATATGAGTTCTATACGGAAACCCGCAAGGAGGCGGAAAGGTTAAGAAAGAAAAAGAAGACAATCACTCGTTTGTAGCACGAAGCCGCAGGAAAATTCACACAGAATTCTCGGAGTCCTCGCACTGTTAATTTCTAGCTTCCTGGTTAGCTCAATTGGTAGAGCGACCACCCAGGAAAGTCGTCGATCCCGGGTTCGAATCCCGAACCACGATGAATTTTTAGGCAACTTCGCAATCTCCGAGAAATGCCCTTGGACTTTCTCGTGGCTACGTATTATAAACGAGTGGTTGTCTTCTTCCCCTTTCTGAAGATGTTTAAGGGCGATAATTAGGCATAATCTGGGTTACTGAAGTCGATTAAGAATTATCAGGTACTGTTGCCTTGAAAATTGTGGATGCTCTAGCATTTTCAAGCACAGGTGGAGTGAAGAGTCGCATTATATGAAGAGCTTTATTGTGCCGGCATATTTATTTGGCCTCGACATCAATGCTTAAAAAGCCTCAAGTGGGCCTCCACAGATCTTTTAGGTCTGAGAGACCACAAAATCTGGCGTGCTGGATAGTGCTGTCACATTTAGGCATTCTGCTGATTGAGAAGGCATGTCAGTCACTTGAAACAACGATATCAGCTGCTTGAGTGCCTGAGAAGGGAATCAATAAACGGCTAGAAGGGAGGACTCTTGCTCTCAAAACAACGCTTTTTTACTGTCACGAGCTTCATATTCTAGTAATTATTCACAACAAAGAGTAAAACACGTGAGCCGGCAGATTTGATAGCTGTATTAGTGGTTGTAAAAGTTTGTCGTTGTGCTTTGTAAGTCTCGTAAGTTTAATGTTCTCTTTGTGAAACCACATTTCTCCTGAACGTTCCCCCGCAACGAGCTTCATGCCATGCTTTCCCACATCTTCTTCTACTGCCCTGCTGAACCTGAACTTCCCTTGCAGGGACAGCCTCCCATATTAAGCTGGGAGGACTGGGAGATCCTGATATCGTCTGCTGTCTCGACCATATTGCTTGTTACCTCGACTCGGACTGCCGATGCCACTTAAGCGAAAAAAAAATGCCGCGGCCTTTTAGATGTGGCATTGAGACCCCGCGGTGGCCCAGTCACTCGTGGAGGGTGATTTACAAACGGACTTACGAATGAAGTTTTTCTGCATGTATGTCTTGTATTCAAATAGGCTAACCATGCCAGCGCAAGCGTATCCGGCTATTTCATCGGGCCACGCCACGTTGATTTATAGAACTCGACCAATATGCAATCTTATCAGTAGTCATGACTGCATTCCTAATGAAGTCCGGCATAAACTACCACTTACAGCAGGCAAGTCCGACCAAACGGCATAATGTGTTGCCAACAGCAGAGGACAGGATGAATGCTTCAAGACAACATGCATGTAACAGTTTCCCTAAAGCATGCGTTATGCTGGCACGGTCATTACAGTGCTCGGCTGCTGATCATGCGTTCGATCCCGTCCATGGTGGTCGCATTTCAACGGAGGTGAAAGGCCGGTGCTCGTGTACTGCGTGATGTGAGTGCACGTTAAAGAACTGTCAAAGAACTTCGGATGGTCGAAACATTCGGATGCCTCCACTACGGCGTGCATGCATAACCATGTTCTGGTTGTGACACGTGAAGGTCTACATACTTTAACGCTTCGAAAAGTGGCCATGTCTTTTTTCCAAACATCGACTGCCTTAAACATGCACGACCACTTGCCGAAGCAATAGGTCTATGCACAACGCATGTTCAAGATTATTAATCTCTAACCACAGCTAACATACGTAGAAGCTCATTAACAGTGTACATTGAGAGCACGCGAGCACGGCGCTTCCTTTTTACTACGTCTAATATGTCAGCACCAAACTGTTAAATGTCTTGCTTATGAGTGAAAACTTGACATGCTAACGTGGTTGCTTGGGCGAGTTCGTACGATATGATTCACATAAAAAACAGTGCCAATAACGAGGGAGAAGAGAAAGAAGGAGACAGACAGCGGCAGTGCCGCTGTCTGTCCCCTTCTTTCTCTTTTCTCTCGTTATTGGCGCTCTTTTTTATGTGAACCTGCTAAACCATGCATGTCGATAAGAATTTCGTTTGCGCCAAGCTGACTTTTGACACTGGCGTTCCGTACCCATGGCGAAGAGGCACGCTTCTGACTCCAGGTCATGGCCATTGCATTCGAATGGGGGTGGAGTGGAAGAGCACCTATTTACCCAGATATAGGTGCTCTTCGACGAATCTCGGGTGATTAAAAGTAGACTGGACTGCTTAACCAGCACTTCGCTGATCGACTCGGAGCTGTCTGGCACGCCGAGGCAGCCTCTCATGTCAAAGGAACCGAGGCCATCACGTAGGCGTTGTTGCTCTTTGCCCATATTCACCCAATGCCACTTACATTGTTCGATGAAGTTTTCACTCAGTTCCTCCTACGAGGTCCCTCGAAATTACATCATGGTTTTGTTTGTTTGCTAGCTTGTTCCTTGAGTATTTGGCTCCTGCCTAGACGAAAACTTAGTGATTTAAATTATTGATTAAACTAGTGATTTAAATAAAAGTCTTTTTTCGTTTAGAAAAGGGGTGAGCTAAGAATTGATGACGACAGAAGTAAACAAAATTTAAAAAACAATGACCATGAATAATCGAGATTTTTATTGATCTTTTCTCTACTTTCTTCATGTTATTGTTATTATTATTATTAGTAGTAAATTTACGTGTTATGTCATCTTTATTACACTTTTTAAACATTTTTTTTTCCTGTATAATGTCGCAGTTACTGATTACCCGCAGCACTGAGAAAGCATAAAGTTTTGAAGTATTTTACGCGCCCTGTCGGGAATTCTTACATACGAAAACAAAGAAACAGGAGGAGAGCTCACCGACGACGGATGAGCAGAACAGCCGTGCTGCATGCACTCGCAATGGCCTGAAACGCAGCTGGTCAAATGGCGTTCATGCTTGAAAGCGCTCCCTGTCCTCCAGTTTGTCTTCCGACAAAGGCTACGGTCGTGACGAGCGACAGAGCACACACTGCGCCGCATTTTCCGTGTTGTCAAGAACGCACGAACAGCGCGGCCTTTACGCGTCGCGCGGGCAGTTTTTGCCAGCATGAAGCTGAGCCCAGACCAATGGCTAAGCGCAGCCGGCTCCGGAGAGTGCGGAGCATGTTGCTCGAGTACTCTCTCTTTCTCTCTCTCTCTCTCACGTACAAGCACACAAACGCATGCACAAACACACAACGGCGCACACACAAATGTTGACGTGCCAGACAGCTCACAGTTGATCAGCAAGAAGTGTGGCAGATTTGGGCTAGTTCGTATGGCATGACGATAGTCATAGCGCTAGAACAAAACGACAACACAGAGACAAGATCCTTCGTGTCCTTCTTGTCTCTGTGTCGTCGTTTTTTTCTCGCGCTATAACTATCGTCATGACCAGCAAGGTCGTGGCGGAGCAGTGCAGACTAATTTTTAAACAGCCGACGTTCTTCGAAGCAGACCGTAATCTAAATGTATGAGTGCTCCTTCGGTCCGCACCTATAAATGCGACAGCCGTGGCTGGGCATCCGAAGCGTGTCTCATCCCTGTGGGGGCCAATACTCGAATTCAGCCCTAAATTAAATCCTTATCGGCACGCATGGTTCAACACAGTCAGCTCTCACCCGCGAACGAGACAAATGATCGCAGGGTTGCGGCTATCACAATGCGGGGTTGTGCGAACAAGAGAACGGCGACGTGTTGATGTTCAAAGGAAAATACACCAGCCGCCATCTTGACTGCTGGAATACTTTTCCACACTAAAGTAGTAAAATACATGCGCAACATTTTGGTGGAGATGCTGGGTGTCAATCCCAGTACATCCCGCACAACGCATCGCACAATACATTACACAAACAGTATTAACGGGTTGGCCCTGACAATTGGGACGCAGAAACAAGGGAACGTCATGTACATGTATATACCATGTACCACACTGTTAACCAGGCTCTACGTGTGTTAGCTGTAGTAATTAAGAGTTAAAGATAAAACGTAAAAATGTTGCACAGCCAGAATGTGGCTCAGCTTACATAATAGTGATAATATACTATTCACACACACACACACACACACACACATATATATATATATATATATATATATATATATATATATATATATATATATATATATATATATATATATATATATATATATATATATATATATATATATATAAATATATATATCTATATATATATATATATATATATATGTATATATATATATATATATATATATGAAAAAAAAGGAGACACACGTCGAAAAACGGAAAGGTTTCTTTACGTTTCGGCCGTGGGACCGGCCTTCGTCAGAATAACCACGTTTCGGCCGGTCCCACGGCCGAAACGTAAAGAAACCTTTCCGTTTTTCGACGTGTGTCTCCTTTTTTTTTCATACTATTTACCGGCGTCCAAGAATTTATTCCCTGCAATTATATATATATATATATATATATATATATATATATATATATATATATATATATATAAATATATATATATATATATATATATATATATATATATATATATATATATATATATATATATGTATATATATATATATATATATATATATATATATATATATGTATATATATATATATAAATATATATATATATATATATATATATATATATATACATATATATATATATATATATATATATATATATATATATATATATATATATATATATATATATATATATATATATATATATATATATGCGCTAAAGAACACCAGATGGCCAACATTTCTCGAGCCCTTCATGACTGAGTGCCTTATCATTACATCGTGGTTTTATGGGATGCAGAACCTTGTCAATTATTCTTCTCACTAATATTATATATATTTTTAATTTTTTAAATTTTGCAATGCAGCCAAGCGTTGTCAGGCGGTATGGGACCAGCTTCGCTTCGATTATCCATACATTTCGCCGAAAAAACGTGAAACTGCTCATTCATTCAAGAACGTGTAATAATCCCGGTTTTACGCGTGGACGATTTTGATTGCGGTCGGGCTTCCTTCCGATCACATTTCTGGATAATTATTGGCTCACTTACAGAAGCTGCAAAAAAGAGCCAATCATTGCTAAAAAAAACGTGGCCCGGATCGGGCGATGCTTGCGTGCAGCACTGCACCGCTTGTCTCCGTATAATGTGAAATCGGCTGACCAAAGTGAACCCAAGTAAGGAGACTACGAAGCCAATCACTAGAAAGTACGAATACGAATGGAAATAAAGGTCGAAGGAGAGCAAAAATATGCAGAGAGAATGAAGTTAGCATTACGTTGTAGAGCATCGTCGCACCCAAAGAACGGCAGTTTGGCTGCTATAACATTGTTTACGTACAACCGGAATAAGGCACTATAAACTATAATAACTATATTTACTAAATTCTTAACTTTTACCAAACAACCAAACATCTGCAGTCACTTGTGAATTTTAGATCCGCAGTAACTAGAATTAGCAGTACATATAGCCAATAATATTCATTATTCCCTACACACGCCATGTGAGTTGGTTGTGTATCTATGCGGGTGAACAAGGCAGGCAAGGAAACCGCAGCTCATTGTTTATCGCAACGAGGCTTAGTATATGGCTATGGCCCCACATGTTAGACGCAAGCATGCCTGCGGCATTATGCAGGGCAATGATATTCCGAATAGGGTGAGAAGTCACGGAATTGTCGGGAAGCTTGGCAAAAGCCGAGGCCTTCCACGCGAAGAACAGTATTTGAAACTGAGCTGTCCTGACGAAAAAATCTATTAGAATCTTACGTCACAAACAGCCTTATATGAGAACACACGCGATAGACTAGGGCGAACATGCGAAAGCGCTAGTTGAATATTTTAGCTCGGTTCACAGAGATACAAGGCCAACCAATATAAATGCTTCACAATATCGATCACGATGGTATGTAAACGCACCCACCTTTCTTAACAAAAACCTTCATCTCCTTTCTCCAGCCCAGGATAGCCAGCCGGTCTAAAAACTGGCTAACCTCTATTTCCTTCTCCTTATTCCTTCCTTCCTACATTCCTTGATCTACCATTTTCTAACTTTCCTTCCTCTCTATTTTATTACCAGTGCAGGTAGCCTCCGGACTCTGCCCTATTCTCCACATTATACATCAGTTGCTATGCTATGGAGGCTAGCAAGACTTCTGGCAGTACTTGCATTGATCTCATAAAATTATTCCATGATAATTTCTTCCAATTTTTTGTTAGGAATTCTTTTTAGGCGAGTAATAAATAAAGATATGATCTGCCATAGAAATAAACAGCTCAAGTTGTTTACACAGTTTTCAATCAGTGGTTCTAAAGCATCTCTGTCTCCCTATAGTGGCCTCAGCAATCCGTTTCCGTAGCGCGACGTTGAAGGCAATCGCAGATGCCTCATTTACAACAACAAATTTCTAGCGCATGCATGGCACGCGGACTTACGCATTTTTGATCACCGAACTTCTGCCATAGCAACCACAACGTTGCACCTGATGTACAAAAAGGTGTATAACTAGGTTTCCTGCCTTTTTTGTACCCTTCTTCTTATTCTCCTAGGGGCAACGGGTCCTTTTGAGGTGTCTTTTTGTCACACTACAATAATCGTCATCGAACTTGCTTGCGTTTCTTTTCTCGAAAGCTGTGCCGCTGTAGTATGACCTGCCGAGTGCTAAGCCATCCTGATAACCACATGCGATTCGCTATCGGGAAGTAGAGGGCCCTCGGTGATAACGCAAAGAACACACGCGAAGTAGACGACGTTTCGAACCAGAAAAACATTCCAAATTTTTTTTTGTCTAAGAGGATACTCCAAACTATAAAGCTGCAAAAATCGAGTACTTTTCAAGTGCATGTTAGGCACCAGCTGTGTCTAATGTATTCGCAACGCATACATGACTAAATTTGGCAGTGCCATTGGCACACGTGAAACCGTAAACAAAATAAGTATGTATATATATTCTGTACGTTCGATGCCGAAATCATTCACAGAGAAAGAAGGGTGTTTGGGTGTGTCGGTAGTTTATCGTACTTCAATTTACCACACTAATCAGACAGAATACAAAACAAACACAAGGCACACGTTTCTCCCGGGTTCAGGGCACTACGTGTTCTGAAGTACATTCACAGAGAGTTGCCCTCGCCTTCGTTCGCAGCACAGACGCACGTTTATCACATCTTCTCTTTCAACATGATCTCCAGCTCGTTCGTGCACGGCGCCGAAACCAGAACTTTCTGGAGAAACCGCGTGACGTGTTCACTTCCGGGAACACTGTGTGCGAACACAACGAACACCGTATAGTAAGCACCACCGGCGACTAACATGGCCAGGATGACCACATACTGCACGTAGTCCACGGGTCGCAGTAAGGGTATCACGAACAGAGCAATCGACACTAGTAACTTGATTACCGCCAGGGGCAGCGGAACAGCGTAAGGTCTGTGTGCCTCCTTCATGGTGCGGCGGAAGCAGAATAGGCACAGGAGCACTGCGATTTCCCACGCGTTGTCCAAGAACACGGAAGCTTCGACGATGTATGAAATAGAACCAATAAATGTGTAGCCCAAGGCTAGGGCTCCGCGGAGCATGATGGCGGCCACTGGGGTGGACGAGTGAACCGTGATGCAGGAGAAGATGGGCGCCAGGTGTCCCTGCCTGGACGCCGCCAGGATGACGCGTGCGGAACTGAAGAAACCAGCGCAGACAGTGCCGAAGGTGCTTATGGAGACGGCCACTGGTATCACGACGGCGGCTCTGGCTCCCCAGGTGGCGGTGGTGAAGGACACGGCGATCGCTTCAGAGCTCGCGAAGGTGTACGAGTCGAGGACGACGAAATAGGCGACGTTGGTGAGCACGTAGATTGCGGTTACCGCTAGGATGCCGAGCAGGGTGGCCCTCAGAATGTTCTTGCTTGGCTCGGTGACCTCTTCAGCGATGAGGCATATTTGCTTCCTGGAACATAAAGAAAATAACAAAGGAAGTGGCTTCTACTACATATTGTTTTTGTTTCAGTCAAGCCTAGTGAGTTCGACAGACTTCGCTGTGAATTTTGAGTAGATATGGGTATATAGGGGGAAGGCCCGTAGGGAGAAAGTTTGTGCTTGGCGTTTCAAGGTCTTTATTCGGTGAAAGCTTTGACTCTTTACGGTAAACACTCGTTTTAAAGACAGCATATGTTGGAAGAACCAACAGCACGGGAAGGCGAGTTGGTTTACAGTATTTTCTTCTCCGACTGTTCACCTTTGGCTACGGGATCGATCGTGGTTTAGTACACATGTAGGCTAAATTGACGCTCAAGGAGTATCCTATGGTCCTACGTAAGGATGGTACTCCCGTGAGAGCACAGTTGGAGCTTTATGTAAATAAGCTGCAGGCTACGGTGTGATGATGTGCATATCATAGGGCGCGTAATTATCACACTGGTTGTGCAAAAGTGTACCATAGCTTGCGGAAAACAGGAGTTTTATGTAATGCTTATTACACGGTTATAAAAGCCGATAGTGAACTCGGCGTCCACAGCTGACGTTGGCGTGGTATGCCGTCATTATTTTCTCTCAAGATTCTTGAAGTGCTGGCGGAGCTCTGCGAAATTTACTTGACTGTCACGCACAGGCGTACGCGCGGTGAGTGGGCAGAAGGGGCGAGAGGGTGGAGGCAAGCCAGTCTCATACATTAGGCATTTGGTGAGGGGGGCGCAAAATTAGCCCCATACAATGACATGATAGGGAGGGGGGTGCTGTGACGAACTTTTGCCCCCACCCAGAAGGGGAACCCTGCGCAGACTTTTGGTCACGCAGGATGCCGGCGTTCAATTACGGCTTTCGATGAGTTGTCCCTTTCTTTCTAATAGTGTTTCGCACTCGCGTATCCCTGACTCATACCCTCATATCTGGTGAGTGTTTCATCGCTCATGACGCAACTGATGATTACTTTGTGTTATTTATGTCATGAATTATCACTCGTGCTAGCTATGGACTCGAACCTCTCCAGGCAAATCAAGGTATTTCTTACAGATGTTTCGATACAGTTTAACAACACTCACTCAATGGTGAATCCCAGGTGCTGTTCGAGGAACGTGGTGCCGCTAGGTGCGAATGCCATAAGTTGTGAGATTATCAATATTACTCATGAATTGGGATATAAACGTCGGCGAAAAATGAAACAGAGGTAAAGACGGGACAAGAAAAACATTAAAACATGGTGCTATAGCGCCGCGTGTGAGTCCTTTTCTCGTTCCTTCTTCAGCGCTGTTTTATTCGTCTACTATGCAACACTAACCAGCCCACTTAATCATTCTGCTAAACCTAAATACGTCACCCTGCAGCCATTACTACCTGTCACGCTAATGGTGAGCCTGCATATTTTCGGGAGAAGTTACTTTAACGCAGCAGTCTATATTAATTTCATGACTTATGAATCAGGGCCGTAGTTTGCCTCAATGAAGCTCTTCTTTTTGCTTTACGTGGTTACAATATTTGCTGAGTTATCTTCAAAGAACCTTTTTTCCTGAATATCTAACGAGCTGTTTCGAGAAAGTTAGGAAGATATTTGTTTCTTTTGAAGTTATATTTATTTGTCTTGATGATAGTCTAAGCGTAGGGAAAATGCATTAGTGTAAACTATATACTTTCAGCTGTAAAAAAAATAATGCCCAGTGATTTTGAATGTGGACATGGTGGACGCGTCAACCCCTACGCAGCTTCACTCACCAGCCTCCGTAAGAGAAGAGTGCACCGTAAAACGCGAGGACTAGTCGGCTGGCAGACTCCGGCTTGTTGAATATGGCTTCACCTTGAAAATTGTTGCCTGAAATGGAAGCCATGTTGTATACGTCCTAATATGAGAGGAAAGCTTGCAAAAAAAATGTCCTCTTACTACATGCAGGGAATTTCAGGCGGCTCTATTTTACATGTTATTGAGAAAGAAAGGCGAAATTCGCACGTCATTTTAACGGTAGTTACCAGCGCGACGGTTTGCAGTTAATCATGTTGGATTAGACATGTCTTTCAGGAACTTTGATAGTAGTCTTATTTTAAGTTTCAATTTTAGAATTAAGTGCGTACAAATGGTGTATCTTTAAACATCATGAGACCTTCAGAAAGTAATATGATTGAAGCAGGGTAACCTAACCAGAGTTTTCCAGCTTGTGCAGCTCTTCATGTAGAGAGGCCGTTTGCATTTGGATGGTTTTGGTAGCAGTGAGCAATAAAGGACATAAATGTAGCGGTACATTAAAATGTGCCATGTTAATTAGGTTTCATCTACATTTTTGACTTATTTTACAAGTGCATGCATTGTACTTGCACATAACTTTACTGCAACGATCAAACCAAAAGCACACGTCTTTACTTACGGGTGGTAGTCGAAGCGAATACTGCTCCCGTAATGATGACTGATATCAAAATGAGACACTTGATGCTGGAGAAGATGTCTTGAACTCTCGCAGATGCCTTCACGGAGAAGCAGTTTACAGATATAGCCAGGCCTGGGAAAAAATGCAAGAAAGAGTTTATTTCCAATATCTAAATTCTGTCGGTAATATCATGGAGTACTCAACTCTTTTAGAAAATGTTTGTCTGGTTGCTCTATATAGCCCAGTTTGTGTCAATGTATTAAATATATTTTAGACCGCTGCCTTGAAACTTTACCACTGATTTCACAATAAAGTTTCAACACAGCCTGACGTAGGCACAGAAATTCATGACGTATAACAACCAGCGCCCCGGTGGTCTAGTGGTTATTGGGCTCGACTGCTGACCCGTAGGGCGCGGGTTCGACTCCCGGTCGCGACGGCTGCATTTTCGATGGAGGTGCAAGTGCTTCAGGCCCGTGTGTTTATATTTAGTTGCACGTTAAAGAACCCTGGGTGGTTGCAATTTCTGGAGCCTCCTGCTACGGCGTCTCTCATGATCACATCATGGTTTTGGGACGTTACGCGGAATCAGTGATTATTGTGACATATATGAGCGGTATTTTCATCGTCAACCGTCAGTTACATGCTGTGTATATAAATAGGCGAACTTTCGCCCTGAAACTTTGACACCAAGTTCGTTGATTTCAGCTCCATGTATGACGTGATGTTCTTAACCCCAGCGAGGGATAAAGGGGAGAAAAGAGGTTGCAGAGAGAGTACACACAATCACTGGGGTTACGAACATCACGTCATACATGGAGCTGAAATCAACAAAATTGGTGCCTTTATCCCTTCCCCAGTGCAGGGTAGCAAACCGGATGTGCGTCTGGTTAACCTCCCTGCCTTTCCTTGCATCTTTATCTCTCTCTCTCTCTCTTAACCCCAGCGAACGGTGTTGGCTCGTCGTGATGACATCTGTTTCTGTGAAGCTGCCCTGCAAAGGCTAGGCGTAGAAAACTTTATATAAAGCCAAATTTTTTACTTGTGTTTTCACAAATCAACATTGTGCTCCAACAAAACAAAAATTTTTCCTTTTTTGGAGACTCAGAAATGTGTCAGTATTACCTCTAAGGCGCGAGACGTATCATTTTTAACTGCTGCTTCCAAACCCTTAAACATGGTGCTGTTGCATCGTTCCAGCGCTGTCATTTACAATTGTCTACCTAGAAAAATGTCACAATATTTTGCTTTGATTTCAAACATCTAGAGAGATATTTGTCATTAGAAAATTTGAGAGCGTTCACCATCACCAATTTGTATCAAAAATACTCCGTTATTTAGTCGCACAGTTTCTCATAACATCTGTGGTCTACAGCTGTTATCTGAGGTCCCCACATAGACTAAGGAAAGACATAAGCTCCTTACTATCATTATTTTGTTAGTGAAGAGCTTAATGTAGGTATATGAAAGAAGGAGTTTTTATATTTTTCACACCTGATCATACTGAGAAGCTGAATTCATATAAAGTTCCACCCTTTTATATCACTCGTTATTACAATAAATAGCATAGCGCGCAGCTGAGACCCAGTAATGTTAGTCTAGTAGTATAATCAATAAATATTATTATCTTTAGAGATTCACGCTCAGAAATCAAGATATAATTACGAGAGGTGCCTTAGTGGAGGGCTCCTGAAATTACGACCATCTGGTGTTTTTGGCGTGTACTGGTAGAGCAAAGTACACGGGCCTCTGCCGTTTTTCCTCCGTCTAAATGTGACCGCAGCAGCCAGGATTGCGCCCGAGACTTCAGCGTCAGCAGCCGAGCCCCCCAAACAGTGATCCACCACGGCCAATTATAATTATCGTTATGACGATGGTGCCCGCCATCACAACCCGCCATGCCATAAGCTCAAGTCCTTAGCTGTCGCTTTTCATTATCATGATTATTATCCTGAGCCCTCAGCAGGGTGGATGTCCTTCTTGTGTTCCTCTACTGAACGTGGTGTTGTGCTTGCTGAGGTCACATTATACCCGCAAACTTTTTTTAATCGTGTCGGCCCACCTAACTTTTTGTCACGCTATAACGTGCTGCTTGCCTTCTTTTTAAATGCAGCTCGAGTTTGTTTAGTTTAACGACTTGGACTTATGTTGCCCTCTAGCTACGGCAATGACCTGACCATGCCCATTTACGCTGTTGGTTTTGACTAAGACGACCTTATCTCACTTTTTTTTCCCGGTCTGTTCTACTCTTTTCACGCTAGCATTGGAACCTTTTCGCCGCTTAGCATTAAACGCAAGGACGATCCGACTCACTAGTGAAGCCCAGCGCTACGAGCACGGTCGTCTCGTAAGGGGCTTCGCAAGTAGGGTAGATGACGCTGAGCGCGTAGCTCGAGAAAGTGAGGCCCTGCAGCGCGGCGCTCATCGGATCCAGGACTAGGGAGTAGCACCACATCTGGAGGAATGGTAGCGCGTCGCCGAAGCGACCCAGAACTTTGCTAGCAGCCGTCAGGTACGCGTAGTCCCCGCCAGACGCCGGCAGCAGCGTCGCCAGCTCGGCGTAGCACAGTCCACCTGCGGCAAGTGAAGGTGTAAGTTTGTCACAGACCTGTATTACAGCGCTTATACACTTTAAAAATAGTTGTATGACTTTTTATTTGCTACACATGTGGCTTTCACTAGTATACCTACCTTAAGAAAGACGCGTTAACTCTTTTAGCATGTCACGGGTTTATATACCTACCTTAAGAAAGACGCGTTAACTCTTTTAGCAAGTCACGGGTTGATTTATGAATATATTTATTAAAATAGTCATATGGCCCAGAGGAACAACAGAAACGAAGGGAAATAACAATGAGTTCAAATACAGGTAAAAGGGTAAAAGAGAAAAAAAGCTTGCAAATTTAGTGGGCATCTTGTGATGGGAGTATGAAACTTTTTTCTTCTTATATGGAGACGATAGAGGCGGGGAGCTGATTGCAGGCGGCGCTTGTCCTCTGTAAGAAGACGTCGTTGCACAATCTTGTGTGCCAGGATTCTGTAATCATCTTTAAATAGAAACGCTAAGTCCCTTTCGGAGAGTCGTCTTTTAATTTTTAGGTTCTGAAGCTTTATCACAGATAATAAGGAGTGAGGGTGCACCACAGAGTAAATCGGCAAATGCATCTGGAAGTGGCAATACTCTTCAGGAAGAAACAAACGATTATTTGGCGAAGATTACCGACCAGTCTTTCACCAAACCAGGTACTCTACTACAGAAAGTGGAATTCGGAATCATGCTGGTCACAGCGCAAATTTCGGAATGAGGCAGCAAATTTGGCCCACAGGCTGTGTTCATGTCTGACAAAGTGCTATAGCTCGCGCTCTGGGCTGCAGGGCAGGGCCTCTGAAAGGACTTGCTCAGCAGCCTGGACCAGGAAGTCCAGAAGGACGTCTTGAGTCAAGCACCAGCTGTGGCCGTGTCTCAAGGTATTTCATCCGAGAGTGATGGGGAAAGTAGGTAGTTCCCTGACGTTCATTGACTTATTTTGCAATAAAGGTTTTTTAACATATTTTAAAACCTCGGCGCTAGTGATGCCATTCAAAAATAACGTAATATTTCTCGTGGTATCATAGAACTTGTGCCTTACTTACTTTAAAGGTGAGGAGAAGACAGTGTTGTTTCAAACAGTTTGAAAGTCTCTTGTATAATCTTACGCCTAAGAAAACTGTACAGAAAATTAAGTTTCAATGGCGCTTTTTTATTTTGTGGTTACCGTTTTTATTCTTTCAAACATATTGTAATAACAAACTCACCAATGATGCTTAAGATTCCGCAGACAACCCACACCAACAAGTCTACACCAATAGAACCAGAGTTCCTGAATACGGAGCTAGGAGTGACAAAAATTCCTGAACCTGCGAAAAATAAAAACACATAAAATAAAACAGAATTCAACCTAGTAACCCAGTACCCGAAGGCATGTGAGCAATGAATACTAAAATGAGTCTATTATCATCTTTTAGACAGTCTTGAATTCTTGTTTAATAAGTAATCAAACTTATCTTCACAAACGAATCACCAAAACAACAATTCATTCAATTTATTCATATAAGAAATTAATCAATTATTTATTCATGGCACGACTTTGGGCTCGGGTGGCTTGCTCAAATTGCTTGACAGTCTGAATTTTGGTTACTCTCCTTAGGGAGAAGAAATTAAGAAGTACTGACTTTTGAGCTGAGAGGCGTCTCTGTTGAGCTGTGCACATGAAGCTGAGAAATATCTATATTTTTTTATTTCTGCCTGGCCGTCGGCATTCCGAAAAGTGCGGAAATGCTGGAGAGGAAGGCATATTACAGATATGAAGCTATCACAGTCTGACGAGATTTATGTGGACCTGAAGTCATAAAAAAGTTCAATTACCCAGTTTTGTTTCTCGCAATTTTGACGCAGTTCTTATGCTTCAAAGGGAAGCTTATAAAAAATGAACGGGTAGAAGAATGCCTTTCCTGTTAGACACAACATTTATAAAGCAATGGAATGCTATAGCCTATCAAAACAGACTGGATGCTATTTTCAGTTCATAATTTTCAATATTGGTTACTATGAGCTAAGTGGACGAGAGAAATTTTCCGCTCGTGTGGACCGTTACCGCAATTTCCCGAAAATTCGTCAGATGGTGCACCAAATTAGTTATGGTGGTGGCCGTTTCTATTTCCACCAGGTACTTTTCTGTTCGTGCGATTCTGGTACTGTTAGCATGGGCCACTTAGCCATGCCAGCGAGCCTTCGACGTGTATTCGTCATAAACGCCTAGGTGGCTCACCAATGATGCTTCCAATAATGAGGGCGACAGCACTTCCAAGACCGACTTGTCGCTTGAGGGTCGCCTTCCCAGCGGCTGCAGGAGCCATCGCCACTGTCTTTTCTTGAGGCGCTTCGGGTGCATTGCTTTTGGTGTTGCGCTCAGTATGCGTTGCGCAATTTTCTTTCGACGCCTTGTCCTTCACCGCGTAGCTCGCTGTCGACCCTGAGTGTGCGTATCACTCATCAGCAAGTGTAAACGTCATTCACTGAGACTCGGTCAAATGAAATACAGGGGAGCTATTTATAGTAGGCACTGAGTCTTTATAAATAGCTCCCAAACTCACCATAAGGTGTTATCGCATATAAATCCGTTATTATAATGTCACTTCTTGCCATTTTAAAACACTTGCTAATATAATTTAGCATTTCGTAGTGTTAATTTCCGCATTTCAATGTTAGTTTCTATTAAAAGAAAAAAATTCGATTGATTGATTGGACAGAACTTTGTCTTTCAGTGCAGTCGAATTCAAACATAACAGTAAAGTGGCTGACCCTCAAAAGTACTTCATGGCATTTAATCAACTCTGTTACAAGAATCGAATGGGTTTCTTATTATCCAACTCTTCTTTCTTTTCAAGGACTTTCTCTTGGAACTTCAAGAATTCTGTCGTTCATGCGTACCAAAAAAAAAAAAGACCTGCTGAAAACAAACGTGGAAAAAGAAATGTGGAAAACGTCAGAAGTTTTGCCTGAATGTGCACGTCTTTAAAGATAACTCTCAGCTGTAGTTTGCTTATTTTTCTCATTTCTCTGATTTTCGCTATTTGATATAATCATTGTGCTCACTTTCTATTCTAACGAAGTCGAGGATGCTGGAGCACACGAATCGTACAATCGTCTTTTCTCGCCGCGTCCGCAAGTGTGAGTAAAACGACAATGTGTGAACTAATCATTCTACATTCCTGGCGCAGTCAGCCACTATACGGTACGTTCTAAGCTTTCCGATTCATCTTTGGCAAACATGTGGTATTGTCAGTTTTGCCACGCTTCGTGTACGATATTCCAGGCGTAAACAGCCTTCCAGTGAAGTGCATGGCCCAAGAACCGATAAACTATTCTTTGCTTCATTTTATGTCTCGCAGCTGTTTGCGTTTGCTCACAAAGATTTCATAGCGAGTTGTTGAGAAAGTTGCTGCATTTTTTTTTCAAGTGCCGTACTGAAAGACACATTAAAAGGGAGCATGAATGATGCTGTAGAGTATTGGTCCTAGATTGCTTTAGTCTCATGAGGACACTACTTTAGGTAAAATCACTTCGGTAACAGACAAAACTGCGAAAGCTTACAACAAAAAGGGAGCGAACCTTAGTAAGACGACAAGTGTCAATCACGTAACTTCGCCACCTCAATGCAGTCAACGGAAACAAATTTCGTTGTCAGGAATAAAATGAAATCAAGTAGAGCTTCTTTGGTGGTACATCATAAGCGCCTTTATACATTAAAGCAGTCAGTGTGCGTTTTGTGTTCTTTAACAAGTCTACTTGGTGGGCGTCTGAGCGAACTGCTTCGTTTAAAAAGTAACAGTTTGTTCTATAGATAAGTTCTCATGTTCCTAGCGCTCTTTTAATCCCAGAACTATGTATAAAAACTGTTTTTTACGGCACCCTTTGCTCGTTTCTTGGTGTTTGCGCAATATTTAGGACTTTGTTATTTATCGGTGGTCAGTAGTGTTGACAACAAACAAATCTGCTCCGTTTTATAGGTCTGGGTATTATTGGTGGGGACAAGACCTGAAAGATACCATCATTTGTTCTCTCAGCAATTTATAGGCTATTATATTGTTCATTTTACCGAATTACTTCCCTGTAATTATTTGAAGTTCTATTTACGATGTTTATTTGCCGGTACATCATGCAGCTTTTTTTGTTTTAAAAAGCACTTTTGATAATTATGACATATTCTCGAGCTGATCTTTGCCGTATTACTGCAACTGTATGACTGTTTCAGCTGTTTAGAAACTTGTCCTTTTAATAAGATTTGCTCCCAGAGATAGTCACCAACAATATATATTCTCCATAACTCAACGTAACCTTGCCTGTTATTTTAACAGCTACACTGCAATCAATAACGACTTCAAGGAGTGGTGAAACAACACGTGTGCAGAAGCGTTACGCGTCGATTTCGCAATATTCGCGGCAACAAGGAAGGTAGCGAGCTCTTACACGGTCATTGCTTCACGAGTGCACACCAAAGGGTACAACCAAAAAAAACAGGTTTCTGTTTATTCATCTGTGTGAATTATTTGATCATAACATTCAGCTAATGGCGATGTCATCGACTTCATGATCATGTGAGCAGTATGAGCGAAAAATACAATACAGCTTTTCAGTTGTAGAGGACGTGCACATGTACTTCAAGTGAAGAGCCATTTGACAAGGCAAGTTATCAGGCTCTTCCCCTACGCTTGCCTCAAGAAAATGTCTACACAAAATTTTCGGCAATCAGTTTTCTCCGAATATACCATATTGTGCTGACGAATCGTGCTGTTTACAATTTCTGTTAACTTCAGCTGTTTTCTAGACGTCGATTTTGACTGAAGCTACTTTCCTTACTAGCCACTTAGCTGCTTTATTTGCTCAAAGTATAGAGTCATGGGTAGGTTATAGTATTTACAGAGAATTACAAATCATATACATTCTTATCAACCGATTAGTTCCACCACACAGAAAAGTTCACAATCTTAGCCTGCCCTGTGCAAGCTGGTTTCATTTTTATGTCAGCGAATACCTTGGCTTCTTCCCACCACGAAACATTGTTCCTCTGTGGTTACGCAATACGTGGACAGCGCTAGTCAATTGGTTATCTCGATGTCAACTAGGGCGTCGACTACCTTACTTTGTTCTCAGGTCTAATGAGCTATCTTCCAATACCCTAAAATTACGCTTATCAATTGGCATCTCAAAGCACATGGTGTGCTTACTAGCTTCCTTGTTACTCAGCAAGGATTAGCAGCACATGTTAAAGTGCTAACACGCAATGACTATACGTTTTTCACAGTATAAAAAAACGACAAATTCATCTACAACTCAGTTTTGGTGGGGATAAAATTTCCAAATTGAAACAATAATGCAGTAATAATTACTCACCCATGTCGCCACTGACGAGCCACTAAATCAATACAAGGATGCGCAACACCATGTTCGGTGGATTGGCGTTCATGTCTCGCTCCGCTCAAAGCTGCATTGGTTGCATGAATTCAAACACTTCATCAGCGATTGCCGCTCAACACTAGAAATCACTCTTTCTAAATAGCAAACCTAGGTATCTACAACGCTGATATCGTAAGTGTATTGGCATCTTTGTATGTGACTACCTGGCACTTGCACACCCGCTGGTGTCATTTTGTCGGTTGTCGTCAATTTCGGTCTTCCATTGCCAGTTTACAGGACATTCGGCGTCTCATTAAAGCGTTTGATTAGTTTGTTCTTTGCATTTCTTATCTAAACAGGCTTTTTTAGCATATCTTGTGGGACATTCCTTTAAATAATCGGATTTTTGAAATAATCGGCTTGAATAATAGCGGGTTTGTTCTTGAATTTCATTGATAGTTGCAGACAGCTCTAACACAAGAGAATACAGAAGTAGCTACGCATTATTATTTAGTCACTGTATTGACTAGTATGCGTGTACGATGTTGGTGAACACTTGGTAGGGCTGCACATTAACAAGCATGGTTCAAGTCGATATGCTCTAAATATTTAGCACTCTGACTCATCACCATGTTTATCTGCGAGATTCTGGCGTATACGAAATGGCTTAGATTCTTATCCGAGTGCAATGTTATCAACCTCAGATGATTTTTTCTCAAAGTGCTTTTTTTAGAAAGTATTACTGCCATTGTTCTGCAAAATTGCTTAAGTTACTGAGTTTTATCATAACTGACATTGTAGATCCCATGCCAAATTTTCTAAATGACTACTACCTGAGCTCAAATTTTCTTTCTCTTTGGCGCGCTAGTAGCAGAACCTAATTAGGCCACCAAAGAAGATCGAAAAACAGAGATACAGATAAAAACAGAAATGTTTTTCCACCTGTATTTCGCTTCACTTGACCCACCTATACGAAACTACCATAACACCTTGGTGTTTGGGAAATTGCTCTAATGCACTGGTACGACTACCAAAACTTCATATACGCAGCTAAACCCCAAAATTGGTCTTTTATTTTTACAGCGATGATGCTATGACTAGGGTCACGTGTATCTTTCCTGTTCATTGACAAAAAAAAACAATATGTACCACACAAATCGAGTGAACTCCAATGTTCGCCACCAGTCCAATGAAAATGAGGGACGGTCGACGGCCGGGAAACATCAGTGAAGATATTGCATGCAGCGCCGAGCTCATGTAGTGAGCTGGAGGAGACGAAACATCATGTGAACGGGTTGAAGCGGAAGTGCCCTGTCCCTCAAACAAAAAAAAATTGAATCGGGCATGCGCTTAATTCGATAGCGACTCTCCGGGCAGAACTTTCAGATCTAGTAGCAGGGCGTTTTATTGGCTGAGGGCTCAAAAATATTTTCTCACCCACATGTCGTGTGCTCGACATTTTAACGGGTGAGTCAACCTTTACAGAATTAAATGACCTACTTTTTTCTCTCTAGCACAGCCACATCAGAAGCGCGAGTGCAATTGGGGAAGTGTATGCACATCTTGGTGGTTTATGACTGGCTAAACGCACGTACAAAGAGATGTACACCGTGGGCCCACGTATTCTTGACTTCTTACATTGCATGTGGACATTGCACAGCCAGTCAGGAATCAGTTGCAGCTCGCCCAAGTGTCCGTACTTTTCGCAAGGGATGAACGTAGGAGCATTTTGTGATCAATGTGCTACTACAACGCACCCCCGTCTCACCCTAATAATGGCAGTTACGACTGTTGGGATGCGTAATTGGGATGCGTAATGAATAGCACGGTACAGCTGGATGAATATGTCTTTACAGTGAACAATTGGGGCTGCTGCAGTTATCCAATAAAGGAGCATGGCGAACCGTAGGTTAATGGCAAGCATTGATGTAGGATACAGCTGGCGAAGTCGGTGAGCAATGACGATAGAAAAAGCTGGACATTTCTTGGCAGGTGTGGGCTTTTGAAGAATACTCGAATAAGCAAATGCTCACGACGACTATACAGTGTTTTACAGATATGTTCTCTCTTTGACGAAGTAGGAATATGTGGGTGGAAAAGAAATCAAATTGTGCTTCGAGATGTCAATTTTAAAGACGCAGTGCTGAATTTCCCGTTGGACTGGACCTCGTAGTGGTGGCTTTTTAACAGTTTACAGAGAGCTAACCAAAAACCACGGTGATGCTGAATATGAGTAGAAATGTTGTAAATCGCGCCCGCAATAATGTTACTTTTGTCACATTTTGGATAGCGAAGCTTATTTCACACGAACATTTAGAGTTTGATAGGCTTGCTGATGTACATTATAGACGCTGTATTTGCTCATAAAAATGGGACAATTTCTGTGATTGTCAGGTGCATCCGGAGAACGTCAATGTTGCCTCATTGTACAGGCAGTAGCTGTGTATTAACACCATACTCGTCCCGCTAATGAACTAGTAGAATCCGAATTGTTACCCTAAATGAAGTACATATGAACTATACGATCGTTTTCACTCTTTTATCTCAGTAGAACACTTGGTAATCTATGCGTGTTGATATAAATTATTGTTTTCAATGTAAAAGATTGGACATATAATAAATGGTCTTGCGGGCAGCTCCTCACTTAATGATCATTTTTTTTAATACATGGAAAAAAGTGAAGCACATGGGGACATTTTCAAAATGCTAGATTCGAAATGGCCGGTCGAAGTAAACAGAGGACATTTCGGCAAGCGTGGTTTTACATACACCCACAATGAAAGAGTTATTTTTAGGCTAGATGACATGAATACTTGAGGATAGCATGCATATTTGTTACGCTGTTATTTCGTCAAGTAATGGTCCACTGCTTGTAAGGCCGTGTTGTATGATCAGACGGACAACAATACTACACAGTCCCAATAAATACCCTCGAATAACTCATGCCCCCAAAACATTTCACATTCGAGATCTTGACATGATATTCCTAAATATTCCTGTAAGCATTGAAGGTAAATTGGAATGTAGAATCGGAGCAACAGTTCAGCGACCACAAATTTCTGCGGCAAGAAACGTTGGTCAATACTGCACTAATAGCCTACTTCTCAATATACAAAGAGAGCAAGCCCTGTTTGCTTAGTCTTAGTTTTCAAAGCACATCAGACCCTGATTTACCATCATATATTCTGGCGCTCCGTCTGGTGTTTCGTAATGATATAATCTCTCGATAAAGAGATCTTTTGTGACGCAATGCTACAGGAGAAGCAAAGCTACTGTATGTTTTCCAAGCAAAGTGTATATTTTCCTCCCTTCCTCTCTAAAAAACATTTCACTTTTCCATTGTCTCAAACGGGTCCGCATTGTTTACGCTTGCAACGGGGCCACTTCGCCGTGCAACCATTAGCGGAACGACCAGATTCAGAACAAAGGTACTCTTGTAATACACATGCCTGAAGGCAGCGCCAGCAAAGGCACGACGGCAACATTTACTCTCTCGCTGCACGAGATATCGGGGCGAGTTTCACTGCTGTTGCATGTTGGTATGTCTATGAAGCAGTTTCGCTTTTACCTTAATTCCAGCTCAAGGTAGGCCTGGCGTACCTACACGACAACAGCGCTTCGCAAAGACTCGTTACGTTACGCCGTATGCTAATGAGGAGATATCTAAACAGGTTTCAAATGAGTGTATCAGTTAACTATTCGTGAAGAAGATTCCAGTACCAACTCGGATAAGTTCAATCAATAAACAAATCGACAATTTAGCGCTTAACTAGGTCACTTACCATGGTTGATGAGCAGCACAATTGACAAGCGTGCAGTGCCGACGAAATGTCAGTTAGTCGAGATTCTTGTAGTTGCAGATTTCACGGTGGCCTATGCTCGCATACCAGGCGGCATTACAAACGCTCGACGATATTGAAAGGGTGGATGCTATTAGAGGAGGAGGAGCAGGGGAGGGAGGTATACACGTACGTCTGCGCAAACAGGTTTGAAAGAGGCGAAGAGACTCTGACGAACTCAATGCCGAGAGAAAAGTGCTGGCGTGCTGGTCATAAGTTGCTTGTGCGCTCTTACTATTTTAATTTCCTCCCGCTTCCGTCGGGTCGGCTCGCGCTTCTGTCGGCCTCGGTGCGCGGCTAGCAAACGACTTGTTGCCGCCGGCACACGGTGCAAGCGTAGACAGTCTTTTCATCCCGTTACTTGATGCGTAATTTATACATTTTTTCGCTCGACGCAGCGACCTTCGCGCTCGATTTCGCTTGACGACATCCGTGTTCTACTGCACGCATGCATGCCAAGAGTCGCAATTTGAGCCTGTGTAATCGTTTCGGCACCTACCCGGATTGCACAGGTTCTGGGATCGGTTGATTTTGGTCTTTTGCTTACGAAAATTTTAGGACGTTCAGGATATCTTGCTTATTTCATGCCACTTCGAGGAATCTGCCAGACTTCATCACTCTCCATTTGTCAGTAGGTAACAACTTTGACAGGGAAAAAGGCACTCAGCCCAATGCTGCTGTAAGAGTCACATGTGTGAATGTGTAGGATCAAATCAGCATTGTCTTTCTCAAAATATTGATAGAAAGAGAGAGAAGAGAAAAGAGGAAGGGAAATACTTAGATGGTTAGCATCTACGTGAGAATATGGAGATTGCCCAATATATTTTAATATTGTATTTGTTGGAAATTTCTCACAGGCCTCTTGGACATTGTGTAAGGGGGGCTATAAAATAACATAAATGAAAAAAAGTAAATGAATGAGCCACCACTAGAAAACAACACAGAATAAATTATACACTTCATAAGTAAGATGTACATAATCCATAATACATGATGAATAAATACATGATGTATACACAATAGAGGTACAATACACTATATACATCTATATATATATATATATATATATATATATATATATATATATATATATATATATATATATATATGTGTGTGTGTATACGAAAATTCTGCTGTTTATTAATGGACAATAATCTACTTCAGTGGAAATGAGCAGTTCGTCGTAGAACGGGTCTGCATTAGACAAAGGAGCTATGTCGTCTGGCAGGTTATTCCCAATTGTAATGGCTCATGGGGGAGCTGATGAGTTTAATGCTAACGTAGCACCTTATATGGGGTATTACACGCAAAACGGTGGTAAGATGTTGAAGCACATAGTCGTGTGGGGCTCGATAATTTTTACCATGTGATGTTGTTTGACCTCCGCCTAAGCCATATCGGTTATCCTTCTTGGATTGCGGCTATGAGTGCGAAGACGAGGAGCTGAGAGACTACCGACGACTTCAGCACGATTCCTATAATTTTACCCAACAACACTTTTGATATAGCTGAAAGCACACACAATGTAGATGTTGTTTATGAAAAGTGACTGTTCATTTTTTTACCACTGATATATATATATATATATATATATATATATATATATATATATATATATATATATATATATACGCGCGTTATTCGAAGGTCGTAGGTTCGATTCCTGCCCACGGCTGGTTATTTCTTCATCCACTTTTCTGTCTTCTTATTTATATTTCATTGGTTCTAATAACTTCCCCTGTACATTCCTTGGCATTACTGTCTGTTAGATCTCATTAATATTGTGTTAAAACACGGAAAAACGAGCCCTTAGGTATACACTTCTTTCCCTTATATATATATATATATATATATATATATATATATATATATATATATATATATATATATATATATATATATATATATATATATATATATATATATATATATATATATATATATATATATATATATATATATATATATATATATATATATATATATATATGGTTATTTGGAAATGTGATGTTGAGAACTGCTAGGCTGTCAGGTAGCATTATACAGTGCTAAGGAAATGCAACAGAACTTTCTACTAGATAGCGCAGCAGCCTTGCATACAGTGATAAAATTCGGTTAGAATGCAGATGTTAGACCTAATTCTCAATCGTATATTTACATATTATATATATATATATATATATATATATATATATATATATATATATATATATATATATATATATATATATATATATATATATATATATATATATATATATATATATGTATATGTATATAGGCAGGCATGGTGGTTGAGTGGCCGTAGCGTTGCAAGTAAAGTACATCCTCCGTAAGGGGTCACAACGTGGTTTATTTCGACGTTTCGGTTTATTATTATTATTATTATTATTATTATTATTATTATTATTATTATTAGACGTCCGCGTCCGGTACGATGGTACAATACTTGTAGTGCAAAACAGGTGTCTGAGCCATAGAGAGAACACGCGGTGAAACAAAGATAATGATGATGACGCAAAATATTTGTCTGTACAGGTAAAGATGATGGACTAGACAGTCAAGACTCACAGTATATTATTGTCATATTAGAATTTTTTAAAGAAAGATACTGAGGGAGCATGTCTAGGACAGGCTCTCCCATGTGCTCATTCCTTACTGTTTTGTAAAGGCGAAAAACATTTCTTTCGCTTAGCACGTCGCAATCTAATTGGATGAGCGATCCTTCTTGCGAGTGCTACTTCACATGCCAGTGAGTTACGTCAGTGAGCGCATATAAATACTGAATAAAAATACGAATGAAAATGTGTTTGTTACACCCTGACGGTGGCATTTCAACTTTCAGCCGAAAACTGGCCAACAAATCAAAACACCTCAAACGCATCCACGATCAGGGGGTGATAACATCTTAAGAATGCCTCGTGCTCAAGCCCGCGCGACCAAATGCTTGGAATGTCTTTCACACACCTGACAACATTGCCTTTACCTTTTATTTTTGGCAAAGCCACCAGGACGCTTCATAGACATCTCCAAATAAAGCCAAAAGTCGCTAAACAATGGTGTTGATTATTATTTTTTTCTGAGTATTTAGTCTTTGACCTAGTGAAGCACGTAAAAATATAAACTTTTACCTAAACAATATTTCAAACCGTTTTTAATGTGGCTGATGAAGTTACACTGTGCTGATACCTCCTTGATACGTCATGGTGAACCAGTGAGCAACTGTAGTCCACCTGTTTGCGGTGAACCGTGCCATTCGAAAGCGCTTTGCCCATATCTAACTGGAATAGTAGGAGTTCCCGGAACAGCCACATTGCACGCTAAAGATAGCCGCTCCACAAGCAGTTTGATCGTGTATGCTTTGGCATCATTTATTAAGACTCGCTCCGAGCATTCCTCAGCTCTTATAGATTCGTAATTTTTTGTGCCGGTTTTACACCACTCTACCTCAAATTTCGAATCTCCCAAAAGATGTCCCAAATGAGTGAAACTGCCGCACGACTAAAAAAACGCTAACATTTTGACTTATTCGCTAAGTTAACACCGCTTCCTATCAAGTTGTGTCGCCGAGGTACCGTTATGCTATCCGCACCAGCACTTGTAAATCGATTTGGATGCCATTTTCACAACTATGGCCTTCCCTTGGTCATTTGTGTGCGTATATGTGCCCTCACTCTTACGAACAGTCATATAATCATCATCATCGTCGTCGTCGTCGTCGTCATCGTGGTGGTCGTCGTTGTTGTTATTATCATTAGCCTGACTACCCCACTGCAGGACAAAAAGCCTCTCCGATGTTTGCCAATCAACCCGGTCTTGTACTTTCCTCTGTCCCGTTATACTTGAGAACTTTTTTAGTCTCATCTTCCCACCTAATTTTCTGTCTCCCCTTCATGCTTTGGCCTTCTCTGGGAACCAGTCAGTTATCCAGCGGTTATCTTGCCTACGTTCTACCTGCCCAGCCCATGTCCTTTTCTTCTTCATTTCAACTATGATATCCCTCACGCCGGTTTCTTCCTTGGCCCATTCCGCTTTCTTCTTATCCCTTAATGTTACACCAATCATCTGCCTTTCCATCATTCGCTGCGTCATCCTCCATTTGAGCTGAACCCTCTTTGTAAGCTTGCAGGTTTCTGTTTTGTAGGTAAATACCCGGAAGATGCAGCTATTACGTAGCTTCCTCTTCAGGGTTAGTGGTAGACCATCATTCGCGATTTCAGAATGCTTGCCGAATGTGATCCACTTCACCGTTATTCTTCCAGTTATTTCACCCTCATGGTCCGGCTCAGCGGTTACTAGCGGTCCTAAGTAGAATTATTCCTTTGCAAGTTCCAGCCCCTCTCCCCCTTTCGCAAAGCGCTGTTTTGTGCTGAGACTGTCGCAAGAGCTTTAAGCTTATGCACATTAAATTTCAAACATACTTCTTAGCAATCATGAGCGGAATTTATCCCTTGAGTTACTCATCAAGGCATTGTCATCAGCAAATCTCATAGGATATTCTCTATTAACTCTTATCCTTAACTCTTAGCAACCTAGGACCCTGAAAAAGACCTGTAAACACGCAGTGAATAGCATTGGAAACATTGTGTTTCCGTGTCTTACACCCTTTTTTACTGGGAATCTGTCTCTTTTTAATAAAGAACCATGGAGGCTGCCGCTCCGCCATAGATTTCTCCCAGTACGCTCAAAATCAAACCAAGCCAAAAGCCAAATTTACTAGACGTCCAGTAAAAAAGAAACAGTAGGCTATCTCACCAGATGATAATTCGGACGATGCGTTAGATTTTTCGGGCAAGCTGCGAACAAAGCTTATGGGGTCGCATCACAATGAAGGCAAGCAAATACAAATTACTGCTTTTGGTAGTGTGGCTTTCTGCTCGCGTGAATGCACGTCGGTGCTTGTTGCTGGCGTATCACTGTCTCATCAGCTGTTTCTACAGGTCTATGAACCCATTCTCTAGATCAACTGATACAAACCCTGTTTTCCTTAATCGCACAAACCTAAATCATCCATTGACCTTATTCGCGACAACGAGTCCGCGATAACAAGACTTTGGGTCCTGCCCGTGTAGTGTGTACGGATGTACGCTCATTCTAGCTGCCGCCCTTTAATTCAAACTCCACCTAAAAGAAACTATTTTGAAGTTCCCTTCTAACTCAAAATAACGAGCTTCAACTCTAATTGGCCTGGTAATCTACCACTTATAGAATCATACAGCTGTCTTCAGCCCCGACGTGAATATTCGTAGGAGTTAGAAAAGAAGCAACAAAAATAATCTTTAGGCAGGATAAAGCAATGCACATGCCAGTATTGCGATATTGTTTGTTTATTAATAGCGTTAACCCTAGAAGGGGTATTATAAGAATGACAATCACAAACGATTCAATAAAAAACACACACACAACAACGTAAGTGCGAACGTGATTTTAAGGGCACTGCTTGCTTCATAGATATGCAAATAAGAGCAAAAAGATAACAGAAAACAAAAAATCCCAAATGCACTCGTCGAGAGAACAGCGCGCCATTATTTATTTGTGGATGGCAACACAAGTAAATTAGGAATAAGCTGGTGACATGGCTTGCGTTATAATGAATGCCGGCAAAATGATGGGGCTGCTTTCACTCAGCTTCACCAGCTTATGTTGTCATGGTTGATTGAGGTATAAAGGTGCAACGACGATGATTGACAAGCACAGAGAGACACGAACAAAATGCGGGCGTCACGTCGTATTTTTCGGTATTTTTCGGGCATGTTTGGTCAGCAGAAAAAAAACTATCATGCTTAGTAGATAAATAGAGACTGCCTAATCAGGCGTCTTGTAAACCTATGTTCAACGTTTTCATACTACACTTTGGTCCAGCTTCGTTGTCTGAGAATTGACAGCGAAGCTGGGCCAAAATGGAGCCTTTACTATTTACTAAGCAGAAGCTCAAAAATAGAGTGATTTTCTTCACACAGTATGGATCAATGTGCATTCAATTTTGTATTCGTAGCGTGCATCGCATATTTGAGAACGCTGGTAACCATTAGCTGAGGCACCCTGTGTACACACAATACGTTGAGGAAAACTACCGCACCTATGCTGGAGTTATTTTGAGATGTTTGAGAAGTGATATCCGAAGAGTGCATGCTTTAGCGACCCTCATCTAAGATTTCGCGCTGACAACTAAAACCATGTGACCGTTGTGCCTATGGTCAACTAAGTTTTGCTTGCGGGAAATGCGTTTAAGGGCTGCCTTGTTGTCGCATCTTTTTGACGAGGTGATTTTGACCTAGTTTGCAAGGAATCAGCCTTGAATTCTTGTTTCTGTTCCGCTGCGTAAATTGTCCGGTTAGCGTTGTGATGTCGCCGTGGCCTACGCACAGCCGCTCTAATTTTGGCCCAATGAACAAGAACATTCTTCTTCTTTTCATCTAGCATAAACGTGAGTTGGTCGAAACAAGGCACGGAAAGCATCAACTTCTGAAGAACACCGGCCGAGGCTCGCAAGACCTTGCAGTCCCAATGCATGCCGACGAAGATAAGGTAGTACAGGACACCTATGGCATAGACGCCTAACATCACAAGATAGCCGTAGTAGTTGGTTGGCTGAACCAGTGGAGTAATAACTAAAGCAATGGAACACACCAGCTTCAAAACAACTACAACAAGCGGTGCCTTGTAGGATCACCCCCCCCCCCCCTCCTTTATGGTGAAGCGCAATATGAGCAGCCAGATCAGAACAAAAATGTCCCACAACGTCTCCACGAACACGGCCGCCTGGATCAGGGCTTCCAGCGAGCCGAAGAAGACGAAGGCGACGGAGAGGAGTCCCTTGAAGATCACGCACGTCAGCGGCACGCGAGATTCGACAGTTACGAGAAACAGGATGCGAGGCAGGTGTCCCGTCCTGGCAGCGGCCAGTACGAAACGTGACGCCCCAAAGAAGAACGCGCTGACGCGCTGAGCATGCCGAAGGCGCTCACGGAGACCGCCACGGGCACGGCTGCTTAGCCCCCCTCGCCCCAAGTCCTGAGCGCAAAGGCTGAGGCGATGGCGTCGCTGCTGGTCAGTGTGGTGAAGTCTAGGACCACGGCGTACGACAGATTAGTCAGGGCATAGATGATAGTTGTGGCCAGGAGGCCAGCCAGGAGGGACGTCTGTAGGTCACGGGTGGGATCGGCCATCTCTTCGGCGATGAAGCTAACGTACTTCCTGGAAGCCGAGGGAAACAAAGATTGCTGCGTTTTATTCTCCAGATATAAACCACGTCAGCTCGGTAAACTACAAGGACCATATTGGTGTTCCTTGCACTGACGATCACGTAAAAACGTCGGAGGTAACATGTAGAGGTACACGAGTAGCCTCTGCCCTAATGTAGTAGTCGCACTTGTGCTGTTTTACGCTTTATTTCAGGTAGTCATGACGTCTTCGGTCAAGGAACAGTCGAGACAATGGCCGACACTATCTTTGCCTCAGCAAAGACGCCATCACATGTATATTCCTAGCAACCTTTGATTTCACAATTGTCACCGACAGCACTATTTACTGAACAGATTTTCATTCAGGGCCTTGAGCCATATTTTGTCAAGGTTGGAGAATCGTTTTGCAACGAGCAGATTGCGCACTATATGAGTATTACCGATAAAAAGTTAAATGATGTTGATTCTGTATGCAAGTGGTTCGAGAAGGGTGCCTTTATCAGCCACGCTCAGTGCTCTCCAGTTGCCTTTGGTTTATCTCGAGCACATTACGCCTTTCTAAGCAAAACGTGCTTTCTGTAACTATTGAAGTGGAACTGATCGGTGGGTTTTACTATAGAGATACATTATCTCTGCATGTCTTTAGTGCGTGCAATCTGCTTAGCCCCAGAGGGGTCAGTAGGATTTATATGGTCAGAATGGCGTGAATAATAGGTGTTTGTATGATAACCAGTTATAGTACTATTAGCTAATGTTAGTCATCTAATTACACCTGTGTTACTCTCCAAAAGAACGTCAGGCTTCACGGTAGCCGTGACATCTCACCGCAAACATACGTAAATTCGCTCCTTGATGTTTTCGCCCCATTGCCTGTGAGCTTTAGGACTTGAGCCATATTTAAGCTTTTGTAATACCATGTTCAAGGCCAAAGTACTATTAAATAATACTTACCTCGAATGGTGTATTAAATGAGTGCATGTACCTCAAGAAAATTATCACTTTTATTATAATGGCTAAGGTTTCTTTTTGCACTCGTCCGTATGAATTTTAAGTCTTACCTACCAGCCTGAGAAAGACAGCAAGGCCCCGTAGAATGCCCCTGTGATCCCCGATGTTTTGACGTTCGTTGAGAAAGCGGGCGTCTCAAGCTGACTTTGACATGCAAAAGAAGTTCCTACCGCTTACACAAACACATAATGATGCACTTTGTGGCCCACCACTGAGCATGGAAGGCTATAGAGATGGTCGAAAATTTTGTATGCGAATGTAAATATTTTTTCAATAAGCGACGTAGAAAACGTTTTACAATAGTGCAAATCCGCGTGGAAGTTTTTTTAATGAATGAGCACAGCTTTCTTCGTTTTGCCGGAAGAGGAAAAGAAACGAGAATGCACATAGACTGTGCAACCATAGTCACGCTATTGTGAAATTAAAGATCGTAATGTGAGGTTTGTGTAAAGTACTTTTCGATCATTTGTCAAGCGTACGTAAAAAAACATAAGCCGGTATTTGAGGTCTGATTATTCTAGTAGTTAGATCTATCACCAGGGTTCAAGGCCAGAACGAAAGGACATGCTAACGCACCACTACCTATAATAAATTTTGCCTTTTACAAGTGTTGACTATTGCTATTAGGACGAAATGCCTAGAACTATCTAGATAACAATGATTGTTCACGTGACAATAGTTTAATACTACCACTTTTTTGCTTGAATAAACGACTCTTTTAGTCATCAGATGACTACCATTAGGTTATGCGATGGCGAAGTAGCTACCACGTTATGCCATATATAGAAAAATACAATAAAATAATGCTTGCAAGGTATATCGGTTATCTTGGTAGCAGTTAAACAATGACTAAGTACAACCTACCTTACGGCACGGGACGATCCCCTATTTCCAACAGCTCGCGTAGCCTAAATAGTATAAGTTATATCTAGAGAAAAGTGGTTAATCAATAACTGGTGTAATAAAAACACTTCATCACTTGATGTGCAGTCTGGTACATAGCTGCGTGTACGTTTTCTGTTTGAAGTGTCGCATCGATTTCTCTAAGAATCTGCTTTTTGGTAGCGGCAATTCATAAGTGTCTGTTCTCATCATTCGATGTTTTATGAGTACATATATATTGTATCTATCTATCTATCTATCTATCTATCTATCTATCTATCTATCTATCTATCTATCTATCTATCTATCTATCTATCTATCTCCTCTTTTAAAACCAAAAAGTTAATCGAAGCCGCCTCTTGCAATAGAAACTGCTCCGGTGATCACGATGCACACAAGTATGAGAGATTTCCCAGTTGACAGCACTTCTTGAGTTTGAGTTTATTTAACCACGCGACAAGTACACGAAAATACACTGCTTACGCAGTTTTGCGCGAAGGGAAAAAAGCTGCATTTTACAGCTTGACTGGCCCCTTCGCCCAGAAAAAAATTTAAACTACAAATTTACAAAAAGTTACAAAAGTTACAGGCAGCGGAAAACGACAATACAAAAAGAAACACGCATATGGCCCATGACAGCAAATAATAGAATCACAACTCTAAAAAACACACAAAAATATTCATAACAAAGCAATGCATGAAAGAATAAAAACTGAATAACCAATTAGAGAAATCACCCAACATTCATTTACAACACAATCAGCACACCAGATTTAACATTTGAGTTTTAGACAATATACGCAGATTATCAGTTGTTAGTTTCCATTTGTTCATCACACTTGGAAGGCGGTAACGTAGTGTTTCAAATCCATAGTTTGTGCGAGGACAAGGTACGTGCCAAGTCTCCGTACACCGAGTACTGCGACTGGCAGGGTTTGGTCGCAAGGTGGCCAAGGTGCGTAAAAAGATACTTCCTCTGCGTATTTCTGATTTAAAAGCTGACAAAAGCTGGTATTCGTAATAACAGGTCATTCTTAAAATTCTATATTTTGCAAATATTGAAGCAGTGTGTGCGTTATAGGATACACCTTCAATGCACCGCAAGGCATTTTTTTGTAACACGACCAGGTTCTTTAGAGATGCTTTAGAGCCTGTAGACCAGACCAGATGACAATAGTGTAAATGTGAAGAAAAAAGAGCATTGTACACTAATAATTTTTGTTTCACGGGTAGTATGTTCTGGCATCGACGCAACACACCTAGAATTTTACAGAGTTTTAGACTAATGTGTTCTGCATGGTAATTCCATGCCATGTGTTCGTGAAAATGGACACCGAGAGTTTTAACTGTTTGACAAAGTTTAATTTCAACGTTATTAAGTATTAGTTTGTGAGACGTTTCAAATGACTTGGCTTTCGCACGGAACAGTACAGCCTTGCTTTTAGAGCAATTCATGTGTAAAGAATTTGCCACAGTCCAGGCATATATTTTATTTCGTATTTCATTAGCAGAAACATTGAGGTCATCAGCTGTTTCCCCACAAAAAATATACTAGTATCGTCCGCGTAGATTACATATTCTACAGAGCTGTCAATACGTACGATATCGTTAATAACAATATTAAATAATAGGGGTCCCAAAATGCTACCTTGAGGTACGCCATTCCTAACATTCATGGATGATGATAGCTCTCGATTCATTGATACACATTGTTTCCTATTAGATAAGTAGCTTCTTATTAAAGCTAAAACGGTACCGCGAACTCCATAACAGTGAAGTTTTTCTAGCAAAATATCATGGTTTATTCTATCGAAAGCTTTCGAGAAATCTAGAAATATTCCTAGGGTAAGCTTTTTTGCTTCTATATTCCCTAAAATCAATTCCTTTTGGTATAGTAAGGCACTTTCGGTTGAGAGGCCTGACTGAAAACCGAACTGTGACGGCGTAATAATGTTGTGTTTATTAAAAAAATTTGATAACCGAATGAAAATAGGTTTTTCACACCCCTTAGAGAAAACTGGTAAAATCGAAATTGGTCTGTAGTTTCCTAAATTGCTTTTGTCCCCACCCTTATATATAACCGTTACTTTAGCGTTTTTCATTCTCTATGGAAACAGCCCAGTGGTGAACACGAGATTATAAATATGTACTAAGCAGGCGCATATGAGATCTAAAATGTATATTATAGGTTCTAATTTTAAGCCATCTATGTCCTCGCTTTTACTCAATTTGAAATGCTGAAAAATGCTGATGACCTCTTGCGCGTCTGTAGGATTTGCAAACACAGAATTATTTAAATCAGGATGCAAATAACCTGATGAATCACAATTATGACTACTGTCAACTAGTAAAGTAAAGTACTCGTTAAATTTATTTGCTAGTACTGCGACCTTGTATATTTTATTTTCAATCACCAGCTCACTAATATCATTAGACACTTGTTTGGTAGATATGATAGCATTAAGTTTGTTCCATAATTGCTTAGAATCGGTGACACTGTCAAACATCTTGAAGTGATAATCGCGTTGAGCTTGTTTTTGTAGTTTAGTGAGTTTATTTCTGTATACTTTAAAAGCTTTAAATTTATCTGGGTCTTGCTTTATCAGAAACTCTTGATACAACCTATTTTTTTCTTTTATCAAATTGAGTATTGCGGAAGAAATCCAAGGTTTGCGCGCCCGTTTTGGTCTCTTAAAAGCCTTGTAAGTAAAATGTTTTTTATACACTGAACATAGGGAATCAATAAAACAATCATAAGCAAGATCAGCAGAAGAACTAGATAGAACGTTGTTCCAATTGAGAGTTCTAATTTCTTCTCTAAAAGAAGATAGCGTTCGTGGATTAATTTGTTAAAAGTGAACGGCAGAAGGATTTGACTCCTTGCAGCCAGGAAGTATTTGACTCTTGCAGCCACGATGACGTTTTGTTGGAGACGCAGTTGAGTTCAGTCACCAGACCTGCGTGAGGAAGGACGTCGTGGGTATGCTGATTTATGCTCTCCAGATTTATTGGTTAATAACGGTAATTAAATGACCGCACAAATAACTTATGTTAAGACCTCTCAGTTTAGCAAGTTTTTTGTCTCTTCGTATCGCAGCTTTTCTTCAGAACACCCGGCAAGTTTAGCCCCTCTTTGTTGTTCGAGTTTTATATGTTCTTGCATTTTTCACTTTTATATAGTGGTTCATTGGAACGGGCATCGATAAAGTGTATAACAGCATACTGGACGCCCCCCTCTTCTTTTTGTCTTTAGCATCTAATTGATATCTACCCATTCTCAGTACGCACACCATTTTGGATTTATTATGTCATTGTATGAGTAATGGTTAGCGCGTACCACGCACATATTTATGTGTAATTTGTGAGATGAGCTTCGCATTCATTTCCCCGACAACTCCTGCTTAGTAACTCATAATCATAGCAAATTCCAGCGTTTTCACGCAGGCATATATTTTTGAAGCTTTGCTGGTTATTACTGGAAAGTCGTCATGGGTTTATTATAGTGTCACGTAGTCATGATGGTCGATAAGAAATTAATTTTGCTATTCAAGACAAAGCGCGATGGCTCCTAGGTTTCATCTCAAATTATTTATACGGTAAACTAGTGCCCGGGAAATGAGAAGGCAAAGTACAAGCAAGAAACGTTGTACGCTGACAGCGGTCACATTCCTCGGCGTTCAGTGATCTGATATTCCGTGAAAGACATCAGCTTTTGTACAACAGCCTTCATCAAACTTTCCGGCGTCGACAGTGGCGCTCGTGATCGACTCCGAATAAACGTGGCAACTCACAACGTGTGCGGAATCCTAACGAAACACCATCATACAATCGCGAAACTTTCCAAACACTGCGACATGGGTTGCGTCTTGCGGTAGTCAAGCGTGCAAGAGGGCGGTCACTCAAATATACAAAAAAAATCATTGCGCGTGGCCAATAAACTCTATAATTTTAAGGGTGACGCTTCTTAAGACATGGGTCGAGCTTTTCCTGTATGTAGTTGTCACCTTTCGTTTTACTCCTTGTAATGTCCGCTGGATGGCGGTACTTGTATATTGTCACGGGGTCGTGACGAGGACGAAGGGAGCAGACAGTAGGTTGAAAATTAGGCTGTTTATTCAGGCCTAACTTTAGTCCAACAAATTAAAAGTAAGATTACGGTGAGGCACTGGCACTGATCGCGGTGGGCAGAGCGTTGGTCGTCGATCAACTGACAAGCGGCGAAGCGCGTCGGCATTCGGGCACTTGCCATCGAATGTTCTAGCGTTATCGCTAGCGGTGACGTTGGTTCCAGAATAATTTGTACTAGTCACGATGTGGGCGTGATCTTAACACAACGATTTACTACAGCCTCGAAGCTTTTCGAACATCGTAGGCGTGGTTTCCGCTGAGCGTAGTGTAATGGGGTGATAAGAAAGCTTGAGGAAAGGAACGTGGCAACATGATGAATATATGATAATACATGATCAGTTATGATGATGAATATATGTACAGATGGACGGACGGACAGACAGACAGACAGACAGACAGACAGACAGACAGACAGACAGACAGACAGACAGACAGACGAACGGACGGACGGACGGATGAACCGACGGACGGACCAACGGATGGATCGATGGATGGATGGATGGATGGATGGATGGATGGATGGATGGATGGATGGATGGATGGATGGATGGATGGATGGGCGGGTGGGTGGGTGGGTGGGTTAATGAATGGACGGGTGGATGAACGGACAGATGGAGAGACGCTCGGATGGACGATAAGACGTGGCCTACGGATGATTCACGGTTTGCCGATAAATGCCTCCGAAGCTTCGCCGAACTCATCATCGTTCACTCCTTGGGTATACTGTGATTTTTTTACAGGTTCCTTGCACACTTGTGACATTTAAGTGCATGTATGAGTTTCTTGGTCTTCATTTTTGTTTATTACTTTCCTTTGCTGACGATGACACACGGCCGAGATTATCGGACAGTGGTACCAAGAATCCCATTGCTACAGATAATTTGTAGCAACGCCATCTTCATTTCTTTCAATGCCACTGCAAACACGCACTTCTCAACGAGAACCTTCGGTACGTCTTAGTTCCGGGAGTGGTAGCGATGCCACGCTACATGATGCTTAGCTATGTTGGTGTAGCACTTGCGTCCGATCTCTTTGCCACGCAGACTCTATAAAAGTATTCCCCACTCCAGTATCATACATCCGTCAGATTTGTTTCTCCGTTCTGTTTTTTATGGTTAGAAACAATGCCACCACCGCATCACAGTGCTGTTAAAATCAGAGCATGCAGTAGCGTTGCAATGACTGCTTTCATACTGCCCGCAGAACGCCACGAACGGCGACGCGCTATTTGAAGACATCATGCCTCTTACACAGCCAGCATGACCAGCAAAATTGCGACCACGAGGAACGCTAGACATCGCACCACGGATCTGCACACAACTCAACTAATTATTGCTTCAAAAGATTTCCGTCATGAGCCACTACATTATGGCTTCTCTCTCCCATGACCACGATGCACGTGCGAAGGCTAGGCGATTAGTGAGAGCAGGAAGGAGCTAAAGAAGAGAATGGTTCAGGGTGGTTCAGATACGATTATTATTAATATTCTGGTTGTTATAGCAATTGGTGAAACAACTGTGCAGTGCCGCGACTTCCTGACCTAAATTTTATAACGAAGCTGGGTGTTCTTACTATGCTTCTAAACCTCAAACACAAATGTTCCAGTGGACCTGACACTATCTCTAATTTCTTTCTTCGTAGATATGCGGTAACTTTAGCAATGTTTCTTGGTAAAACATTTTGTACGCCACTGTTGCTGTGATAATTACCGAGTGACTGGAGGGCCGCCCGCGTTGCACCACTTCACAAAAAGGAAGACCGTCTTCTAGTAGAACATGACCGTCCTATTTTCTCAACATCATCATGCTGCAAACCTATTGAGCATGTTATTGCAAGCACCATAAGAACATATCCAGATAGGCATTCTGTTTTAAATAATTGTCAGCATGCGTTTAGTAGGGGACATTCCACTGTCACGCAGCTGATCACTGTTGTTCATTCGTTTTTGTCAGCTTTTGAAAAAGATGAACAAATCGACATAATTTTTCTATTCTCCCGAAAAGCCTTAGATACGGCCCCTCATGATGAAGTACTTTTGAAACTTGAAAATTCAAGAACTCCATGATTTTTATTTTTGGATTGCTGCATATTTCTCAAACCTTAATCAGTTTATAGAAAGTAATCGTGAAAAAACAGGCTTCCATCCAGTCACATCGCGCTTACCACAGGACAGTGTCCTCGGGCTTTTTTTCTTTTATTATGTACATTAAAGACACTGTCAACATAGCCAGAGGTGCTGTCCAGATTCGAATATTTACTGATGCTTGTTATCTCTTTAAAGACATTAATTCTGCCGATGAACAATTTAGTTTGTGTAGTAGTTTAAATAATTTTTTTTTGAATGGCGCAGGTACTGTGGAACGACACTTAACAGACAAAATC
The DNA here is from genome assembly GCF_043290135.1 of Rhipicephalus microplus. Lineage (NCBI taxonomy): Eukaryota > Metazoa > Arthropoda > Arachnida > Ixodida > Ixodidae > Rhipicephalus > Rhipicephalus microplus. Next base: position 54,781,238 of record NC_134707.1, read on the forward strand.
GTACCAATGCGAATGACGCAGAAGAAATCACATTTGGCTCATACGTAGACATCAGGTTCATCACCCTTGCATGAATTAACCCAATAAAAGCTAAGTATCTAGGAGTCCTCTTTAACAACAGGCTAACGTGTAAAGGCCGCATAAGCAATACTAGTACCTCAGCCTTCAGAAAATTATGCCTTCTTGAGGCACGAACTTTCAGAAAGCACCTTTCTATATAAAACTGCTATGCCATAACACCTATTTCAGAATTAAACTAGAATATGGATGTATTGTTTGGGATTCGTATACTAAATCTAATATCAATAAGCTTGAGAGAGTGAAGCGAAAGACAGTTGTATTTATATAAAGCAAATTCGCAAGCATGGGTTCATCCACAGAACTTATGAAAGCTAAGCATATTAACTGATTAATTGTTTGAAAATCTATATTTATTTAATTGGTTGTTTGATTGATTGATTGATTGATTGAGTGATTGATTGATTGATTCATTGATTGAGTGATTGATTGATTGATTTAATTGTGGAGTTTACCATCCCGAAACAACCATATTTTTATGAGTGACGCCGCAGTGGACGGCTTCGGAAATTTCGACTACCTGAGCTTTTTGAACGTGCACCCAAATCTGAGAACACGGGCCTACAACAGCTTTGCCTCCATAAAAAGTGCAGCCACTACAGCCGGCATTCGATCCCGCGAACTGCGGGTCTGCAGCCAAGTACCTTATCCACTAGATCACCGCGGCGGGGCAACCATATTGAACCACTCGAAGTGAGATGACAGAAACAGAGACTGGGATTTCTCAAACTACTTTACACGAACGATTCGCCACTAAACGCATCTCTATAGTTGTCGACCCTATTAACCCGAACCACGCATTGACGTAGCGAAGATGCAGTAACACCTCACTTAGCGAGAACCAATGCATTTAAGAATTCTATTGTCCCTCGTACAATAACTGAAATGGATTGTATAGTGGTGTCGATGATTGTTAATAACTTCTTTTACAACTTTACGCCAAACGTATTTTCTATTTTTGCATTCTTGTGTTGTTTTTGTTTGTTCTTTTAATTTTTTGCAACATCTTCACTGCTGCGTCATTTCATTGCCCTCTCTGTTCGGACCACCTGTCTGCAGTATTTTATATGTAAAGCAAAAGTAAATAAAATACCAACAATTTTGACAGTTTTACTAGCACAAAAAGACAAAGCACTTGCAATGAAACACACATAGGCAGCGCTGAGCTTGCAACTGATTTGTTACTTTGAACGCAAGATCTTTTTGGAGGTGCGCATCAGAGCAACAAAAAGATGTCGGTATCAAAAGAAGTGAGGAAAAATAACGTGACCGCTTCTTCCCGTCCAAGACTATCATTGAAACGTAACAGCGCAGCCGAAAACCTTTAAGCCCCAAAGCACGCCACCGATATAGGAAAAAGGTACGAATGATAGCACTTATTTTCTTGACAGTGCCAGAAAAAAGAAAATATATTTATCTCATTCATGCTGGTGTACTGTATTTAGGCTACAACTACAACTTCTGCGCTACTCGTTGCAATACCACGATCTAATACTCACAAATGAACGTCACCGCGACAATAGCACCGGCAGAATATGGAGGCGCGCAGTCCCCATAGACGAGGCTCAAGGCATACATTGAAAAGGTAAGGTCCTGAGTGGCTCCCCCAAGGGGATCCGACACTGTAGCGAAGCTCCAAGCGCACATGAACGCTGCCAGGTCACCGACCCTGCCCAGCGACCGGCAGTGACGATGTAGACGTAGTCGCCTCCGCAGGCCGGTAGCACAGCTGCCAGTTCCGCTTAACAGAGACCACCTGTAGGCCAGGTTAATCATTAGCCCATTATTGCCTTCAATATTTTATTTACTATTTATTTTATTTACATGATACGGCCAACCTTAATTGGGTTCATGCAAGAAGGCAGCACAGAAATGCATACATTTACAGAAAGCAAAACGAAATTAGACAATTTTAAAAGACCAAAAGAAAGAAAGGATAACAATAGCATCAGAACAAAACAAAAAAAATATTAAAGGCCATAATGCGCATGCATGAACATTATATAATACTCTTACAAGATCGAAGACAGCAATAACACTTTTTAAATACTCAAGAACTGTAATAGTAAAACTAAGGAACGAAGGGTTAATCAATGTGACATTGTTAATGACATCGAATAGTTATACGTTCAATAGAGTCTGTATATATTATTCGCGATACCTCTAGGTTATTCCGGGAGGTATATGAAACTGACTGCTGAACGAAATGAAGACTGTTTTCGTTTTTGTGTTTATATTGCAAACTCTAAAATATTCAGCAGTTCAATTATCAGAAATGTAACATTATTACATCCTTTTATTTGTGTAGCGAATTCTCCATATGCGGCCGAAGCGAGGACCCTGCAGCAAAAAACGTACTTCCCAACTACATAACATGTCGTGCGCCACCTCTTAGGTGAGTATACAGTCACGAAATAAACAAAACATGGCAGTTAAAACAATTATGACAGTTAGAACTTACGTCACCAAGTGAGAAAGAATGAAGTGAGAGCCGTCGCAAGCGTTTTGTGCTCTTTGCCATCAGTTTCAAAACAAGTGGTTCTAGCATAAAATATTGATACGTGTATGGAACTGTCGCCCCGACACAGCTGAATTGGCACCCAAATGAAGAAGACGACAACGTGGTTGTTGTGGGTTGAACTTTCGAGCTTCTCCCATTGGCCTGCTTGACCGTGCGCTCTCTAAGCCGTTAGCAAGACCAGCTCGCGGTGAATAAATCTTCCCCGTTACATCTTTTGGTGGAAGGTGCGGGGTCTTCACACAACCCGGCTCTGGAACTCCGCAGTGGACGCCAGCTTTGTCCAGCCGCGATGCCTGAAACCAGCACTCAGGCCTCGCCATCCGTGCCGGCTCCATCACCTGTGATTCCTCCCCATCTTCTCGACCCTGGCACGTTTTCCGGGACGGACAGCACGGAGGTCGAAGAATGGCTCGCATTATTCGAGCGCGTCAGCAAGCACTGCAGGTGGGACGGAACGCTTATGCTGGCAAATATTCTATTCTACCTACGGGGTACGGCGCGCGCCTGGTATGAGACGCATGAAGAACTAACCAGCTGGGACACATGCAAGCAAAAGCTTCACGATTTGTTCGGTCGGTCAGTTGCTCGTCAGATGGCAGCCAGGCAGGAACTCGCGTCGCGTGTTCAATCATCGACGGAGTCGTACGCCACGTACATTCAAGACGTACTGGCACTGTGTCGGAAGACTGACAAAAACATGGCCGAGGCGGACAAGATCAGCAACGTGTTGAAAGGCATTGCTGATGATGCCTTTAACATACTAATGCGCAAGAACTGCGCCACTGTCGACTCCATCATATCTGAATGCCGACGATTTGAACAAGCTAAAAGCAGGCGAATAACCCACCACATCACGAGACTACCAAACACTGCTGCGACTTCGTCTTGCGAGGATTCTGCAGCGCCCCGTTCACTTGCGCTTCCTGCCAATATCGCAAGGATTGTTCGCCAGGAGCTGGAAGCCATGGCACCCGCTTCCTATCAGCCCCCTGCGCAAGACAACTGGGCAACAGTCTCGCTCATTCAAGCCGTCGTACGTCAGGAGTTTGCTAACCTGGGCGTCCAGGTTCCCCAACCCGCCAGACTTATGCCGCAGCCCATGAGCACTCCCGTCCACAACGCTGACCACCACTCTGCTCCACTTGTCGATGCGGCAGCTGCGACTCCTCGGTTTCCACCACGCTACCGAAATCCATCTGAGTGGCGCACGCACGATGATCGACCCATCTGCTTTTCTTGCTCTCGAGTTGGGCACATCTCCCGCCATTGCCGCAACAGGTGGTATTTCCGGCCAAGGTTTCCTAATGTCGACTGCCGTCAGGACCGTGGACCCTGTTCGCAACGCGGTTTTCCGGATGACCATACTCAGGACCCTTCAGGTCGCCGTTCATCTCTACGCTCCGAACCGTCCTACGCTGACGTCGTCGCCCAAAGAAACTGGTCTAGCCGCTCGCCGTCACCTCAGGGTCGGCCGTCACGCTCCCCTCACGCCGCCGTTCTCCGTCCCCAGCTTATTCTGGCCATTCCCCGGGAAACTGACGAGTGCAGCTCCTGGAGGTGGCACTGCGTTAACGACTTGGAACGAAAACCCTCAACCGGCTACAAATTCAAGACGCAATTTACTTCGGGTGTTCGTTGATGGTCACGCCGTTACTGCTCTAATTGACACTGGTGCCCAAGTATCTGTTATGAGTTCTACACTTCGATCTCGCCTGAAAAAGGTTCTCACACCGGCTATGTTCTCTACTGTTCGAGTTGCCAACGGAAGTCGAACATCGGTGCTTGGTATGTGCACTGCCCGCGTTACTGTTGCTAGCCACCACACTCCCGTTCTCTTCGCAGTCCTCGATGCTTGCCCACACGACGTCATCCTTGGAATTGACTTCTTAATTGCCCACTCCGCCCTCATCGATTGTTCTACCGGTATCTTACTGCTCGAATTGCCTTTGTGCACCGATTTCACACCTCCAAGTCGCACTCGGCTACGATCCGTGGAGTCTCTACGGCTACCACCCCAGGCTGCTATGCACATTCCTCTGTCGCCCTTCCCGTCCGTTCCTGATGGAGACTATCTGGTGGCTCCCCTCATTGATTTTACCCTTACGCACCACATCGCACTACCACTTACTATAGTGGTTGTTGCTAACAACATGGTGCTACTTCCAGCTCTGAACTTTTCTACGTCGACCCAAGTTCTTCCCCAACGCATCATTTTAGCCGATCTTTCCACCCTTGATGAATGTTCGATTTGTTCTTTTACCCCTGACACTAAGACCATGGCGAAATCTGTCATCACGTCGCAATATAAGGCGTTCCTCGACAAAATGATATCCAGCGACCTCTTACCTTCCCAAGTTGCAGCGCTCCGGGGTGTTCTGTTTTCTTACCTGGATGTCTTCGACGTCGACGACCGTCCCCTGGGCTGCACAAGTGCCGTAACCCACCGCATCGACACCGGCGACGTCAGTCCACTCCACAAACGCCCTTATCGCGTGTCCCATGCTGAGCGCCAAGTTATACAGACGGAGGTCGAGAAAATGCTGAGTAAAGACGTCATTGAGCCTTCATCGAGTCTTTGGGCATCCCCTGTGGTCTTAGTTAAAAAGAAGGACAACACCTGGCGCTTTTGCGTCGACTATCGCCACCTGAATTGGATCACCAAGAAGGACGTTTATCCTTTACCCCGAATCGATGATGCGCTCGACTGCCTCCACGGCGCCAACTATTTCTCGTCCCTCGACCTTCGATGTGGATACTGGAAAATTTCGGTCGACGACCGCGACCGCGAGAAGACAGCATTCATCATACCGGACGGCCTTTACCAATTCAAGGTCATGCCTTTTGGTTTGTGCAATGCCCCGGCTACTTTTGAGCGTATGATGGACTCTCTTCTGCGCGGTTTCAAATGGTCGACCTGCCTTTGCTATCTGGATGATGTAATCATTTTCTCGCCTTCCTTCGAAAGCCACCTGTCTCGTCTCTCGGCAATTTTTGACGTTTTCGTTGCGCTGGTCTCCAACTTAATTTGTCGAAATGCTCATTTGGACGCCGGCAGATTAAACTACTCGGCCACCTTGTTGACGCCACTGGTGTTCAACCCGACCCTGACAAAGTCCGTGCAGTCCGAGAATTCCCGGTTCCGCGTTCTACACAAGAAGTTCGCAGTTTTATTGGGCTCTGCTCATACTTCCGCCGCTTTGTCTTCAACTTCGCGGATATTGCTAGGCCCCTCACGGATCCCCTCAAAAAGAATGTGGCCTATTCTTGGGGAAGGAACCAAAACATTCCTTCGCTTCGCTAATTACCGCCCTCACATCACCACCTGTGTTGACTCATTTCGATCCAGCGGCTCGAACAGAGCTTCGCACCGATGCAAGCGGCCATGGCATTGGTGCTGTACTCGCTCGGATACAGAATGGCACCAACCGTGTGATAGCCTACGCTAGCCGCCTTTTGTCGCAAGCGGAACAAAATTATTCCATTACTGAGCGGGAATGCTTAGCCCTCGTTTGGGCTATTGCGAAATTCCGTCCGTACTTATACGGACGTCCGTTCGCAGTCATGACGGACCATCGTGCGCTTTGCTGGCTGTCGACGTTTAAGGACCCTACAGAAAGACTCGGCCGATGGGCACTTCGATTACAGGAGTACACGTTCTCGGTTGTTTACAAACCTGGAAAGCTACACAGCGATGCTGACTGCTTATCCCGGCACCCCGTTGATCCACCTAGCTCCACTGATTTGGAATCCGATGCCTGCGTTTTAGCCATCACCGACTTTCTGAACGTCGCCGACGAACAGCGCCGAGATCCATCGCTGCTCACCATCATTGACCACCTTCAATCGCGTTATGCTGACGCTTCTTTTAGCAGATACCTACTTCAAGACAACGTTTTGTACCACCGAAACTTACACCCCGACGGCGCAGAACTTTTACTCGTCATACCGCATCACCTGCGAAAGGATGTTCTGCGACAATTCCACGACGCTCCAACTTATGGACATCTAGGCGTCTCAAGAACTTACGACCGCATTCGACGACGAGTATTCTGGAAGGGCCTCTACCGCTCTGTTCGCCGTTACGTCGCATCATGCGACCTCTGCCAGCGCCGAAAGAAGCCTACGACTCCCCCTGCCGGTCTTTTTCAACCAATTGAAGTTCCAGCCGAGCCATTTTATCGAGTGGGGTTGGACTTGATAGGTCTCTTTCCTACTTTTACAACTGAAAATAAATGAATTGCAGTGGCCACAGACTATGCCACTCGGTATGCAATCACTCGAGCGCTACCAACCAGCTGCGCAACCGACGTTGCCGACTTCCTGCTGCACGACATTATTCTCCTGCATGGCGCTCCGTCTCACCTGCTCACAGACCGTGGTCGCTACTTTCTATCTCGTGTGGTTGATGATCTACTCCGATCTTGTGCTACCCGTCACAACTTCACTACATCTTACCACCCTCAGGCTAACGGCCTTACGGAGCGCCTAAACCGCACATTGACAGACATGCTTGATTGACAGACATGCTTGCCATGTACGTATCTACCGACCAGACTGATTGGGACATAGCTCTTGCGTTTGTAACATTCGCCTATAACTCGTCACGTCATGAAACAGCGGGCTACTCCCCTTTTTATATACTCTTCGGACGTCATCCCTTACTGCCCTTCGACACACTGCTTTCATTAGACCACCCATCCTCCACTTCATACGCTCCGGATGCGATCACCCGGGCCCTGACGGCACGCGCGGTAGCGCGCGCTCGGTTATCGTCGTCGCAGACAGCACAGAAGTCCCTTTACGACCGTCGATATACAGATGCCGTTTTTTCTGCGGGATCTCTTGTTCTCCTGTGGCTCCCATCTCGACGCATTGGCCTCTGCGAGAAACAACTATCGCGATACGCTGGGCCCTACCGAGTCATTCGTCAGGTCACACCTGTGACCTACGAGATTGTCGCTACCACAAACTCATCAGCTGCTGGACCCAGAACGCAAGTAGTCCACGTTTCTCGTCTCAAGACCTACAACGCCGACTCGCTCATTTAACAGGCACCAAGACGGTGTCTTACGGGCCGGTGTGATGATACGTGTATGGAACTGTCACCCCGACACAGCTGAATCGGCACCCAAATGAAGAAGACGACAACGTGGTTGTTGTGGGTTGAACTCTCGAGCTTCTCCCGTTGTCCTGCTTGACTGTGCGCTCTTTAAGCCGTTAGCAAGACCAGCTCTCGGTGAATAAATCTTCCCCGTTACAATATCTTAGACGAGACACCACAAGATTTTGCATCCTGAAAGCTACGTTCTTCGTGAGTACTTGACCGCCTGTAATGAAGGCGGCACGAATTTCACGACTTGCGTGCTCAAAATTTATCGGTATGTCATTAATTCGCGACACTCTCCAGTAAAGGGTCGATGAAAACCAGCAGATAATAAAACCAATGAGGGCATGAGAGAGGTTAATTGTACTGTTTTAACTGTATTTTACTAATTGTTACATAACCGGGAAGAAAGTAAATTGAACGAAAAGACTATTTGCCGCTGTAAGGGACCGAATATGCGACCTCGGTTCGGATCTGTTGGTCTTATTAAGGTTTAGTCAAAGAAAGGAGCCCTCCGAAATTGGTTTCCTTATTGTCCTAATACATGAACATAGAACAAAAAAGGTGTAACAGCGATACGTCTGTGTCATTGTAAATATTGGAAAAGAGATTGTAGCTCACAGTGCACTCTGACACAAAAACAAAGAAGAGCTACGTGAATAGGAGTGCTGACTTACAAATGAATTTGATGATGAGAGGACACGCGTGAAACACACATAGAGAATTTGCACATGCGTAAGTACATGCTGTCGAAAACTTTCTTGGATAATGAGAACACGCTATAATTTATGCCACTGACTGTTCTTAGGCTTACTCAACCATTTTTTCTTCAAGTGCCGCAGCATCAATGTTGAGCTTTTTCTTGCTTACTTGACGTTTTCGCAGTAACAGTAGTGCCAAAACGAAAATAGTTCGTCCGTACTCAAAACAATGCTGCGCCAAAAAGCTAATTTTGCCTTTTTTTGTTTTTTGGCGGTTATCTAGCATAGAAAAAAACTTTTATTTTTGAAACCCATTTGAGGATAGAGGCACATCTTCATGTTTGTGCTACGTATGCCCCAACACGTCATAGGGGTATGTCATGGACCTATTGAGGGCATGCCTAAAAGTCAAGTGTGTGCAATGGCTCTTTTAATAACTTCGCTATTAACAGGTCATGTCATCCCGATTAGGCGCAAGTCTCGGTACATTAAGAAGCAGGGTTTCCGAAGCCATTGCTGATATTTGTAGCGGAAAAGCGGTTGAATAAGGTAGAAGTTTGTGTGGTTGTGCATGTAAACACTTGAGATGCACGAAAACCTGAAAGACATAAAGTTGTGGTGATCCCACATGTACACTTAAAAATTATTGTCGAGAAATCAAATTTGATGGTTTTCTTCCCATTTCAAATAAACTCTTGCAACCTGCCCTGTGAATAAAAAAGAGGGCATTATTATACGCATAGCAACCTGATCGCTGAGTGTACAGAACACGTGGTCTATGACATGCTCTTCTCATGCAGTGGGGCATACGTTGGACAAACTGGAAGACGTCACAATGTGAGCAGGCTATAGCCCTCATAAAAAATGGAGACAAGTGAAGATAGCTTTTTCGTGCACCGTTTTTCTGAGTACGCTAGCATTCCTATCATTGGTGGCACTACTGCGATCGCTAAAACTGTAAGCTAGCACAAAAGGCTGGTTACTGAAGCTGTCGCAATAGAAAAAAAAGTTGTTAGTAAACCTTCAGTTTTGCGCCCCGAGGAGCTAGCATTATTGTGGGGAGCAAAATATCGTGCACGCATTTTTTTACATTGATTTACAAATTATTCGGTGTTTTCCTTGTCAAAGCAAGTTTTCGACATCATGTACTTGTGCATGTGCAATTATGTATGTATGTTTCATACATAACCCATATAAATAAAATTCAGTTGTTAGTGCTTGTATCTTTCTTGCACGTTCTTTTGTTCGAGTACAGTGTAAGCTATAATGGATCTTCACCGACCAGCCTAGTCAAGAACGTTTCCCTCGTTCCACGACTGTTTTGTGGTTAATCTTCTAAGTACCTGCTGATTCCCGTATTATTAGGGCTTGAAGTTAGTTTATACAACTAATACAACGCATTCTTCGTGTTTCCTGCTGGAGTACTGCAGTGAAGATTGCACAAAGGAAAGCTAGCAAGAGTGAACCGTTTTACAACAGGTGGCTTTATGAATCGCCCTGTCGTAGCGTGCCACGCCAAGGTTATGACCAAAGCAAACGTGCTACAGGAAAAGAAAACAATCGTGAATTAACAGCAGCACTATAGTTCGGCCGATGTACATTGTCACCATTGTCAAATAACATCATAATATTGTTTTCCAGCTAACAACTTCAAAGAACACTGGCAGCGTTTCATGAGATGCATACCTAGTGTCTACGCAAAGCCTGCTTAGGGCAGCCGTTTGTCATGTCCGTTCAGGCAGTTACTCTATAGAGCTCCTGCACTTCACGCTTCAGTCACTGCAGTTGCTGCGACTGTGTGATGTGTGCACTCTACGAGCATGCGTCGTTTACTTTCTCAAAGAGCCTGTTCGCACTCTATAAATTGATGATAATGTTCACGCACAGTGACTGTGATTACCTTCACTTCTCGAGCTGTGGCGAGTAGTTGGCTAATTGAAGAGCACAGCTTGTGCGTGCTGCTCAACGAAGACAACTCGACCTTCCTTAGGGGCGAACTTGTCTCGACAAACTTAGTTTGATTCGCTTAAGTGATAAAGAATGTTTGCTGTTCTGCATATCATCATGTGTTGTTTTGTATGCGTGCATGTGTAATGTGGAGTGTGTCAGTGAGAAATAGGCGAGTACATTTTGCAAACAGCTCTATTACATCTTCATTTGTGTTGTACTTGACACGCCGACACTTCATTTGGAATAAAACTAAGTCGTCAAGCAATTTTCATGGGCACGTAATAAAATCCACAATGATTACTAATTTTAGTAATCGTATGCCACAAGATCGCGGTATGATTACGAAGAATACCTTAGTGAACGGATCCGGAATTCCCTACCGCATGGGATTCTCCAAAGTGCATCTAAATCTGAGCACACGGGCCTCAGGTATTTTAGCCTCCATCACAAAAGCGACCACCGTGGCTGAGATTTAATCCGACGTTCTTCAGGGCAGCAGTCGTGCATTATAACAAGTAGCTCACCACAACTAGTGGGAAAAAAATTGGAATAGTAAGCTTTTTACCCATCATCGATGTCAACCCACTTAGGCACCAGATCAGAAGGGCCACTCCAACTGATCCCGAACTTCGAAATATGCAGCTGGGCGTCACAAATATTCCAGAGCCTGTTAAAACAAGAAATATTTTATTTCATTCTGTAGTTGTTGGTCATTCATTACCCCGCGAAACAACTAGCAAGTCTGGATACTAATACAACCGATGTGCGAAGCTGATTAGAAATGGCAGGCAAGTGACTAATCGCCGTATCTCGCTGCAGGCTTTCATGAAGGCGGTAAGATAGGGAGCGGGTGGGGAGAGCGTCCGTTCTCCCCGCCAGCTTTGACAGAGTGAGTGTGCGTGTGGCACGCGCAGCGCAGCGCGAACGAGTCCAGGCAACGCGTGCACAGGGTTAAGGGGCAAGCGCAGTTACTAGGAAAGAGATGGAGGAAGATAGCAGACAGGCGGAAGAAGGGTGCGAGCGATGAAGCGGTGGTGAGCTTCGACAGCGACGGTGGCGTGCGGGCTCAAGGCGCATCGCTCCTAAAAAGAGTGCGCATGTAGTTAGTTATAGGCGGCTGTAACGATTCCTGCCTAATTTAGTCAGCCAAAGAGGCGTTCAACATCGAATACGCACCCATAAGCTTACCTTGCTTAACTGCGAATAAAAACACGTCAGCCTGAGTCTTTTACCTCTCAAATGCGTCGTCACGTCTGCAGTCGGCTATAGACACGTCAGTACGAATTCGACACATTACAATTGCGTCATCGCGAGGTCACAACGAAGGAGATTACTTCGGCCTGCACTTATTTTCCGTCAAATATGCCACCAAGATTTCAAAAAGCTTGAAATACGTCACTACAGGATAACCTTTCAAAGTACACCTACAGTCGCACTTGCATTGCGTAATTGGGCCGTCCAGTGTAATGTGCGGGAGGTGCCAAGTCCAACATTTTAATGCAGCATTGCACCAGCCAGTACTATTACTTCTAATGCGATAGCGTTAAGTACTTTCTTTGGCAGAAATGACGATACTACTGTCGGCGTCAGCGTCGTTAGTAGTGGAAAAAAATTGTCTCGTCCGCGATCTTAGTTCCAGACACATGCAAAACAAAAATAAAAAGATGCATTCAATCTGAATGATAATCGAACTCAAGCTTTCCGCGAAGCAAGCAGGTGTTATACCTCGGAGCCATGCCAGAGCGTAAAGTTGCGTCTTAAACAGAGAAACGCCCGAGAATGTCCCGTAATAGGAGGAGTTTTCACGCACTTTATATTACGTAGCACAATCGTACAGTGGCGCCAGCTGTTAGAACTGCTGAATCGCACAGTCAGTGGATCATTTAAAGCAGCCTCTCTCAATCCCTTAAAGTACAAAGAGTGAATGAGGTGCACGAACTCCCGACCCCTCAATTAGGCGTAGTGGGCATTTTAGCTTTTTGCAAAAAAAAAAGCGTTATGGAATCAGAAGTATACTGTCACTAGGCATTATGGGATCATTCGAAATGCCAATGTCACTCGCGTAAATTTTCCTTTCCTTGCTGTATGATTGAGAGTGGTGTGCATGAAGCCCCATTACGCTGACACGTGATATATTGAAGGTGATGGTCGAACATCCTAAATATTTCTTAGTTTTTTGCACTACTACTTTTTAAGAAAATATTGGCGCTGTGCACGAACCAATCACGTTTCCAACCAGTACTGCAGTGCCACCAACCCAGCTGAGCTGCTTCTTCAAACGAATCGTAGAGTCGTTTGAGTCTTTTTGTGAGCTTCCTTTATCTTGTTCCATCGCTGAATCCACCAAAACCTAGATGTTCCTATTGCGAACCTCCTCTCATCCGCATTCAGCTGCGCACGTACGAATTGAAATAAGTTGCACTGACTAGTAATTAGCGTAATAAATACCTAATAAAGAGCGTAAGATAATAAGTGGCCGTCTGGCACACGGTTTCAACACATTTTGTTAAGGTATATAAGGTGAGCGTCTATGAAATATATTGGATTGAAGACTAATATCTACATTACAGGTAAACTGCGATGCATTCCTGTAAAACTGACTTAATCGAGAGCAGCATAACGTCAAATGTATGTCGATTTCCGGCTTGCTTTCTTATAGAAAAGTCACTGTGAATGCATAAAGAACACCACTTTGCAAAAACAGTATTGGAAATTTGAGCTATTAATCAACATTTCAGACAACGAGTTACTTCTATGAAAATGAAGCACAACAATCGTACAGTAAACAATGAATGCAACCTTGGATACATCTCAGTGGTGACATATTCGAGCCGCAAAACAACACATAATAAGGGCAAAGAAACACACATTGACAAGTACGGTCACTGTATGTTCTTTTTTTTTTTTGCTCGGTGTATGTGTTATTTCACAGCTAAAACACGTTATTGAGCAAGTACTAACTAAACAACAAGCAGTCTCGTTAATGGTAGCATACATCACCGGTACATTGCCGCTGTATTTTATTTCAGCAGATTCTCTGGAAACGTAGCGTTCTGCAGAAGTGGTCGCGTTGATATTTTTTAGCGTGCAGTTCTGGCCGTAGTCACTGGCGAAAGCAGAACACCAGCATGAAGCATTTTGCAGCTGACTGTTTTTGTCACTGCACGAGGCCTTGCTTGTGTACAATTTTTCCTCTATCAGTCTTTACAAGCTTCTGCACTTCGCAGGTCTTTTTTTTTTCCCAGATTTTGGTTTCCGCGACAAATCATAAGGAACAGCTGTGCTGAAAGATGAAGGGACGTTGGAGGCAGCAGCTCATATAATGTTTTTTGCGCGCATGCAGTCTTTCTTTGGGCGGCTGGCACCCCCATTTTGCGGCAATAAATATTCTTAAACGTAATCGTAAATAAAAAAGGTCAAATAAACAAGTAACAACCAAGAAAGTTGAACTTGCTCTAAACAAATGTAAATATTTGAAATGCAACTTACTTCAAATGAATCATTGACTACAATGCTACTTACAAGGCAGATCAATTTTTCAACTTCAAAATGGGACATGGTTGCAACACTTCAAAAAGAAAAGTTTCCCATTCTGTTCATTTGATGGCCAGGGAACGCTAATAATTCTCACAAAAAATTTTGTAGTGAGTGGCGAACCTCCGCCGCTTAGAGGAACAGTCGGAATATACGAATTAACTATTATGATTCAACGTCACGAAAACCACAATGCGATTATACAAACCACTATAGTGAAGAGCTCCGGAATGTTTTACCACGTGGCGCTTTTTACCATGCATCCAAATGTCGAGAATTGTCGCCTCCATTGAAAATTAAGCTAGCATGGCCAAGATTCGATCCCGCAACCTGCTGGTCAGCAGGTTCGCGATAAATTTCACTGATAACATTTCCTGTGCAGTGTATGGGGACGCGACGAACATGTCCTATCAACAGGCACCTGTAGAAGAGCGGGGGGTTAGTAGTGACGCCATCTTCTGGTGGTGGCACGTGTCCTTGTTGATCATCGCTGTCTAAAAATAAACTGTACAGCAAAGGACTCTGCTTTATAGTTACTGTAACTCCTCTGCTCTATAGTTTTTTTTTCTTTTACACAGCAAACAAGGTTACACAGCAAAAATCCGTGTAACCTTGTTCAAGCGATGACGCCACATCATGACGTATTCGTGGCGTCACAGCCCGACAAGTTTTGTGACGTCATGGAAAGGTGTCGTCAGGACATAGCTGCTTCGTCAAAGTTGGACGAATCGAGTAAGCACGGCTTAACTACGTGCTCTGTCCGACCGATTTGCGATGTCTCCTATCCCCGACGCAGTTCACAACTAGGATAGGTGCAAAACGCTTTCGGGTGGAGGAGGAGGAGGCGGTGGTTGAGGCGACGATCGATACAATAGACCGAAAAGAGAATGAACAGAATGGTTTTTACCTTTGTATTCATAAGGGGAGCAAGACTTTTTAGATTTTAAGACAAAATTTTGCCCCTCTCTGCTCATTTTCGTGGTTTATTCTAGCGACTAACGAGCCCACGGTGACATTTTCTTACATATAGATTTTTTATTGGTGCCGGTAAGATTTACGGCATAAGTTAAATAAAAATAAAAAGTTCTGTCTTGAAGGACAGGAGTGGTCGATGCAGGGGATCGTGCATCCAGCACGTCGAGTGAGTGGCCGGGGTAGTGGTGAAGGCCACGTAGGGGGCGAATGCAGGCCTCTTGAAGGCCCGGGCAGGTCCGCAGTAAGTGATCGAGCGTTGCCTTTTTGGCTGGAGCAACGTAGAATGGGCATGTGGTTGGAGGAGGCTGTGCACCGTATTTCCATGTAGCCCGCATTGCAGGAGCCAAAGCGGCACCTCCAAGAATCCTTCGGCGCGCCACCACCTCTCGGCGAGTTAATCCGCCAGCAAGGTCTGATCCACGCACATAAAGAATATTAGCCTGCCTTGCACAGACGTGCAATGAATAGCTTCGGCGAAACTGAATTGTGAAACTACGATTGAATGTTTATATTAGTACTTGGTTGTACATTTAAACTGAACAGAAAGCTTCTTGCTTAAGTTATGAGCTTCACGAACTCCTAAATATGACAGCAATGTGCGCGTGTTTGAGCGCTCTCAATTTGCTCCACAAGGCTTTCCGAAAGGGAGATTTCACATTCGCATCATAGAAACCACTATACAATGCAAATGAGCTACCTCTCGAAATTAAACTGGAAGTCCATGCTTCATTGATGTGGCCGAGTGCCGTAGGACGAAGCCAGCACGATGGACGCAAACGTGGAAGTAGTTCATTATCTGTTCCACAGTCACGAAGACTCATACATCAAATATAAAATTATGAGTCGAGACCACACCCACTGCTCGGCTGACGGTAAAATGCGTTGTTTCATTTGACGCTGCATTATAAACGAGGGAAGCGTACACGGGAAATGACAGGCTCTAATCGGCGACACAAATCAGCTAGTCTCAGACGTACATCCGGTTCATACGCATCATTTGAAACGTTTGAACTGCATGCATATTCTATTAGTTCTTGTAATGAGTCGGCCTTGTCATTGCTTTGTAAGGGTTATCGATATGACTGCTTCCTAATGTCCACACCATTTCGGTGGTGCCACTGAGCCTCACAGAATTCTGATTAAGCTTTCTAGACGCCTACTGCGTAGAGTAAGATGCTGCGTAGTTTGTGCACTTCTTCTGTTGTAACATTCGTGAGAAAGTTGCATGGAGGTCCTTCGGCACAGAGTAACAGTTGGAATTTTAACTCTTGGACATCGTCGACCTTTGGCAGGCAATATCGTAAAGACTTGAGCAAGGTCCTCGATTTGATTGAGAGGGTTGGAGGGATTCAACCACAGCGCCCGCCTTTTTGCCCCTACTGCCCTTGACTACTGATTTTTAGGAGGTGAAGGTGGAGAGTGAACAGTAATGGGGCGTTGGCGTAAGGTTTTTTCAGGGTGAGTGGGGGTGATATCATTTTTTTTTTTTTTGAAGTGGGGGCCAGGCATGCAGACGAGGAGCATACGATGACTCTCAGGTCCCACACATTGGGATTGACAAGCCTATAGTCTAACAGCAACATCGCGGACTTTCTTCAAGACTCATTTCTGATCGGCTACGCAGGAGCTGCGCAGGGGCAGCGTCCCATCTTTTCGAAGTAGCATCGGAGTTAGCCTCGTTATACATAGCGATGCGCACCTATTGTGGCCGTGCCGCCACCCCCCCCCCCCACTTTCCCCGGAATTTTTTTAGCCGTGGCATGACATTCAAAGTTTAATATAACCTAACACTGGAAACTCTGTATGTCATGACAAACGAATTTGGGGAGTGGGGCACAGTTCGGTGTGAAACCCCCTAAATACGCCTTTGCATGGCAGCCCCTAACGCCAGAAACGGGTGTTGCAACTGTATTATTACTTGTTGTATTACTTGTTGTTCTAGGAATTTTCCAGTGCAAAGATCTGTTGTCAAGCTGGCGGCTGCTTTTGTGAATATGTATATTTCACGTAACAACTTCTTTATTTTATATGCAATGTTATATTCAATTGTGAAGGTCAACTCAGCACTACTGCTGTTACGCCTAGCATGACCAGGACCTCGTCAGGAGGCAAACCACCTTTTTTTTTCCTGACCACGGGATAGCAATTGCATTGTACAAAAATGGAAAAAATAAAAAGAAATGAAATGAAATGAAATGAAATGAAATATTTTAGAGCATATAATGAGGGGACAGTTCCGCGGAAAGGTGGGCGGATAAATTTTTTAGGGAGGTTTTAGAAAATTTTAGGGACTTCTCAATGACAGATAAATGGGTTAGCTTTCACCGTGGGTTATCTTTTCATCTGTGCGGCACTTTAACGTGCCGCACAGATGTGGACAGGGAAAGCAACGCCAGATTAGTGTGTTTCGACAAGGAGCCTTTTGTCATAAGGGCCGGGTCTACGCACAAAATGCTCTTCAATTACCTAATTGTGCCTTGTTGTATTTTGCCAAATACTATGAACTGGGTAGAGACCTAAAGCCCCACAATCTTTCCCGAAATAAACTTTACGAAGCGCGAAAACATTCAACACTAATAGTAAGCATTTAAGTGAGCGAGCTGTGCGAAAATAAATGAATGGCATGCCATGATAGATGCAAAAGTACGTTCGCACAATTATTCGAGTTGGAAATAATATTTTACCATTCTTTATTTTTGTAAAATTTCTCAAAGACTCTTAGCATCGTGAATTTTTTTAAATGACATAAATAATATATTTTGTCACTTAATAAATAGAAGGTCTCACATGCAGATGAATCTGTGGCTGAATTCACGAACATTCTCTCACGTAAGTGGTTTTTTTCTTATTGACTTGCTCGATAATATATTGATAGGTACCACATAACGTTAGGTAGAAATTTTTTTCTTACGAGCGTTTTAGGGAAATTTGTTTTTGTGGATTCGGCCCAAGGAACTTTAGAATTTATGGAATATTTGTGCAAATGCTGTGCAGTTGGAATACCTTCTGCGCGTCTTTAAACCTATCTCGCATGTGTGACTAAAATGAGAAGCATTCAGAGGTGACAACAGACCAGAAACTCAGATACAGGGCTTGTAAGAAGTACCACCTGGTCATTGCTACATCACAAACATACCTGCCTTACATCCTGTTCATTGGATCATGCTTCTAAGAGGTATAATTTCCAAAGCCAGATGTAGTGGTTCGTCAGTTGAGCAGGGGTGCCAATCGAACTGTCATTCCAAAACAGCACCACGTTGACCCCCAAGCCGAATAACAGTCAACGTCGAAACATACGTCGATTCCGGAGCTACATATTTCTCAAGGAAGGTTCATTAAAAATTCTACCGCTTTGTTCCTGCACTTATGAAGAACCGAGTACTTCAACCTGTAATATTATCAAAAATGACAGTGAAAATTATTGCATAGACCAATCAATTATTCAGCAAAGAATATATGCTACTAACCCAAGATACATAGAATTGGCCTACCAGCACTTCAGTGAATTAAAATGTTCTTACAACAGATCTCACTATATCCTATTTTATTTTGTACTAGGAAAGACGAAATAAACAGCCTGGCCATACAACGGTCTTTTCTCATCAATGCAAAACAGTTGCTTTACTTATTTTATATTAAAGTAGATTTATTGGCTTCCAAATGATGCCTAGAAACCCACACACGAACCCAACACAGTGCAGAAGTATGCGACTTCTAAGGGAATAACTACAGTAGCCAAAAAATAAAGCGCCTCTCTTTGATACTTCTAGCCACATCAATTCGAAACCAAAGAGCCAAACTTTCAGTTTTCGGCCTACCGAATGATTCACCCGTCAGAGATTCTATAGTTGTATATTGTGTGACTAACCCGTGAAGGCAAATTTCTTATGCCACTGACGGTGTGGAGTTATGCCGGAATATCCAAGCCCACCAGTGGGTCTGGGTGGCTTGCTTGTCATCATAAAGTTTTCGTCTGCTTTTTGCAGGGACGTCGGTGTGAGCGTGGACGGGTTGGCTGGGGCCGGGGGGAGGGCGTGTGGAGGGGATGAATAGCACGCGGAACGTAGGGGCCAAGTAAAAACGGAGAACGCGATCCTATTAGAAAGCCTAACAAGAAGCACGACGGGAGGTGTCTTCGGGAGCAACTGAGGTGCAGCCGGAAGCTCAAAAAATAAAAAAAAAGAACGCTGACTCCTCTTCCGATTCAGGACAGAACACGCAGCGGGCACCATCATCGAACAGTCTTGCACGGTGTAGGCTGTTCATGTACTTTGGAGTTACCGTTATACTTTTTTACTCACGTCGTCGTCGTCTCACTCGAATCGTAGACCGAGATAAGCGAGGGGAGGCGCGGTGAGCGCGTCGCGATCGGTTTGCTTATGCTTCCGCACGAGTTGCGCGAGGAAGAGTTCGAGCGAGACAGTCGCTGCGGAAACGTTGGCTGCTCTCCTCTATTTTCTCATTCGAAAAGAAAGAAGAAGCAGGACGTCGGAAGCTGCGCGCTTTCAGTGAGAGTGTGGGTCTGTAGAGAATAGGGGCCCACCTCACTGGCCCTCCCCTTGTGACGTAGCAAAAACACGGCGGGGGGTTACGCGTGTTGGTTGGGTATAAAAGACCGTGTCGCCACAACGCAGAACACACGTCTTCCATAGCTCGTTGCCCGCTTGTGCCCGGAGAAATCATCCAGTCTTCACCATGAACGTCTTGGTAAGGACATATCTACCCGTGCGGAGCTCTCAGAAAGATCGAGTGCACCGTTCGTTTCCATGAGGTTCTCGGCTTCTTCTGCTGAGATAGGTTCAGTTTAGGCTGATGTCATAATAGAGTTTAATGTAGCACCGGTGGTAAATTACACTTCGTGTAGGAGTTTATGGCCACCCAAAGCAATGGTGCACCGAGAGTTCAAGATTAACAGCACTGAAAAATATGATAAAGCACTGACCTACTCAGAGACCTGGACTGCCAAAGCTGTAAAGTACTGACCTTTTCATCAAGCTGAAATATTCCTCGCGCACTCCTGAAAGTTGTTGCACACCTTTACCAAATCGTATTTTTTTTTCAAACAATTTAGTCAGTGAAGAACGTAGTCATGCTAACCTGCTCCGCAGCGCTCAATACTCTTTCAAATAGATCTTAGTCCATTAATTATTGCCCCACCGCGGTGGTCTAGTGGCCAACGCACTCGGCTGCTGACCCACACGTCGCGGGATAGAATTCCGGCAACGGTGGCTCCATTCACGATGGAGGCGGAAATGTTGTAGGTTCATGTGCTCAGAGTTGGATGCACGTTAAAGAACCCCAGGTGGTCGAAATTTCCGCAGCCCTCCACTACGGTGTCCCTCATATTCATATGGTGGGTTTGGGACGTTAAAGCCCACATATCAATAGTCCATTATTCACTGTAACCACTGATAGACAAATTAAACTTAGCAGTCACCAGTGACCAAGCTATCCTGTGTTAAAAGCGCAGGGCAGATTGCGAAGGGCTCAACAATAAGCCTAATCTTATTTTTTTGCACGGAATGTACAAACTGTTTCCCAATGGTGCAGTAAGTCCACTACTATTGATAATATGAGCTTCTAGCAGCACGGTCTCCTTCCTTAAAGCAGCCTCACCTTTTCAATATTCACAGGATTTTGCTCCTCTTCAGCTTTGTACGAACAACAATTCGGAAGGTGAAGAAGTATCCGTGGTATAAGGGCACAAAAACAAAACGAAGAACTTCCTGCAAAAAAAGATCCTTTCCCCTCCTAATTGTATTTCAACCATATATGCCGCAGTTGAAGGAAATCCTAATTATAAAAGATCTTCATTTAAATCCTACAGATGACATCTGCGAAGCTCATTTTTCAGGTGTTTTGCTGTACTGATGTTCGCACTTATCTGAATTGTGCTTTTTGAAAGAAATATACTATCTTAGAGCGCAGAAAACGTTTCAGTGTGTAGACAGAAAGAACAGAGCTACCAGAAAGAACGTGAATTAGGATAACGCCTTCCTCTTGTACTACTGGTAAAAATCACAACGCTTAAGTTCACTGTGTGCTCATTTCCTTTCGTCTTTTCTTGCTTTGTCATATTTCTATTTTTTATCATCTTTTTATTCGTAGCTTAAACAACCAGAATTAGTTGGATAACCTGACTGCCTTATAAGTTTTTTTTTTCTATGCTATCCAAGCGATGTGTGACGTTACGCCATATTATGTCCTAAGAGGTAATATGTTGAGTGTTACAGTACGCATATCAAGCGAACGTACAACTCAAATATTCACTTCATTAGTGTACTCGTTAACGCGTGAAGGAGGAATTGGCATGTCGGCATACCGAGCGTTAAAGAAACACTTGCCAATAAGCCCACCAGGTGTTCAGGAGGATTTCAACGCACTATTAGCGCACTCAACGTCATCAAATATTTAATCGGTGCAGGCGTGCAGTGTCCTACTGAGTGCCTTGGTTGTTGGTGCTTTTGGTGGCTACATCGGAGGTGGCAGTGTTGGCCTGGGTGGTGGCCTGAGTGGTGGTCTTGGCGGTGGATACCTTGCTGGAGGCAGTCTCGGAGGCTACGGTGGAAGCTACGGCAGTGGATACGGCGGTGGTTTAGGAGGTGGCGTAGGCTTCGGGGGCCTTGGTGTTGGAGGCCTCGGAGGAAGTGCTGGCAACGTCGGTGTCGGAAGCAGCGTAGTGCTTCTGAACGGTGGCAGAGCGGGCGCAGCAAAGTCGGTGGCCGGCCCCGCCTTCTTGGTTCGCACAGTGCATCACGTGTCTCAAGTTCACGGTGGCGGAGCCGTCGTTGCCCACTCTGGTCTAGGAGGCGTCGGCGGAGGTGTCAGTGGAGGCGTCGGTGGAGTCAGTCTGGGCGGCGGTCTCGGAGGAGTCGGAGGTGGATACGGAGGCCTAGGAGGCGGATACGGTGGATACGGTAGCTATGGTGGTTACGGAGGCTATGGAGGCTATGGAGGCTACGGAGGCTACGGTGGCTACGGCGGTACCGGTGGAGGCGTTGGCAAAGTTGTCGTCGTCAAGCACCACAAATGAGCGTCCACTTCAAACGGCGTCAACATTCTAGTAAGTTCATAAGTCATATCATCTATAAACATTTAATGGTTGAAGTTCCTTCAATTGGGCAATTGGCATTAGTGCTTACAAAAAAGTATGTTTGATTTTAAATGCTAGCCAGTTGTGCTAATTTTTGTTTTGCTTATTTTCAGCGTGAATAACCTTCCAGTAGGAGTCTGTACAGCATCGATGGTGGAAACTGTCAGCAGCTTCTAGGTGCCTTCTAAGTCGAAGAGATATACCCTCAACAGTGCAAATTCTGTTTATGAAACGTGTAAATAAATGTTGACGAGGACGTTCTTCCTCGTCTTCACAAGGAACAGCTTGTGTTGTCTTAAAAACATTTCGTTAATGTCTTCCGGTAGCTTGCCTTTCCAGCGGTTACGAGTACAGGATCCCCCATGTCTAAGGTGGACGCATCTTTTGTATCAAAGGTGGTAACCCATTTGTTCTACTACACCCTGAATCAGGTCTCGCTAAATGCGCTTGATATAGCCAGGAAACCAGAAATATTTTGTCTGGTTTGCTGCATATAGGCAGAGGTTAACGAGGACTTCATTAGGAGCGTAAACGAGGAAAATGGCTGTTAAGGATCAATAGCTCACCATGGTCTTTAAGGCTAACCTCAGAAATGTTTGGGAAACGCTATAATAAAAGCACTTGTATCACACCTTGAATAGTAAATATGCGTGGACGACCACTTGCCTGCAAGTGACAGTGCTCTGCCAAACCAACAAACTGCTTCAACAAATCGACAGACGCGTTCAGCTTTTGATTTGTTGATTTTGCTGAATGTTCGTTGTGACAAAAGTGCTTTGGCAGCAGCTAAAAGGGGGACACACACTGCGTATACATTGACGCCTGAGAGTATAGAAAGTCAAGTAGTGCAGAAGTTCTGAAATTTTCGTCAAGGACCGTATTGTTTCACCATTAAACTGCAAGCGAAGCGATATCTTTCGTGGTCTTTATACTTTTCTATCAAGGCGCAAGCCTTAGGTGGCCATGTTAGCACTCCCACCCACCCCTGGGCACAGATTGGGGCGCCCGCTAAAGATCCTCATGCGGTCGAAATTTCCGGAGCCCTCCACTACGGTGGCTCTCAAAATCATATGGTGCTTTTCGGATGTTAAACTCTACATGTTATTATTGGCACTCCAACACGCCAGATGTCACGTGAAGGCCACGTAACATTCACGTAGTGGACTTAAATCGATGCACAGAAGCCATCAAAGAGAGGGTAAGAGGTGACAAAAGGATTGCAGTAGGGGTGTTCCCAGGACTCAAGCTGGAAGCATGCAGTCATGAGGCAAGCGAGCGCAAAACTCAAACATACAGCTGATAGACGAAACTTCGTGATAATTTCAGGTGGTTTAAACGATGTCTTAAATGAAGAAACAGCAGGACTAGCAACCACACTGGCAAAAGGCGTCGATGATAAGCGCGCCACTTCTCTTTAGGTACCGGTAGTGACATGCACGATACCGGAGGTACCGGCGCATGATAGTAACATGCAAAAAGCGGTTGTCAACGCAAATCAAGAGATATGGCGGATGAGTCGAGAGAAAGGCTTTCAGGTGGTGGAAATAAATAGAGAGGTGCATAGGTGGGGTGGTTTTTGACGAGGTAGAATTCAATTCGATGGGCGGCTAGGTCATGAGGTGGGTTGGCGACTTGCAGGACGCGCAGTAGCTTTTTAGGGGGCAGGCGGGCCCTTCGGGGTGCAGGATAGCTAATAACG
Organism: Rhipicephalus microplus; assembly: GCF_043290135.1. Taxonomy (NCBI): domain Eukaryota; kingdom Metazoa; phylum Arthropoda; class Arachnida; order Ixodida; family Ixodidae; genus Rhipicephalus; species Rhipicephalus microplus. The sequence goes on from NC_134707.1 coordinate 54,804,893, forward strand.
AGGAAAACAACCAGGGAGACTCTTTGACAGGTGGTATGGGCAGATACGATTCCAAAGTGGCGCCAGTGTCTAAGATAGGTAGAGTTCGGGGCATGAATAGACGTAGCCACGAGCGCCGAGCCAATTCAGACATAGGGTATATTAACATGGAGGGTGGTAGGAACAGGCTGAAGTGGGAAGAGATAGAAGAACAGCTAAGGGAGGAGAGACCGATGGTATACAGTTTTGTAGAAACACATCTCAGGGATATGGAACAACTTCCTAACAATCCGGACTACGCGTGGGAATATTGTAACAGAACAGAAGGCAGCAGGAACAGGGGTTCTATTGGGGCATTTATTCATAAAAGTACAGACTGGCAAAGGGTCAAGCAGCAATGCAAGGAACATTTATGGCTAAAAGGGAAAGTGTCAGGGCAAATGACACTGCTTGGTTTTGTGTACTTGTGGACGGGAGCAAAGGCCAGAGAGAAAAACCAGGCAATGGAAGAGAGTATATCAAATGACATTCAGGAGTTGGGAGGAGAGTGCGAGATAATTATACTAGAAGATATGAATGCGCACAAAGAAGATATAGATGGGTATACCGACCCGACAGGCAAAATGATCATGGATATGCGTGAAAGCCTTGTTTTGATCATTTCCAACAATACCGAGAAGTGTGAAGGGCAAATAACGTGGGAGGTAGGAAGGCTGCAGTCGACGATATATTACGCACTGATGTCACATAGGATGTATGATAAGCTCAGGGGAATTCACATAGATTAGGGTGGCTCCAGAAGTTTGGGTAGTGATCACAAACGTATCAAGCTAAGTTTTGGAAACGCAGTGAAAGTGGGAAGGAGACAACATGAGCAACTACCGGAAAATTTTTATTCAGAAAGGCAAATTGAAATAACCTATAAACAAATTGAGAAAGTAATCACTGAGGATAATAAAACAGGGTGGATATACACGAATCTAATTAGACTGTTTGAGCTAGAGCTTGCCAAGGCACGTAACAAGACACCCCAAAAAGAAGACAAAAACCCAAAAGTTGGTGGGATGAGGAAGTTAAGAGAGCCATAGCAAAACGTCAGGAAGCCTCTAGGGAACACAGGCATGCTAAGCAGCGCGGTGAACCGACAGATGATGTTGAAACAAAATGGGAAATCTTTCTAAGCTGTTGAAGGGATGCATCCCTTCTGATCAATGAAAAGATTCGAACAAAGGGAGCTCAGTGGCTGACAGAAGTACATAAAAAAGATAGAAAGGCTGCTGCAAAATTTCGGAACCATCTAAACTCCCTAAGAAATGAGACGAGCCTAGAGCAGAGGTTTATAACTACAGCTCAAGGTGTTAGGCTAGAAGGGGACGAAGCTATTGAATATATAAGAACAAGGGTGATGAAAAAAATTTCAACAAAGGAGTGCTTTATGCACCACAATAGACAAGGATGAATCAAGTGGCGCCATGAGTCCATTTTCACAACGAGAGTGGGAAAGGTCTGAGAAAAGGGTTCCTAGTTGTACATTAACAGGCCCAGATGGCATTCCAATTATGCTGATAAAGACATTAGGTCCGAAGTCTAAGCAGGCTTTGAGAGAGGCAGTGAGCAAAATAATAATCGATGGTGAAATTCCCGATGGATGGGAACTTAGCAGGATGAGCATGATCTATAAAGAAAAAGGGGTAAAAGCTGACATAAACAACTACCGCCCTATAACAGTGACATCAGTGGTCTACATGCTGGCGATGCACATTATAAAGGAAATACTGCAAACATGGATAGAGGATGAGGGGGTGCTGGGGGAACTGCAGAATGGGTTTCGGAAACACAGGAGGTTGGAAGACAATCTGTTCTCACTGACGCAGTGCATCGAAATATCAGAAAAGGAACACAAGCCCCTGTGGCTAGCATTTTTGGATATCAAGGAAACGTACGATAGCGTGATTCAAGAAGAATTGTTGGGAATACTGGACACACTAGGCGTGGAACATGTAGTCACTAATCTTTTAAAGGATATCTATAAAGGTAACAAGGTAGTTATAAAGCGGGAAAAACAGGTATCCAAGCATGCAGAGGTAAAATGGGGGCTTAGGCAAGGGTGTCCCCTGTCACCCTTATTATTCATGATGTACCTACAAGGATTAGAGGCCAATATAGAGGGAAGTGCACTGGTCTTCTACCTCTCTTTCGTCAAACAAGGAAAACTCATTGAACAGGCACTACCAGCATTGATGTACGCAGATGATATAGTGCTAATGGCCGACAACAAGGAAAATTCGCAGAGATTGGTGGACATCTGCGGTAATGAGGGAGATAGGTTAGATTTCAGATTCAGTAAGGAAAAATAAACAGTCATGATATTTAATGACAATGAAGGTAGCGAGCTTAGAATACAGGAGGTCACGCTAGAGATAACATATGAATACAAAAATCTGAGAGTATGAACAAGCAATGGGGCCGAGTACCTAAGAGAACACGAAATATACAATATACGTGACGACTAAAGGTAACGGGAATGCAGTGGTAATGAAAAACAGGGCACTGTGTAATTACAATAGGTATGATGTTGTGAGAGGAATGTGGAAAGCGGTCATGGTTCCTGGTGTGACGTTCGGCAATTCGGTCTTGTGCATGAGATCAGAAGTTCAAGCAAGATTAGAAATTAAGCAACGTGGAAAAGGTAGGCTTGCCTTAGGAGCTCACGGGAATACACCAAATCAGGGAGTACAAGGTGATATGGGACAGACGTCATTTAAGGGCAGAAAAGCTAGCAGCAAGATGAAATTTGAGAAGCGATTGAGAGAAATGGGGGAGGAGCGTTGGGCTAGGAACGTATTCAGCTACTTGTACATGAAGAATGTAGATACAAAATGGAGGAAGAAAACCAGCAAATTGACTGGTAAATACTTAGAAAACAACAGGGGGTCAAACTAAAAAGAATTATCGGTTAAGAATAAGGTGAAGGAAGCTGAGACCGATAGGTGGAGAATTCGCATGATTAAGAAGTCCGCACTAGAGATCTATCGAACTTATAAGCAGGAAATTGCCAAGGAAAGGTCTATGATAATACTCGGGGTAGTTCTATACTGTTTAAGACCAGGAGGGGAGTATTGCGAACCAAGACATATCGGGCCAAATACGAAGGGGTTACACGGTATGCAGTGCGTGTTGAGAGGAAGAAGAAACTGCCGAACGCTTGATAATGCTCTGTAAAGGGATTCACCCTATAGTTCAGGTTGATGGCACAGAGACTTTTTTTTTCAAATGTAGGCGGAAATGTTGTAGGCCCGTGTGCTCAGACTTGGGTGCACGTTAAAGAACCTCAGGTGGACAAAATTTCCGGAGCCCTACACTGCGGCGTCTCTCATAATCATATGCTGGTTTTGGGACGTTAAACGCCACATATAAATCAATCAATCAATCAATCAGCAGAGTTTTTCAAAGCACTAGGGTTTAGGGACAGGGAGGGCAAAATAGACGTAAGCGAGTAGAATTAACAGGAAAGAGATTATCTGATTGGTGGCTAAAGTCAAGGCACGAGTGAAAATTAAACACTTCACTGCAAAGTACGAATACTCAACCTAACTATTTAAAGAAAAAAAATCTAGTTTTTGGTTCATTAGGTATTACGGCTTGGTGGTGCTAGCCATCGCCCGATCTAAATGGTACAGACATATCCATCCATCTATCGATCCATCCATCCATCCATTCATCTCAGCAAAAAGCCGTGTAACCTTGTCCACGCGATGACGCCACATCATGACGTATTCGTGGCGTCACAGCCTGACAAATTTTGTGACGTAATGGAATGGTGTCGTCAGAACAGTGCTGCTTCTTCAAAGTTGGATGGAGCAAAAAAGCAGGGCTAAACAACGTGATGTGTTAGAATGATTTGCAATGTCTCCTATTCCCTTTTTCGATAACTCACAGTGCAAGAATGACGCAGATGAAGTATAGGACTACACAAGCGCTGACTCTCCAATAAAGATTTCATAAAGGAAAGGCACGAATATATCAACTATACATTTATGTATAAAATATAATATAATATATACTATATATAAAATATAATCTGTATATATGTATTGGTCAAACCGGATGATGTCAAAATATTAGATTGAGGGAGCACTTGGCATTGCTGAGGGCTACGGGTAGTTTGCACCTGCCATCGCACTGCAGAGAATGGGGTTGTAAGGCGATGGTGACGGAAGCACATATTAGGTTCCGCAATAAGCATCAAAACACAAGGAAGATAATGAAGGTCTTTTCCATCAACAGAGAAGGTGAATTGTGCATAAGCCATCCGTCTGTTCCCATTAGCGAAAAGGAACTGCACTTTCTAAAGTGCCAACTGTCTTAGGATGCTTCACAACTCCGTTTTTTTTTTGTTGACTGATTGATATGTGGGGTTTAACGTCTCAAAACCACTATAAGATTATGAGAGATGCCGTAGTGGAGGGCTCCGGAAATTCCGACCACTTGGGGTTCTTTAACGTGCACCCAAATAGGAGCAAACGGACCTGCAACATTTCCGCCTCAATCGGAACAGCAGCCGCCGCAGCCGGGATTTGAACACGCGACCATCGGGTCAGCAGCCAACTGCTTTAGCCTCTAGACAGCCGCGGCAGGGTTTCATTTTTTGTTAAATGGGACTGTTGTGTAGATAGGTTTTTTTTATTTTATCACGCACGTGGAGGCTCCACGTGTCGTGAAAAAGTGCTGTCACGTGAATCACTTTGCTGAACTTGCGTAATTGCTCTGTTGAAGCGGGCTAACATGTGCATATAACGTGCCTTTCCTTTAATAAATCTTCAGTTGAGAGTCAGCGTTCTTGTTGTTTTATACTTCGTCTGCGTCCTTCTTACGCTGTGAGTTATAGAAATTGATCTATCACCAACAAGCCCAGATTTGCCTTCTTGTTCTTCTATTCCCGACGTAGTTCACAACTACGTTAGGCGCAAATCACTTTCCTGTGAAGGAGGAAGTGATGGTTGAGTGGACGAATAATACGATAGACTCAAAATAAAATGAACGGCGTAGCTTCTACTTTTGAATTCATACTGGTAGGAAGTCGTTTTAAATTTTAATTTGGAATTTGATACCTCTTCATTCATTTTGGTGGTTTGTTATGGCCACTAACAAGCCCACGGCGACATTTCCTTAAATAAGACAGATTCCTTATTGGCGCCAGTATGCCCTACGACATAAGGTAAATAAGAAGGAAAAGTTCTCTTTACTGCGTGAAGGACAGGAGTGGTTGATGCAGTGGACCATCCATCCAGCGCGTAGAATGGGCGGACGGGGTGGTGGTGAAGGTCACGAAGGAGGTGAATGCGAGCCTAGTGAAGGCCTGGACAGGTCACCAATAGCTGATCGAGGCTTTCCACGTTGGCTGTGGCTACACAAAATGAGCCTGTCGTTGGCGAAGGCTGTGCATCGGATGTCCATGTAACCCGGATTACAGGAACCAAGGCGGCACCCACACGAAACATTCTCCGCGCAACCACCTCTCGGTGAGTTGAGCCACCAGGAAGGTGTGATCCACGCACATAAATAATATTGGCCTACCTTGAACAGATCTGTGCAATCAATAGCTTCGATGAAACTCAATTGTGAAACTACGATTGGATTTTTATTTCAGTACTTTGTTGTACATTTAAACCGAACAGAAAGCTTCGTGCTTATGTTACTGGTTGCATGAACTCCTAAGTATACCAGCAATGTGTGCGCCTTTTAGCGATCTCAATCTGTCCCGCAAGAATTTTCGAACGGGAACTTTTATAATCGCATAACTGAGACCACTATTCAATGGAAATGAGCTAGCTCTCCAAATTAAATCAGAAATCCATACTTCATTGATGTTGCCGAGTGCCGTAGCACAAAGCCAGACGATAGATTCATACATGAGGATAGTTGATTATCTGTACCTTGGTCACGTGGACTCGTACATCAAATATAAAATCGTGAATCGAGACCGCACCCACCGGCCGGTTGACGGTAAAATTCGCGCTTTCATTAGACACTGCTTTTTCAACGAGAGAAGCGTACATGGAAATGACAGCTAGGCTCTAATCAGCCACACAAGTCAGCCGGTTTCAGACGTACACCCCGATCACATGCATCATTTGAAACCTCCAAACTGCATGCATACTGTATTAGTTCCTGTAACTATTTGGGCTTGTTATTGATGAGTAAGGCTTATTGATTTGACCGCTTTCTAATGGCAACGCCGTATCGGCGGCGCCTCTGGGCCTCTCAGTATTCCGATTAGGCTTTCTAGACGCTGACTGCGTAGAGTAAGATGTTGCCTAGTTTGTGCACTGCTTCTGTAGTAGCGTTCGTGAAAAATTTTGATGCAGGTCCCTTGACACAGAGTAACAGTTGGAATCTCAACTCTTGGATATCCCAGCGTCGAGCTTTGGCAGGCGTTATCGTAAAGGCGTGAGCAAGGTCCTCGATTTGATTAAGAGGGTTGGAGGAATTCAACTACAGCGCCTGCCTTTTTGCTCCTACTGCCTTTGGTTACTGATATTTGGGAGGTAAAGGTGGACAGTCAACAGTTCTTGAAATAGGGCGTTTGTGGAAAGTTTTTTCAGAGTGGGTGGGGGTTATATCTTTTTTTTTTTTAATGAGGACCAGGCATGCGGACTAGGAGCATACCAGGACTCTTAGGTCCCTCGCATAGGGAGTAACAGGTCTAGCCTAACAGCCACATCACGAACTTGAATCAATACTCATTTCAGGTCGGCTACGCAGGAGCTGCGCCGGGCAGCGTCCAAACTTTGAGGAGTAGAATCATGGTTAGCATCGTTATACATAGTGATGCGCTCCTAGAGTGTATCTTAGAGTGGGGCCGTGCTGCCACCCCCCACCACTCTCCTTGAAATTTTCTTAGCCGTGGTATGACATGCAAAGTTAAATAAATCTTTACACTGTAAGCTCTGTATATCATGGCAAACAAATTTAAGGAGGGGTGCACGGTTCGGTGTGAAGCCCTCTAGATAAGTCATTGAATGGCAGCCCCAACTGCCAGAAACGGCTGTTACCAGTATAATTGAAAGCAAATAATGATGGGACAGGTTCGAAGAAAATTGGGCTGATAAAGAAATTCAAAGGGGTTCGCTAAACGATACAGCTGTCAGTTTCAGGTGCTACGCAGACGTGGACCGGGAAATCGATGCCATGGAGATGAACGTGTTCCGACAGGGAGCCTTTTGTCACGAGGGCCGAGTCTACGCACAAGAAGCTGTTCAATTACCGAATGGTGCCCTATTCTATTTTTTCTTACAACCGTTTTAGATTAAGTTGTTTCAGTAAATTTGGCCCCAAGGACTTGAACACTTCGGGAAAGTTTGTACAGATGTTTCGCAGTTGCAATACATAGTGTACGTCTTTAAACCTACCTGGCATGTGTGACTGAGATGAGACGCGTTCAGAAGTGGCAACAGACCAGCAACGTAGACACAGTGGTGGTGCGAAGTTCCGCCTGGCTATTGCTACGTGATGAATATACCTGTCTGACATCCTGACCATTCTATCAAGCTTTTTAGAGGGATAGTTCTCCAAATCCAGCTGTAGCAGTTCGTCCTTTGAGCAGGGGTGCCAAGTGAAATGGCATTAAAAATCTGCAGCATGACGACTTCCAACCAAAATGACAATCGACGTCGCAATTTACGTCGATTTCGAAGCTGCATGTTTCTGAAGTAAGATTCATAAAACGATTCCCGCGCTCTGTTCCTGCACTTACGCATAACCCTGTACTTCAAGGTGTAGTATTATCGAAAATGAGAGTGAAAATAACTGCATAGACTAATAAAGTGATCAGCAACGAATAAATAATACTTGCTCCACATTTGTGGAATTGTCCTATTAGCACTTCAGTGAACTACAATATTCTTACAGCTGATCTCACTATGTCCCAAATTATTTTCAACAAGGAAAGGTGCTATAAACAGCCTGGCCATTCATGGGTGTTTTTATTGAATGCATCATGGTGGCTTTCCTTACTTTATTATTCAAATTAACTCATAATCTTCCAAGTGATTCCTCGAAACCCGCACACAAACGCAACAAAAAATGGAAGTGTAAGACTTCTGAACAAATAAATACGGTGGCCGAAAAAAAGGGGCTTCCCTTTGATAACTCCAACCACACCATATCAAAACCAAAGACTCACGCTTTCAGATTCCGGCCTACCGAATGATTCACACGTCAGAGATTCTATAATTGTATATTGTTTGACTGAACTGCGAGGGAAAATTCCTTATGCCATTGACGATATGGAGATAGGCAGGTATAGCCAACCGCACCAGTGGGTCTGGGTGGCTCGCTTTTCATCGTAAAGTTTTCGTCTGCTTTCTGCGGGGACGTTGGTGTGAGTGTGGTCGGGTTAGCGGGGAGTAGGGGGAGTGCGTGTTGTGAGGAAAGAAAGCACGCGGAACGTTGAGGCCAAGATAAAATTGAGAAGCTGATATTACTAAACAGCCTAACAAGAAGCCCGGTAGGTGGTGTCTTCAAGAGCAACTCAGTGGAAGCCGGAAGCTAAAGAAATAAAAAAAAAGAATGCTGACCACTCTTCCGATTCAGGACGGAGCACGCAGCGGGCACCATCGTCGAACAGTGTTGCACGGTGTCGGCTGTTCGGGTAGTTTGGAGTTACCGTTATACTTCTTTACTCACGTCGTCGTCGTCTCACTCGAATCGTAGACCGAGATAAGCGAGGGAAGGCGCGGTGTGCACGTCGCGATCGGTTTGCTTATGCTTCCGCACGAGTTGCGCGAGGAAGAGTTCGAGCGAGACAGTCGCTGCGGAAACGTTGGCTCCTCTCACCTATTTCTTTATTCGAAAAGAAAGAAAGGAGCAGGACGTCGGAAGCTGCGCGCTTTCAGTGAGAGTGGGTATCCATACAGAATAGGGGCCCACCTCACTGGCCCTCCCCTTGTCACGTAGCAAGAACCGTGACAGCGGGGGGTTACGCGTATGGGTTTGGTATAAAAGACGGTGTCGCCACAGCGCAGAACACACGTCTTCCATAGCTCGTTGCCCACTTGTGCCCTGAGCAATCGTCCAGTCTTCACCATGAACGTCTTGGTAAGGATATATGTACCTGTGCGGTGCTCTCAGAAGGATCGAACGTACCACTCGTTAACATGAGCTTTTCGGCTTCTTCTGTTGAGATAGGTTCAGTTTAGGCTGATGTCATAATAGAGTTTAATGTGGCACCGGTGGTAAATTACGCTTCGTGTAGGAGTTTATGTCCACCCACAGCAATACTGCTCCGAGAGTTAAAGCTTAACAGAGGTCAGGAATATGAGAAAGCACTGACCGACGCAGACACCTCGACTGACGAGGCTGTAAAGCATTGACCTTTTCATTAGGCTAATATATTCCTCACGCACTCCTGAGTGTTGTGCATGCACTCCTTAAAATTGTGGCACATCTTTACTGAATTGTATTTTGCAAGCAACTTTGTCATAGAAGAACGCAGTGGTGCTAATTGGCTCCGCAGCGCTCAATACGCTTTCAAACAGATCTTACTCAACGAATCTCTGTAACCGCAGATATACAAATTAAGCTTAGCAACTACCAGTGACCGAGATAACTTGTGTTGAAAGCACAGGGCAGATTGTGAAGTGCTCAAAAATAAGCCCAACCTTATTTGTTTTCACGGCATGTCCAAACTATTGCCAAATGGTGCAGTAGGGCCGCTATGGCCCATGTGAGCTTCAACCAGCGCGCTTGTCCTTCCTAAAAAATATTTCCCTTTTGAATCTTTACAAGAACTTTATTCACTTGAATTTTGCAAGATGAACTCTGCGGAAGATGTCAGAGCGTTCGTGGTAAAGAGAACAAAAAACTGAAAAAAAAAACAAATTTCTGCAAAAACATACTTTCGCCTCTTCATTGCGCATAATAAATTTAATCCGTAGATGTAGAAATCGCTTATTTTTAAAAAAAAATATTACATTTAAGTCTCCACAGATGACATCTGCGAAGCTCATTTTTCAGCTGTTGTGCTGTAGAGGCATTCAGGCTTATCTGAATTGTGCTTTTTTGGAATAAATATACTATCTTAGAGCGCAGGAAACGTTTCAGAATGTAGACAGCAAGGACAGAGCTACCAGAAAGAACGTGAAGTGTGCTAACGCCTTCCACTTGTACTACTGGTGCAAACCAATACGCTTAATTGCACTCTGTGCTCAATCCTTTCGTCTTTTCTTCCTCTCTCATCTTTCTGTTCTTCTATCATCTTGTTATTCGTAGCTTAAGCAACAAAAGTCAATTGGCTAACCTGACTGACTTATAAGTTTTTGTATGTATGCTATCCAAGCGATGTATGACGTTATGCCATATTATTTCCTAAGAGACAATAAGTTATGTGTTACAGTACGCATATTAAGCGAACGTACAACTCAAATATTCAGATCATTAGTGTACTCATCAACGCGTTGAAACGAAATGGGCCTGTCAGAATACCGAGCATTAAAGAAACACTTGAAAAAAATAAAACCATTAAGTGTTCAGGAGGATTTCAACGCACTATTAGCACGCTCAACGTCACCAAACAAATATCGAATCGGTGCAGGCGTGCAGTGTCCTACTGAGTGCCTTGGTCGCCGGTGCTTTTGGTGGCTTCATCGGAGGTGGCAGTGGTAGCCTGGGCGGTGGCCTGAGTGGTGGACTTGGCGGTGGATACCTTGCTGGAGGCAGTCTCGGAGGCTATGGTGGAAGCTATGGCGGTGGATACGGCGGTGGTCTAGGAGGTGGCGTAGGCTTCGGAGGCCTTGGTGTCGGAGGCCTCGGAGGAAGTGGTGGCAACGTCGGTGTCGGAAGCAGCGTGGTGCTGCTGAACGGTGGCAGAGCGGGTGCTGCAAAATCGGTGGCTGGCCCGGCCTTCTTGGTTCGCACAGTGCATCACGTGTCACAAGTTCACGGTGGCGGTGCCGTCGTAGCCCACTCTGGTCTCGGAGGCGTCGGTGGTGGCGTCAGTGGAGGCATCGGTGGAGTCAGTCTGGGTGGCGGTCTCGGAGGAGTTGGAGGTGGATACGGAGGTCTCGGGGGCGGATTTGGTGGATACGGTAGCTATGGTGGTTACGGAGGCTATGGAGGCTATGGAGGCTACGGTGGCTACGGCGGCACTGGTGGAAGCGTAGGCAAGGTTGTCGTCGTCAAGCACCACAAATGAGCGTCCACTTCACATGGCGTCCACATCATAGTAAGTTCATAACTCACATCCTCTATAAACATTTATTGGTTGAATTTTCTTCAATTGGGCAATAGGAATTAGTGTTTAAATATATTCCGATGTTTGACTACAGGTGCAAGCCAGTTCTGCTAATCGTCGTTTTTTCTCATTTTCAGTGTGAATAACCTTCCACTTGCAATGGGAGTCTGTACAGCATCAGTCTCTGGTGGACACGGTCACCAGCTTCTAGGTGCCTTCTAAGTCGAAGAGATATATTCTCAACAGTGCAAATTGTGTTTGTAAAACGTGTAAATAAATTTTTACGAGGACGTTGTTCCTCGGCTTCACAAAGAGCAGCTTGTGTTGTCTTGAAAACATTTCGTTATGGTTTTCTGGTAGCTTGCCTTTCCAGCGGGTACAAGTATTGGATCTATAATGTCTAAGGTGGACACATCTTTAGTATTAAAGGCGGTAACCATTTATTCTACTACACGCTATATCAGGTCCCACTAAATATGCTAGGTATAGCCAGGAAACCAAAAATGTTTTGTCACGTTCGATGGATATAGCCAACGGTTAATTACGACTTGATTAGTCGCATACACAAGGGGAATGGCTGTTAATAATTAATAGCTAACCGTGGTGTGTAAGCCTGATTTCAAGAAAGTTTTCGAAACGATATATTTAAAAGCACTTGTATCAGGCCTTGAATAGTGAGTATATCTAGATGATCGTGTGCTTATTTAACTATCTAGCCACTTACGTTTGGGTACCCTCGTGGTCACTCCCTTAACATGGTGTGAAACAAAATTAGCAAGGGAGGGTACGATTTTTTGACGAATATGACGCGCTGGTCAAGACAAGAATGATGTCACAATGCCCCGTCACGTACGTCGTAAAACACTTCCCACAAGACAGTGGCACATACCCACGGGCGGGTATGTTCCGCTGGTATGCGGGTATATGCCACGGGTGATTGACACTTAAGTATCTACCCAGGAACGACGACAGCACGCATGGACAACTGTAACGCTCGTGCGTTAAGAAATACTTGACATTAGTATCGTAGACCGGAGGAATGCAAAGAATAAATGTCAATTTTAAGAAAAACCTGCCATAGGAAGCGTTGACCCCCCGACGAATGCCAATAACAAATTTCAGCATCCCAACAGAAATCGAACCAAGCATTCTGCGTTCTACCACAGAGCTACACGCCAGGTCACGGAACTACTTCTCGAATAAACGCTACTCTTCGTGAAACGTCAATAGTGGTTGCAGTGGTGCCTACCTAATTTAATGAAAATTACTTATGTACTCATTTGATACAGCCATCACGACCGTTAATGTCAATTGTAGTTAGGTGCCATGCGCTAAAGTTGGGTTATGAGCAGTGTCCAGGGCCAGCATCTTCGCGAGTATCAGCGCTTCATATCAGCTTCTGGTGTTGATAATACGCATGTTCCAGTTGACATCGTTGCGCAAGTGCAAGCAACTGGTTATATAAACATTTGCAACTCTCCAAATATGTCTGTGCGTGCAACATTTGTACATATAGTTGGCGTCATTTCATGACGTGTCGCTCATTAAAAAAATTGCGACATGGTCAACTTCTCTCCGCATGTTTCGCATAACGTCGAATCCATGTTACGTTGGATAATCTGAATTTTTCGCTGAATGTTTGTTGTGACAAAAGTGCCTCGGCAGCAGCCATATGTAAAGAAACGCAGTGTATACATTGACACCTGAGAGTACGAAAGTTCATACCATGCAGAATTTCTCAAATTTTTATCAAGGAACGTATTGTTTCAGCATGTAATTGCAAGCGAGGCGACATCTTTCGTGGTCTTTTTACTTACCTATTAAGGCGCAAGATTTAGGTGGCCATGTAGCGCTCCCATCAACTGTGTGCACAGATTTTGACGTAAGTTAAAGATCCTCAGGTGGTCGAATGTTAGGAGCCCTCTACTACGGCGGCTCTCGTAATCATATGGTGTTTTTGGGGCGTTAAACTACCCGTATTTTTATTGGCACTCCTATCCGCCAGATGTCACGAGATGGTCACGTGAAGTCTCAGAAAAAAGCCGTGTCCCTTGTCCAAGCGATGACGCAACATCATGACGTATTCGTGGCATCACAGCCCAACAAATTTTGTGACGTCATGGACATTGCTGCTTGGTCAAAGTTGGACGAAACAAGAAAGCGGGGCTAAAGGACGTGGTATGTTAGAAAGATTTGCAATGTCTCCTATTTTCTTTTTGATAACTCACAGCGTAAGAAGGATGCTGACGAAGTATATATACTATAAATATGATGTAATATATAATATGTATATAATAAATTTTAGTTAACAAATGATATATATATATATATATATATATATATATATATATATATATATATATATATATATATATATATATATATATATATATATATATATATATATATATATATATATATATTCATTATTAGGACGATGTGAAAATATTTGATTGAGGGAGCATTTGGCATCGCTGAGGGCTACGAGCGGTTTGCACCTGCAATCGCACCACTGCATAGAATGTGGTTGTGAGGTGATTTTTAGGGAAGCAGACATTTAGTTCCGCAATAAGCATCAGAACACAAGGGAGAAAATGGAGCCCTTCTTTATCGACACAGAAGGTGAGGGGTACAAAAGCCATCCGTCTGTTGCCCTAAGCGAAAAGGAACTGCATTTTCTAAAGTGCCAGCTGCCTTAGGATGCTTCACAAGTTCGTTTTTTTTTGTTGATTGATTGATATATGGGGTTAAATAAGCCCCAAAATCACCATATGATTATGAGAGACACCATAGTGTAGGGCTCCAGAAATTTCGACCACCTGGGGTTCTTTAAACTGCACCCAAATCGGACCAAACGGGCCTGCAACATTTCCGCTTCCATCGGAAATGCAGCCGCCGCAGCCGGGATTTCATCCCGCTACTTGCGGGTCAGCCGCCGAGTACCTTAGCCACTAGACAACTGCGGCAAGGTTCCGTTTTTTTTTTTTGTTAGTATGACCTGTTGTGTAAATAAGTTTTCTGTGTTCTCACGCACGTCGATGCTCCACGTGTCCTGAAAAAAGTTCTATGACGCGAATTACTCTGCTGCACAAGCGTAATTGCTCTTTCGAAGCGGGCTAACCTGGGCACACAATGGCGCCTTTCCTTTAATAAATCTTTAGTTGAGAGTCAGCGCTCTTGTTTTTTTCGACTTCGTCTGCGTCCTTCCTACGCTGTGAGTTATAGAAAATGAGCTATCACCAACTAGCCCAGCTTTTCCTTCTTGTTCTTCTATTCCCGACGATGTTCCTAACTATGTTAGGCACTAAACGCTTTCGTGTGAAGGAGCAGGTGATGGTTGAATGAACGATTAATACAATAGACTGAAAAGAAAATGAACAGTGTGGCTTTTACTTTTGAATCCATACTGGTAGCAAGACGTTTTGAATTTTAAGGTAGAATTTTGCTACCTCTTCATCCATTTTGGTGGTTTGTTATAGCCACTAACAAGCCCACGGCGACATTTTTTTACATACAGAACATTTTTTATTTGCGCCAGTATTTCCCTACGGCATAAGGTATATGAGATGGAAAAGTTGTGTTTCCTGTATGGAGGACAGGAGTGGGGGATGCAGTGGACCGTGCGCCCAGCGCGTAGAGTGGGCGGGCGGGGTGTTGATGAAGGTCACGTAGGGGGGGAATGCGTCCCTTGGGAAGGCCCGGAAAGATCCCCAATAGGTGATAGAGACTTTCTTCTTTAGCTGGGGCAATGCAGGATGGGCATGTCGTGTGGGAAGGCTGTGACCCGGATGTCCATGTAGCCCAGATTACAGTAGCCAAGGCGGCGCAGACACGAAACCTTCTGAGCGCAAGCACCTCTCGGCGAGTTAAGCCGCCAGAAAAGACTGATCCATGCACATAGAGATTATTAGCCTACCTTGCACAAATCTGTACAATCAATAGCTTCGACGAAACTCAATCGTGAAACTACGATCAGATATTTATATTAGTACTTGATTGTACATTTACACTGAAAGAACGCTTCGTGCTTAAGTTAATTTATTCACGAACTCCTAAATATGAAAGCAATGAGTGTGTGATTTGGCGCTCTCAATTGGTCCCGCAAGGCTTTTCGAACCGGAACATTTATATTCGCATGATTGAAACCACTATTCAATGGAAATGAGCTCGCCCTCCAAATTAAATTGGAAGTCCATACTTCATTGATGTTTCCGAGAGTCGTAGCACGAAGCCATAACGATGAATTCAAACATGGAAATAGTTGATTACCTGTACCACGTTCACGAAGACTCATACATCAAATATAAAATAGTGAGTCGATACCGCACACACAGGCCGGCTGACGGTAAAATTCGCTGTTTGATTTAACACTGCATTTTAAGTGAGAGAATCATACACTGGAAATGACAGGCTCTAATCCTTGATACAAATGGGCCGGTCTCAGACCAACACCGCGTTAACACGCATCATTTGAAACCTCCGAACTGCATGCATATTCTATTAGTTCCTCTGATTAGGCGGCCTTGTTATTGCTGAGTAATGGTTATCGATTTGACTGCTTCCTAATGTCCATGCCGTTTCGGGCGGCGCCACTGAGCCTCACAGAATTCTGAATAAGCTTTTTATACGCCTACTGCTTCGAGTAAGATGCTGCGTAGTTTGTGCACTTCTTTTTTTGTAACATTCGTGAGAAATTTCGGTGAAGGTAAGTTGGCACAGAGTAACTGTTGGAATCTCAACTTTTGGATATCGTCAAGCTTTAGCAGGCAATATCTTAAAGGCGTGAGCAAGGTGCTCGATTTGATTGAGAGGATTGGAGTCAATTCAGCCACAGCACCTGCCTTTTTGCCCCTTCTGCCCTTGATTACTGATTTTTAGAAGGTGAACAAAGAACAGTTCCTGTATTGGGGCCTTGGCGTAAAGTTTTTTCAGGGTTGGTGGGGGTGATATCCTTTTTTTCAAATAATGGCACACAAGCAGACGAGGAGCATACAAGTACTCTTAGGCCTCGTACATTGGAAATGACAGGCCTTTAGCCTAGCAGCCACATCGCGAAGTCGCTTCAATACTCATATCTGGTCAGCTACCCCGGAGCTGCGGAGGGCAGCGTCCCATCATTTTGAAGTAGCATCGGGGTTAGCATCGTTATACTTAGTGATGTGCCCCTAGAGTGTATGTTTGAGTGGGGCCGTGCTGCGACCCCCTACCACTCTCCCTGAAATTTTTTTAGCCGTGGCATGACATGCAAAGTTCATTATATCTTTACACTGCAAGCTCTGCATGTCATGACAAAGGGAGGGATCTCTACCTTTCTTTAAATAATTTCTCTCTCTCTTTGGCAGGAAGGCACGGTTCGGGGTCAAACCCTCTAGATACCCAATTGTATGGCATCCCCTAACGCTAGAAACGGGTGTTGCCATTATAATTCAAAGCAAATAATGACGGGACAGCTCCGAAGGTGGGCTGATAAAAAATGTCAGGGTGGTTTGCTAAACGACAGAGTAGTCAGTTTCACGTGCCGCAAAAACGTGGACAGGGAAAATGACGCCATGGAGATGACTGTGTTCTGACAGGGAGCTTTTTGTCACGAGGGCCAAGTCTACGCACAAGAAGCTGTTTATTTACCGAATGGTGCAAAAATTCTGAAAAACACTAAGCCTATAATAAGCATTATTCTTTCGCACATATTTCAGCAGTCCATTTCATGCGGAGTGGTGCCGGAAGACTGGAAGCTTGGTAAGATCGTTCCTGTCCCGAAAAAAGGTCTTTCATCTTCACCGAGTATTTATCGCCCCATATCCATCACAAGTGTATGCTCTAAATTATTGGAACACATAATTTATTCCCACATAGTAATTTTTCTACGTTCAGTACATTTCTTTCACCCTAACCAACATGGTTTTCAAAGAGGACTTTCATGTGACATTCAACTCGCCCTGTTCGTTAACGACCTGAGTTCTAGCCTGGATAATAACATACCTGTAGACGCCATTTTCATTGATTTCGAAAAAGCCTTTGGCAAAGTTTCTCATAACAGATTATTTTTGAAGCTTTCACGTCTTAACCTTTATTGTCTTGTTTTTAATTGGATATGTGACTTCTTGACTAACCGTAAGCAGTTCGTTTGTGCTAATAACCATCGCTCCTCCCTATCCGCTGTAACCTCCGGCGTACCTCAAGGCACGGTCCTTGGTCCTCTACTATTCCTAATCTATATTAACGACCTCCCCAATAACTTAGCGTCTAACATTTGTCTGTTCGCAGACGACTGTGTCGTTTATTGTCCTATTCACAATCCTAACGACCCTGTCATCCTACAGTCTGATCTTTGTTTGATTCAATCATGGTGCGAAAAATTGCTGATGTCCCTTAACATAAAGAAAACTTGTGTCATTTCCTTCCATCGCCGTCAATCTTATTCCTCCAATAAATACTTCCTATTTGATTCTGAAATAACAGCAGCTAATTCATGTAAATACCTCGGTATCACTCTAACTTCAGATCTTACCTGGTCATCCCACATTATGAACATCAGTAATGACGCCTACCACGTGCTTGGCTATCTCCGAAGAAACTTACGTCTAGCCCAAACTTCTGTTAAACTTTTAACCTATGTAACACTACTCCGCCCGAAGCTAGAATACGCATGTGCCATCTGGTATCCCCATCAAATAACTCTTATGAAAACGCTTGAAACTATCCAAAATCGTGCAGCCAGATTCATTTATTCTGACTATTCCTATCTTAGCAGCGTCAACGAACTAAAATCTCAAGCTAACATGGTTAACTTAGCTTCACGCCGCAAAATTTTCAGACTGTGTTTGTTACACACAATTTATCATGCATTGCACCTAAACCATGTTATCGTTCCAGCCCATCGTATTTCATGCCGTATCAGCCATTCGAAAGCGGTTTATCCACCCCGTGCGCATACCACTGCCCATCACTCTTCATTTTTTGTGCAAACATCAACAGAATGGAACGATCTTCCTGCTGACATCGTGCACCACTCCAGCATCGCCCATTTCAAAGAAGCCATCGAACCAATCATCTGTTTGTGAACTGTCTACCCCCTCATGTAACACCCCTTGACTGGGGCCCTTGAGGTATAGTAAATAAATAAATAAATAAATAAATAAATTGTATTTTTCCAATCACTATAAATTGAGTAGAAACCTAAAACTTCACAATCTTTCCAGAAAGAAACATCACGAAGTGCTAAAACATGCGACTCCATTATTAGGCATTTAGGTGAGAGAACTGTGCGAAAATGAATGAACGGCATACCACGATCGATGTGAAAATACATTCGCACCATTATTCAGGCAAGAAATAACATTTTACCGTTCCTTATTCTTGTAGAATATATCAAAGACTCGTAGCGTCATGCAAAATTTTTATTAAAGACATAATTATATATGTTGTCAATTATGAAATAGAAAGACTCACATGCAGATAAATTTGGGGCTGAATTTATAGATATTCTCTCACGTAAGTGGTTTTTCTTATGGACTAGCTTGATAATAAATTGATAGGTACCCCATGAGGATTGGTGTAAATCTTTTTTACAAACGTTTTAGATTAAGTTGTTCTTGTAAATTCGGCCTCAAGGACTAAAAAAATTCTGGACAATTTGTGCAGACGTTGCACAGTTTTAATATTCACTGTACGTCTACTTGTCATGTGTAACTGAACTGGTACCTAGCTGGCATAAGTGACTGAAATAAAACGCATTCAGAGGTGTAAATAGACCAGCAACGTAGATACAGTGCTGCTAAAAATACCGCCTGGTCATTGCTACATGATGAATATACCTGCCTGACGTTCTGATCATTGAATCAAGCTTTTTAGATGCATATTTCTTCAAATCCAGCTGTAGCAGTTCGTAATTTGAGAAGGGGTGCCAAGCGAAATGTCACTACAAATCTGCAGCATGATGACTCCCAAGTCGAATGACAGTCAACGTCAAAATTTGCGTCGATTCCCAAGCTGCATATTTCTGAAGTAAGATTCATGAAAAATTCCCGTGCTCTGTTCCTGCACCCCTGCAGAACCGAGTACTTCAAACTGTATTATTATCAAAAATCTTATTGAAAATTATTGAATAGATAAATCAATTGATCAGCAACGAATATACGCTACTTGCTCTACATTCGTGGAATTCTTATACCAGAACTTCAGTGAACTAAATTATTTTTATAACGGATCTCGCTACAACCTAATTTATTTCGAACAAAGAAAGGCGCAATAAACAGCCTGGCTATTCGTAAGTCCTATTTCATCAATGCATAACAGTTGTTTTACTTAATTTATATTCCAACTAACTCATTAGCTTCAAAATGATGCCTCGAAACCCACACACAAACCCAACACTCAAAACGGAAGCATAAGACTTCTGAACGATAAATACGGTAGCCACGACAAAAAGAAGAGCGCTTCCCTTTGATACCACCAAGCACATCATATCGAAAGCAAAGAACCAAACTTTCAGTTACCAGCCTACCGAATGATTCACCTGTTATAGACTCTATAGTCGTATATTGTTTGGCTAACCTATTAGGTAAAATTCCTTATGCCACTGACGATGTGGAGATATGCTGTTATGGCCAAGCCCACAATTCTGTCTGGGTGGCTTGCTTGTGATAATAAAGTTTTTGCCTGCTTTATGCAGGTACGTTGGTGTGAGAGTGGACGTGTTGGCGAGGGGCGTGGAGGTGTTGTGTGGAACGTAGGGGCCAAGTAAAAACAGAGAACGCGATCTTATTAAAAAGCCTAACAAGAAGCACGGCGGGAGGTGCCTTCGGAAGCAACTCAGGGGCAGCCCGAAGCTAAAGAAATAAAAAAGAACGATGACCACTCTTCTGATTCAGGACGGAGCACGCAGCGGGCACCATCGTCGAACAGTGTTCCGCGGCGTCGGCTGTTCGTGTACTTCGGAGTTACCGTTATACTTTTTTGTTTCTCGCGTCGTCGTCGTCGTCGTCTCACTCGAATCGTAGACCGAGATAAGCGAGGGGAGGCGCGGTGAGTGCGTCGCGATGCGTTTGCTTATGCTTCCGCACGAGTTGCGCGAGGAAGAGTTCGAGCGAGACAGTCGCTGCGGAAACGTTGGCTTCTCTCTCCTATTTCTTTATTCGAAAAGAAAGAAAGAAGCAGGACGTCGGAAGCTGCGCGCTTTCACTGAGAGTGTATATCCGTACAGAATAGGGGCCCACATGACCGGCCCTCCTCTTGTGACGTAGCAAGAACACAGCGGGGGGTTGCGCGTGTAGGCTGGGTATAAATGACCGTGTCGCCACAACGCAGAACACACGTCTTCCATAGCTCGTTGCTCACTTGTGGCCAGAGCAATCATCCAGTCTTCACCATGAACGTATTGGTAAGGACCTATCTATCCGTGCGGAGCCCTCAGAAAGATCGAGTGCACCGTTCGTTTCCATGAGGTTCTCGGCTTCTTCAGTTGTGATAGGTTCGGTTTAGGCTGATGCCACAAAAAAATTTATTGTAGCACGTGTGGTAGTTTCCACTTCGTGTATGACTTTATGTCCACCCAAAGCAATGGTGCACCGAGAGTTCAAGATTAGCAGCACTGAAAAATATGGTAAAGCACTGACCTACTCAGAGACCTGGACTGCCAAAGCTGTAAAGTACTGACCTTTTCATCAAGCTAAAAAATTCCTCGCGCACTCCTGAAACTTGTTGCACACCTTTACCAAATCGTATTTTTTTTTCAAACAATTTAGTCAGTGAAGAACGTAGTCATGCTAACCTGCTCCGCAGCGCTCAATACTCTTTCAAATAGATCTTAGTCCATTAATTATTGCCCCACCGCGGCGGTCTAGTGGCCAACGCACTCGGCTGCTGACCTACACGTCGCGGGATAGAATCCTGGACGCGGCGGCTGCATTCACGATGGAGGCGGGAATGTTGTAGGCTCGTGTGTTCAGACTTGGGTGCACGTTAAAGAACCCCAGGTGGTTGAAATTTCCGCAGCCCTCCACTACGGTGTCCCTCATATTCATATGGTGGGTTTGGGACGTTAAAGCCCACATATCAATAGTCTATTATTAACTTTAACCACCGATAGACAAACTACACTTAGCAGTCACCACTGACCAAGCTATCCTGTGTTAAAAGCGCAGGGCCGATTGCAAAGTGCTCAACAATGAGCCTAATCTTATTTCTTTGCACAGGATGTACAAACTGTTGCCCAATGGTGCAGTAATTCCACTACTATTGATAATATGAGCTTCTAGCAGCACGGTCGCCTTCCCTAAAGGAGCTTCACCTTTTCAATATTTACAAGATTTTGCCCCTCTTCAGCTTTGCACGAACAACGCTGCGGAAGGTGAAGAAGTATCCGTGGTATAAGGGCACAAAAACAAAACGAAGAACTTCCTGCAAAAAAGACCGTTTCCCCTACTAATTGTATCTCAACCATATATGCCGCAGTTGAAGGAAATCCTAATTATAAAAGATCTTCATTTAAATCCTACAGATGACATCTGCGAAGCTCATTTTTCAGCTGTTTTGCTGTAGTGATGTTCGCGCTTATCTGAATTGTGCTTTTTGAAAGAAATATACTCTTTTAGCGCGCAGAAAACGCTTCTGTATGCAGACAGAAAGAACAGAGCTACCAAAAAGAACGTGAATTAGGATAACGCCTTCCACTTGTACTACTGGCACAAATCACAACGCTTAAGTTCACTCTGTGCCCATTTCCTTTCGTCTTTTCTTGTTTTGTCATATTTCTATTTTTCTATCATCTTTTTATTCGTAGCTTAAACAACCAGAATTATTTAGATAACCTGACTGCCTTATAAGTTTTTTTTTTCTATGCTATCCAAGCGATGTGTGAGGTTACGCCATATAATGTCCTAAGAGGTAATATGTTGAGTGTTACAGTACGCATATCAAGCGAATGTACAACTCAAATATTCAGTTCATTAGTGTACTCGTTAACGCATGAAGGAGGAATTGGCATGTCGGCATACCGAGCGTTAAAGAAACACTTGCCAATAAGCCCACCAGGTGTTCAGGAGGATTTCAATGCACTATTAGCGCACTCAACGTCATCAAATATCGAATCGGTGCAGGCGTGCAGTGTCCTACTGAGTGCCTTGGTTGTTGGTGCTTTTGGTGGCTACATCGGAGGTGGCAGTGTTGGCCTGGGCAGTGGCCTGAGTGGTGGTCTTGGCGGTGGATACCTTGCTGGAGGCGGTCTCGGAGGCTACGGTGGAAGCTACGGCAGTGGATACGGCGGTGGTTTAGGAGGTGGCGTAGGCTTCGGAGGCCTTGGTGTCGGAGGCCTCGGAGGAAGTGCTGGCAACGTCGGTGTCGGAAGCAGCGTAGTGCTTCTGAACGGTGGCAGAGCGGGCGCAGCAAAGTCGGTGGCCGGCCCCGCCTTCTTGGTTCGCACAGTGCATCACGTGTCTCAAGTTCACGGTGGCGGAGCCGTCGTTGCCCACTCTGGTCTAGGAGGCGTCGGCGGAGGCGTCAGTGGAGGCGTCGGTGGAGTCAGTCTGGGCGGCGGTCTCGGAGGAGTCGGAGGTGGATACGGAGGTCTAGGAGGCGGATACGGTGGATACGGTAGCTATGGTGGTTACGGAGGCTATGGAGGCTATGGAGGCTATGGAGGCTACGGAGGCTACGGTGGCTACGGCGGCACCGGTGGAGGCGTTGGCAAAGTTGTCGTCGTCAAGCACCACAAATGAGCGTACACTTCGAACAGCGTCAACATTCAAGTAAGTTCATAAGTCATATCATCTATAAACATTTAATGGTTGAAGTTCCTTCAATTGGGCAATTGGCATTAGTGCTTCCAAAAAAGTATGTTTGATTTTAAATGCTAGCCAGTTGTGCTAATTTTTGTTTTGCTTATTTTCAGTGTGAATGACCTTCCAGTAGGAGTCTGTACAGCATCGCTGGTGAAAACTGTCAGCAGCTTCTAGGTGCCTTCTAAGTCGAAGAGATATACCCTCAACAGTGCAAATTGTGTTTATAAAACGTGTAAATAAATGTTGACGAGGACGTTCTTCCTCGTCTTCACAAGGAACAGCTTGTGTTGTCTTGAAAACATTTCGTTAATTTCTTCCGGTAGCTTGCCTTTCCAGCGGTTACGAGTACAGGATCCCCCATGTCTAAGGTGGACACATCTTTAGTATCAAAGGTGGTAACCCATTTGTTCTACTACACCCTGAACCAGATCCCGCTAAAAGTGCTTGATATAGCCAGGAAACCAGAAATATTTTGTCTGGTTTGCTGGATATAGGCAGTGGTTAACGAGGACTTCATTAGGAGCGCGAACGAGGAAAATGGCTGTTAAGGATCAATAGCTAACCATGGTCTTTAAGGCTAACCTCAGAAATGTTTTGGAAACGCTATAATTAAAAGCACTTGTATCACACCTTGAATCGTAAATATGCGTGGACGACCACTTGCCTGCAAGTGGCAGTGCTCTGCCAAACCAACAAACTGCTTCAACAAATCGACAGCCGCGTTCAGCTTTTGATTTGTTGATTTTGCTGAATGTTTGTTGGGACAAAAGTGCTTTGGCAGCAGCTAAAAGGGGGACACACACTGCGTATACATTGACGCCTGGGAGTATTGAAAATCATGTAGTGCAGAAGTTCTGAAATTTTCGTCAAGGACCGTACTGTTTCACCATGCAACTGCAAGCGAAGCGATATCTTTCGTGGTCTTTATACTTTTCTATCAAGGCGCAAGCCTCAGGTGGCCATGTTAGCACTCCCACCCACCCCTGTGCACAGATTAGGGTGCATGCTAAAGATCCTCAGGCGGTCGAAATTTCCGGAGCCCTCCACTACGGTGGCTCTCAAAATCATATGGTGCTTTTTGGACGTTAAACTCTACATGTTATTATTGGCACTCCCATCCGCCAGATGTCACGTGAGGGTCACGTAACATTCACGTAGTGAACTTAAATCGATGCACAGAAGCCATCAAAGAGAGGGTAAGAGGTGACAAGAGGATTGCAGTAGGGGTGTTCCCAGGACTCAAGCTGGAAGCAGTCATGAGGCAAGCGAGCGCAAAATTCAAAACTACAACTGATAGACGAAACCTCGTGATAATTTCAGGCGGTTTAAACGATGTCTTAAATGAAGAAACAGCAGGACTAGCAACCACACTGGCGAAAGGCGTCGATGATAAGCGCGCCACTTCTCTTCAGGTACAGGTAGTGATATGCACGATACCGGAGGTACCGGCGCATGATAGCAACCTGCAAAAAGCGGTTGTCAACGCAAATCAAGAGATATGGCGGATGAGTCGAGAGAAAGGCTTTCAGGTGGAGGAAATAAACAGAGAAGTACATAGGTGGGGTGGTTTTTAACGAGGAAGAATTCAATTCGATGGGCGGCTAGGTCATGAGGTGGGTTGGCGACTTGCAGGACGCGCAGTAGCTTTTTTGGGGGGCAAGCGGGCCCTTCGGGGTGCAGGATAGCTAATAACGAGGAAAACAACCAGCGAGACTCTTTGACAGGTGGTATGGGCAGATACGATTCCAAAGTGGCGCCAGTGCCTAAGATAGGCAGAGTTCGGGGCAGAAATACACGTAGCCACGAGCGCCGAGCCAATTCAGACATAGGGTATATTAACATGCAGGGTGGTAGGAAGGGAGGAGAGACCGATGGTATACGGTTTTGTAGAAACACATCTCAGGGACATGGAACAACTTCCAAACAATCCGGACTACGCGTGGGAATATTGTAATAGAACAGAAGGCAGCAGAAACAGGGGTTCTATTGGGGCACTTATTCATAAAAGTACAGACTGGCAAAGGGTCAAGCAGGAGTGCAAGGAACATTTATGGCTAAAAGGGAAAGTAGCAGGGCAAATGACACTCCTTGGTTTCGTGTACTTGTGGACGGGAGCAAAGGCCAGAGAGGAAAACTAGGCAATGGAAGAGAGTATATCAAAGGACATTCAGGAGTTAGGAGGAGAGTGCGAGATAATTATACTAGGAGATATGAATGCGCACATAGAAGATATAGATGGGTATACCGACCCGACAGGCAAAATGATCATGGATATGTGTGAAAGGCTTGATTTGATCATTTGCAACAATACCGAGAAGTGTGAAGGGCAAATAACAAGGGAGGTAGGAAGGCTGCAGTCGACAATATATTACGCACTGATGTCACATAGGATGTATAAGCTCAGGGCAATTCACATAGATGAAGGTGGCTCCAGAAGTTTGGGTAGTGATCACAAACGTATCAAGCTAAGTTTCGGAAGAGCAGTAAAAGTGGGAAGGAGACAAGATGAGCAACTACTGGAAAATTTTTATTCAGAAAGGCAAATTGAAATAACCTATAAACAAAGTGAGAAAGTAATCACTGAGGATAATAAAACAGGGTGAATATACGCGAATCTAATTAGACTGTTTGAGCTAGAGCTTGCCAAGGCACGTAACAAGTCACCCCAAAAAGAAGACACAAACCCAAAAGTTGGTGGGATGAGGAAGTTAAGAAAGCCATAGCAAAACGTCAGGAAGCCTCTAGGAAACACAGGCATGCTAAGCAGCGGGGTGAACCGACATATGATGTTGAAACAAAATGGGATATCTTTCTAAGCTGTAGAAGGGATGCATCCCTTCTGATCAATGAAAAAATTAGAACAAAGGGAGCTCAGTGGCTGGCAGAAGTACATAAAAAAGATAGAAAGGCAGCTGAAAAGTTTTGGAACCATCTAAACTCCCTATGAAACGAGACAAAAAAAATTTCAACAAAGGAGTGCTTTATGCACCAAAATAGAGAAGGATGAATCAAGTGGCGCCATGAGTCCATTTTCACAACGAGAATGGGAAAGGGCTGAGAAAATGGTTCCTAGTTGTACATCAACAGGCCCAGATGGCATTCCAATTATGCTGATAAAGACATTAGGTCCGAAGTCTAAGCAGCCTTTGGGAGAGGTAGTGAGCAAATTAATAATCTATGGTGAAATTCCCGATGTATGGAAACTTAGCAGGATGAGAATGATCTATAAGGAAAAGGGGGGAAAGCTGACATAAACAACTACCGCCCTATAACAGTGACATCAGTGGTCTACATGCTGGCGATGCACATTATAAAGGAAAGACTGCAGACATGGATTGAGGATGAGGCGGTGCTGGGGGAACTGCAGAATGGGTTTCGGAAACACAGGAGGTTGGAAGACAATCTGTTTTCACTGATGCAGTGCATTGAAATAACGGAAAAGGAACACAGGTCCCAGTGGCTAGCATTTTTGGATATCAAGGGAGCATACGATAGCGTAGTTCAAGAGGAATTGTGGGGAATGCTGGACACACTAGGCGTGGAAGATGTAGTCCCTAATCTTTCAAAGGATATCTATAAAGATAACAAGGTAGTAATAAAGTGGGAAAAACAGGTATTTAAGCCAGCAGAGGTAAAACGGGGTCTTAAGCAGGGGTGTCCCCTGTCACCCTTATTATTCATGATGTACCTACAAGGATTAGAGCCCAATATAAAGGGAAGTGGACTAGGCTTCAACCTCTCTTTCGTCAAAGAAGGAAAACTCATTGAAAAGGCACTACCAGCATTGATGTACGCAGATCATATAGTGCTAATGGCCGACGACAAGGAAGATTTGCAGAGATTGGTGGACATCTGCGGTAATGAGGGAGATAAATTAGATTTCAGATTTAGTAAGGAAACATAAACAGTCATGATTTTTAAGGACAATGAAGGTAGCGAGCTTAGAATACAGGAGGTCACGCTAGAGATAACAGATGAATACAAAAATCTTGGAGTGTAGATAAGCAATGGGGCCGAGTACCTAAGGGAACACGAAATATACAATACACGTGACGACTAAAGGTAACAGGAATGCAGGGGTAACAAAAAACAGGGCGCTGTGTAATTACAATAGGTAGGATGTTGTGAGAGGAATATGAAAAGCGGTCATGGTTCCTGGTCTGACGTTCGGCAATTCGGTCTTTTGCATGAGATCAGAAGTTCAAGCAAGATTAGAAATTAAGCAACGTGGAAAAGGTAGGCTTGCCTTAGGAGCTCACGGGAATACACCAAATCAGGGTGTACAAGGTGATATGGGACGGACGTCATTTGAGGGCATAGAAGCTAGCAGCAAGATGAAGGAAGATAACCAGCAAATTGTCTGGTAAATACTTAGAAAACAGCAGGGGGTCAAACCAAAAAGAATTATCGGTTAAGAAGAAGGTGAAGGAAGCTGAGACCGATAGGTGGAGAATTGGCATGATTAAGAAGTCCGCACTAGAGATCTATCGAACTTTCAAGCAGGAAATTGCGAAGGAAAGGTCTAAGATAATACTCGGGGTAGTTTTCTATTGTTTGAGGCAATGATGGGAGTATTGCGAACCAAGACATGTCGGCACAAATATGAAGGGGTAGACACGGTATGCAGTGCGTGTGGAGAGGAAGAAGAAACTGCCGAACACTTGATAATGCTCTGTAAAGGGATTCACCCTATAGTTCAGGTTGATGGTGCAGAGACTTTTTTTTTTCAAATGGAGGCGGAAATGTTGTAGGCCCGTGTGCTCAGATTTGGGTGCACGTTAAAGAACCCCAGGTGGTCAAAATTTCCGGAGCCCTCCACTACGGCATCTCTCATAATCATATGCTGGTTTTGGGACGTTAAACACCACATAAATAAATAAATTAATAAATAAATGAATAAATAAAGAAATAAATAAATCAGCAGAGTTTTTCAACGCACTAGGGTTTAGGGACAGGAAGGGCAAAATAGACGTAAGCGAGTAGAATTAACAGGAAAGAGGTTATCTGATTGGTGGCTAAAGTCAAGGCACGAGTGAAAATTAAACACTTCACTGCAAAGTACGAATACTCAACCTCGCTATTTAATTGAAAAAAATCTAGTTTTTGGTTCATTAGATATGACGGCTTGGTGGTGCTAGTTATCGCCCGATCTAAATGGTACACCCATATCCATCCATCCATCCATCCATCCATCCATCCATCCATCCATCCATCCATTCATCTCAGCAAAAAGCCGTGTAACCTTGTCCACGCGATGACGCCACATCATGACGTATTCGTGGCGTCACTGCCTGACAAATTTTGTGACGTAATGGAATGGTGTCGTCAGAACAGTGCTGCTTGGTCAAAGATGTGTGGAGCAAAAAGCAGGGCTAAACAACGCGATGTGTTAGAATGATTTGCACTGTCTCCCATTCCCTTTTTCGATAACTCACAGTGCAAGAATGACGCAGACGAAGTATAGGACAACACGAGCGCTGACTCTCCACTAAAGATTTAATAGAGGAAAGGCACAAATATATACACTATACATTTATGTATAAAATACAATATATTATATATTATATATAAAATATAATCTGTATATATGTATTGGTCAAACCGGACCATGTCAAAATAGTAGATTGAGGGAGCACTTGGCATTGCTAAGGACTACGGGTAGTTTGCACCTGCCATCGCACTGCAGAGAATGGGGTTGTAAGGCGATAGTGATGGAAGCACATATTAGGTTGCGCAATAAGCATCAAAACAGAAGGAAGATAATGAAGGTCTTCTCCATCAACAGAGAAGGTGAATTGTGCATAAGCCATCCGTCTGTTCCCATTAGCGAAAAGGAACTGCACTTTCTAAAGTGCCAACTGTCACAGGATGCTTCACAACTCCGTTTTTTTTTTTGTTGACTGATTGATATGTGGGGTTTGACGTCTCAAAACCACTATAAGATTATGAGAGATGCCGTAGTGGAGGGCTCCGGAATTTCCGACCACTTGAGGTTTTTTAACGTGCACCCAAATAGGAGCAAACGGACCTGCAACATATCCGCCTCAATCGGAACAGCAGCCGCCGCAGCCGGGATTTGATCCCCCGACCAGCGGGTCAGCCGCCAAGTGCCTTATCCTCTAGACAGCCGCGGCAGGGTTTCATTTTTTGTTAAATTGGGCTGTTGTGTAGATAGGTTCTTTTTCAATTTTCTCACGCACGTGGATGCTCCACGTGTCGTGAAAAAGTGCTGTCACGTGAATGACTCTGCTGAACATGCGTAATTGCTCTGTTGAAGCGGGCTAACATGTGCATATAACGTGCTTTTCCTTTAATAAATCTTCAGTTGAGAGTCAGCGTTCTTGTTGTTTTATACTTCGTCTGCGTCCTTCTTACGCTGTGAGTTTTAGAAATTGATCTATCACCAACAAGCCCAGATTTCCCTTCTTGTTCTTCTATTCCCGACGTAGTTCACAACTACGTTAGGCGCAAATCACTCTCGTGTGAAGGAGGAAGTGATGGTTGAGTGGACGAATAATACGATAGACTTAAAATAAAATGAACGGTGTAGCTTCTACTTTTGAATTCATACTGGTAGGAAGTCGTTTTAAATTTTAATTTGGAATTTTGCTACCTCTTCATTCATTTTGGTGGTTTGTTATGGCCACTAACAAGCCCACGGCGACATTTCCTTCAATAAGGCAGATTCCTTATTGGTGCCAGTCTGCCCTACGGCATAACGTACATAAGAAGGAAAAGTTCTCTTTACTGTGTGAAGGACAGGAGTGGTCGATGCAGTGGACTATCCATCCAGCGCGTAGAGTGGGCGGTCGGGGTGGTGGTGAAGGTCCCGAAGAAGGTTAATGCGAGCCTTGTGAAGGCCTGGACAGGTCCCCAATAGCTGAACGAGGCTTTCCACGTTGGCTGGGGCTACACAGAATGAGCCTGTCGTTGGCGAAGGCTGTGCATTGGATGTCCATGTAACCCGGATCACAGGAACCAAGGCGGCACCCACACGAAACTTTCTCCGCGCAACCACCTCTCGGTGAGTTGAGCCACCAGGAAGGTGTGATCCACGCACATAAATAATATTGGCCTACCTTGAACAGATCTGTGCAATCAATAGCTTCGATGAAACTCAATCGTGAAACTACAATTGGGTTTTTGTTTTAGTACGTTGTTGTACACTTAAACCGAACAGAAAGCTTCATGCTTATGTTACTGGCTGCATGAACTCCTAAGTATACCAGCAATGTGTACGCTTTTTAGCGATCTCAATCTGTCCCGCAAGGCTTTTCAAACAGGAACTTTTATAATCGCATAACTGAGACCACTATCCAATTGAAATGAGCTCGCTCTCCAAATTAAATTGGAAATCCATACTTCATTGATGTTGCCGAGTGCCGTAGCGCAAAGCCAGACGATAGATTCATACATGAGAATAGTTGGTTATCTGTACCTTGGTCACGTGGACTCATACATCAAATATAAAATATAAACTCATGAGTCGAAACCGCACCCACCGGCCGGCTGACGGTAAAATTCGCGCTTTCATTTGGCACTGCTTTCTAAACGAGAGAAGCGTACACGAAAATGACAGCTAGGCTCTAATCAGCCACACAAGTCAGCCGGTCTCAGACGTGCACCCCGATCACATGCATCATTTGAAACCTCCAAACTGCATGCATATTGTATTAGTTCCTGTAATTAGTTGGGCTTGTTATTGCTGAGTAAGGGTTATTGATTTGACCGCTTCCTAATGGCAACGCCGTATCGGTGGCGCCTCTGAGCCTCTCAGTATTCCGATTAGGCTTTCTAGACGCTGACTGCGTAGAGTAGGATGTTGCCTAGTTTGTGCACTGCTTCTGTAGTAGCATTTATGAGAAATTTTGATGCAGGTCCCTTGACACAGAGTAACAGTTGGAATCTCAACTCTTGGATATCCCAGCGTCGAGCTTTGGCAGGCATTATCGTAAAGACGTGAGCAAGGTCCTCGATTCGATTAAGAGGGTTGGAGGAATTCAACTACAGCGCCCGCCTTTTTGCTCCTACTGCCTTTTGTTACTGATATTTGGGAGGTAAAGGTGGACAGTTAATAGTTCTTGAAATAGGGCGTTGGTGGAAAGTTTTTGCAGAGTGGGTGGGGGTTATATCTTTTTTTTTTCAAAATGAGGACCAGGCATGCCGACTAGGAGCATACCAGGACTCTTAGGTCCCTCGCATAGAGAATAACAGGTCTAGCCTAACAGCCGCATCACGAACTTGCATCAAGACTCATTTCAGGTCAGCTACGCAGGAGCTGCGCCAGGCAGCGTCCAATCTTTTCGGAGTAGCTTCAGGGTTAGCATCGTTATACATAGTGACGCACTCCTAGAGTGTATCTTTAAGTGGGGCCGTGCTGCCACCCCACACCACTCTCCCTGAAATTTTCTTAGCCGTGGTATGACATGCAAAGTTAAATAAATCTTTACACTGTAAGCTCTGTATATCATGGCAAACAAATTTAAGGAGGGGGGCACGGTCCGGTGTGAAGCCCTCTAGATAAGTCATTGAATGGCAGCCCCAACCACCAGAAACGGCTGTTGCCACTATAATTGAAAGCAAATAATGATGGGACAGGTTCGAAGAAAAGTGGGCCTATAAAGAAATTCAAAGGGGTTCGCTAAACGATACAGTTGTCAGTTTCAGGTGCCACGCAGACGTGGACAGGAAAAATGACGCCATGGAGATGAGTGTGTTCCGACAGGGAGCCTTTTGTCACGAGGGCCGAGTCTACGCACAAGAAGCTGCTCAATTACTGAATGGGGCCCTATTGTATTTTTTTCCTTACAACCGTTTTAGACTAAGTTGTTTCAGTATATTTGGGCCCAAGGACTTAAAATATTCGGGACAGTTTGTGCAGATGTTGCGCAGTTCTAATACTTATTGTATGTCTTTAAACCTACCTGGCATGTGTGACTGCAATGATAAGCATTCAGAGGTGGCAACAGACCAGCAACGTAGACACAGTGCTGGTAAGAAGTACCGCCTGGTCATTGCTACGTGATGAATATACCTGCCAGACATCCTCACCATTGGATCAAGCTTTTTATAGGCATAGTTCTCCAAATCCAGCTGTAGCAGTTCGTCATTTGAGCAGGGGTGCTGAGCGAAATGACATTACAAATCTGCAGCTTGATGACTCCCAACCCAAATGACAGTCGACGTCAAAATTTACGTCATTTTCGAAGCTGCATGTTTCTGAAGAAGGATTCATTAAAAATCTTCGCGCTCTGTTCCTGCACCTATGCATAACACTGTACTTCAAGCTGTAAGACTATCAAAAATGAGAGTGAAAATAATTGCATAGACTAATGAATTGATCAGGAACGAATATATTATACTTGCACCACATTCGTGGAATTGTCATATTAGCACTTCAGTGAACTATAACATTCTTACAACTGATCTCGCTATGACCCAATTTATTTTCAACAAGAAAAGCTGCTATAGGCAGCCAGGCATTCATGAGTGTTTTTAATGAATGCATAACAGTGGCTTTACTTAATTTATTATTCCAATTGACTCACCATCTTCCAAGTGATTCCTCAAAACCCACAGACAAACCAAACACAGAATGGAAGTATAAGAATTCGGAACAAATAAATACGGTGGCCGAAAAAAAGGGAGCTCTCCTTTGATACCACCAACTGCATCATATCGAAACCAAAGAACCACGCTTTCAGTTTCCGGCGTACTGAATGATTCACCCGTCAGAGATTCTATAATTGTATATTGTTTGACTAAACTGTGAGGGAAAATTCCTTATGCCAGTGACGATATGGAGATATGCTGGTATAGCCAACCCCACCAGTGGGTCTAGGTGGCTCGCTTTTCATCGTAAAGTTTTCGTCTGCTTTCTGTGGGGACGTTGGTGTGAGTGTGGTCGGGTTGGCGGGGAGTGAGGGCAGTGCGTGTTGTGAGGAAGGATAGCACGCGGAACGTAGGGGCCAAGATAAAATTGAGAAGCTGATATTACTAAACAGCCTAACAAGAAGCGCGGTAGGTGGTGTCTTCAAGAGCAACTCAGTGGAAGCCGGAAGCTAAAGAAATAAAAAAAAAGAATGCTGACCACTCTTCCGATTCAGGACGGAGCACGCAGCGGGCACCATCGTCGAACAGTGTTCCGCGGCGTCGGCTGTTCGTGTACTTCGGAGTTACCGTTATACTTTTTTTTTCTCACGTCGTCGTCGTCGTCTCACTCGAATCGCAGACCGAGATAAGCGAGGGGAGGCGCGGTGAGCGCGTCGCGATCCGTTTGCTTATGCTTCCGCACGAGTTGCGCGAGGAAGAGTTCGAGCGAGACAGTCGCTGCGAAAACGTTGACTTCTCTCTCCTATTTCTTTATTCGAGAAGAAAGAAAGGAGCAGGACGTCGGAAGCTGCGCGTTTTCAGTGAGAGTGGGTATCAGTACAGAATAGGGGCCCACCTCACAGGCCCTCCCCTTGTGACGTAGCAAGAACACAGCGGGGGGTTACGCGTGTGGGTTGGGTATAAAAGACGGTGTCGCCACAACGCTGAACACGCGTCTTCCATACCTCGTTGCTCACTTGTGCCCAGAGCAATCATCCAGTCTTCACCATGAATGTCTTGGTAAGGATACATGTTCCTGTGCGGTGCTCTCAGAAGGATTGAACGTACCACTCGTTGCCATGAGCTTTTCGGCTTCTGCTGAGATAGGTTCAGTTCAGGCTGATGTCATAATAGAGTTTAATGTAGCACCGGTGGTAAATTACACTTCGTGTAGGAGTTTATGTCCACCCACAGCAATACTGCACCGAGAGTTAAAGCTTAACAGATGTCAGGAATATGAGAAAGCACTGACCGACGCAGACACCTCAACTGACGAGGCTGTAAAGCACTGACCTTTTCATTAAGCTAATATAGTCCTCACGCACTCCTGAGTGTTGTGCATGCACTCCTTAAAATTGTGGCACATCTTTACTGAATTGTATTTTGCAAGCAACTTTGTCATAGAAGAACGCAGTGGTGCTAATCGGCTTCGCAGCGCTCAATACGCTTTCAAACAGATCTTAGTCAACGAATCACTGTAACCGCAGATATACAAATTAAGCTTAGCAACTACCAGTGACCGAGCTAACTTGTGTTGAAAGCACAGGGCAGATTGTGAAGTGCTCAAAAATAAGCCACCCCTTATTTATTTTCACGGCATGTCCAAACTATTGCCAAATGGTGCAGTAGGGCCGCTATGGCCCATGTGAGCTTCAACTAGCGCGCTTGCCCTTCCTAAAAAATATTTCCCTTTTGAATCTTTACAAGAACTTGATTCACTTGAGTTTTGCAAGATGAACTCCGTGGAAGATGTCAGAGCGTTCGTGGAAAAGAGAACCAAGAACTGAAAAAACAAATTTCTGCAAAAACATACTTTCGCCCCCTTCATTGTGCATCATAAATGTAATCCGTAGATGTAGAAGTTGCTTATTTTTAAAAAAAATTTTTATTTAAGTCTCCACAGATGACATCTCCGAAACTCATTTTTCAGCTGTTGTGCTGTAAGGGCATTCAGGCTTATCTGAATTGTGCGTTTTTGAAATAAATATACTATCTTAGAGCGCAGGAAACGTTTCAGAATGTAGACAGCAAGGACAGAGCTACCAGAAAGAACGTGAAGTGTGCTAAGGCCTTTCACTTGTACTACTGGTGCAAACCAATACGCTTAATTGCACTCTGTGTTCAATCCTATCGTCTTTTCTTCCTCTCTTATCTTTCTCTTCTTCTATCATCTTGTTATTCGTAGCTTAAACAACAAAAGTCAATTGGCTAAACTGACTGACTTATAAGTTTTTGTATCTATGCTATCCAAGCGATGCATGACGTTATGCCATATTATTTCCTAAGAGACAATAAGTTATGTGTTACAGTACGCATATCAAGCGAACGTACAACTCAAATATTCAGATCATTAGTGTACTCATCAACGCGTTGAAAAGAAATGGGCCTGTCAGAATACCGAGAATTAAAGAAACACTTGAAAAAAATAAGACCATCAAGTGTTCCGGAGGATTTCAACGCACTATTGGCACGCTCAACGTCATCGAACAAATATCAAATCGGTGCAGGCGTGCAGTGTCCTACTGAGTGCCTTGGTCGCCGGTGCTTTTGGTGGATTCATCGGTGGTGGAAGCGGTGGCCTGGGCGGTGGCCTGAGTGGTGGTCTTGGCGGTGGATACCTTGCTGGAGGCAGTCTCGGAGGCTACGGTGGAAGCTACGGCAGTGGATACGGCGGTGGTCTAGGAGGTGGCGTAGGCTTCGGAGGCCTTGGTGTCGGAAGCCTCGGAGGAAGTGCTGGCAACGTCGGTGTCGGAAGCAGCGTAGTCCTTCTGAACGGTGGCAGAGCGGGCGCAGCAAAATCGGTGGCTGGCCCGGCCTTCTTGGTTCGCACAGTGCATCACGTGTCACAAGTTCACGGTGGCGGAGCCGTCGTAGCCCACTCTGGTCTCGGAGGCGTCGGCGGTGGCGTCAGTGGAGGCGTCGGTGGAGTCGGTCTGGGTGGCGGTCTCGGAGGAGTTGGAGGTGGATACGGAGGTCTCGGGGGCGGATATGGTGGATACGGTAGTTATGGTGGTTACGGAGGCTATGGAGGCTATGGAGGCTATGGAGGCTACGGTGGCTACGGCGGCACTGGTGGAAGCGTAGGCAAGGTTGTCGTCGTCAAGCACCACAAATGAGCGTCCACTTCACATGGCGTTCACATTATAGTAAGTTCATCACTCACATCCTCTATAAACATTTATTGGTTGAATTTTCTTCAATTGGGCAATAGGAATTAGTGTTTGAATATATATCCTGATGTTTGACTACAGGTGCAAGCCAGTTCTGCTAATCGTCGTTTTTTCTCATTTTCAGTGTGAATAACCTTCCACTTCCAATGGGAGTCTGTACAGCATCAGTCTCTGGTGGACACGGTCACCAGCTTCTAGGTGCCTTCTAAGTCGAAGAGATATATTCTCAACAGTGCAAATTGTGTTTGTGAAATGTGTAAATAAATTTTGACGAGGACGTTGTTCCTCGGCTTCACAAAGAGCAGCTTGTGTTGTCTTGAAAACATTTCGTTATGGTTTTCTGGTAGCTTGCCTTTCCAGCGGGTACAAGTATAGGATCTATAATGTCTAAGGTGGACACATCTTTAGTATTAAAGGCGGTAACCCGTTTATTCTACTATACACACTATATCAGGTCCCACTAAAAATGCTAGGTATAGCCAGGAAATCAAAAATGTTTTGTCAGGTTCGCTGGATATAGCCAACGATTAATTACGACTTGATTAGTCACGTACACAAGGGGAATGGCTGTTAATAATTAATAGCTAACCGTGGTGTGTAAGCCTAATTTTAGGAAAGTTTTCGAAACGATATATTTAAAAGCACTTGTATCAAACCTTGAATAGTAAATATAAATATGATCGTGTGCCTATTTAACTATCTAGCCACTTACGTTTGGGTACTCTCGTGGTCACTACCTTAACATGGGGGAAACAAAATTAGCAAGGGGGGATACGATTCTTTGACGAATATGACGCGCTTGTCAAGACAAGAATGATGTCACAATGCCCCGTACGTCACGTACGTCGTAAAACACCTCCCACCAGACAGTTCCACATACCCACGGGCGGGTATGTTCCGCTGGCATGTGGGTATATGCCACGGGTGATTGACACTTAAGTATCTACCCAGGAACGACGAGAGCATGCATGGACAACTTTAATGCTTGTGCGTTAAGAATTACTTGACATTGGTATCGTCGACCAGAGGAATGCAAAGAATAAATGTCAATGCTAAGAAAAACCTGCCATAGGAAGCGTTGACCTCCCGACGAATGCCAATAACAAATTTCAGCGTCCCAACAGAAATCGAACCCAAGCATTCTGCGTTCTACCACAAAGCTACACGCCAGGTCGCGGAACTACTTCTCGAATAAACGCTACTCTTCGTGAAACGTCAATAGTGGTTGCAGCGGTGCCTACCTGATTTCATGAAAATTACATATGTACTCATTTGATACAGCCATCACGACCGTTAATGTCAATTGTAGTTAGGTGCCATGCGCTAAAGTTGGGTTATGAGCAGTGTCCAGGGCCAGCATCTTCGCGAGTATCAGCGCTTCATATCAGCTTCTGGTGTTGATAATACGCATGTTCCAGTTTAGATCGTTGCGCAAGTGAAAGCAACTGGTTATATAAACATTCGCAACTATTCAACATATGTCTGTGCGTGCAACATGTGTACATATAGTTAGCGTAATTTCATGACGTGTCGCTCATTAAAAAAATTGCAACATGGTCAACTTCCCTCCGCATGCTTCGCATAACGTTGAAACCCAGTTACGTGGGATCTGCTGAAGTTTACGCTGAATGTTTGTTGTGACAAAATTGCTTTGGCAGCAGCCACCGGGGGGGGGGGGGGGGGAACACTGCATATACATTGACACTTAAGAGTACGAAAATTTATGCAATGCAAACGTTCTCAAATGTTTATCAAGGACCCTATTGTTTCACCATGCAACTGCAAGCGAAGCGACATCTTTCGTGGTCTTTCTACTTTCCTACTAAGGTTAAAGCCTTAAGTGGCCATGTCAGCACTCTCACCAACCCGTATGCACAGATTTTGGCGTACGTTGAAGATCCTCAGGCGGTCAGAATTATAGGAGCCCTCCACTACGGCGGCTCTCATAATTATATGGTGGCTTTGGGCGCTAAATCCCACATATTATTACTGGCACTCCCCATCGCGAGATGTGACGTGAGGGTGACGTAACGTCTCAGTAAAAAGCCGTGTAACCTTGTCCAAGCGATGACGCCACATCATGACGTATTCATGGCGTCACAGCCCATCAAGTTTTCTAACGTCATAGAAAGATGTCGTGAGGACTTTGCTGCTTGGTCAAAGTTGGACGAAACAAGAAAGAAGGGCTAAACGATGTGGTGTGTTAGAAAGATTTGCAATGTCTCCGATTCCCTTTTTCGATAACTCACAGCGTAGGAAGGACGCAGACGAAGTATAGGAAAACACGAGCGCTGACTCTCAAGTAAACATTTATTAAAGGGAAGGCACAAATATATACACTATATATAAATATATAAGATATATTATATATATTATAAATAGGATATTATATATATATATAAATATATATATATATATATATATATATATATATATATATATATATATATATATATATATATATATATATATATATATATATATATATATATATATATATATATATATATATATATATATATATATATATATATATATATATATATAAGGACAAATCGGATGATGTTAAAAGATTACATTGAGGGAGCATTTGGAATCCCTGAGGGCTACGGGCGGTTTGCACCTGCCATCACACTGGGGAGAATGCGGTTGTGAGGCGATGGTGAAGCAAGCACATATTTAGTTCCGGAATAAGCATCAGAACACAAGGGAGACAATGTACACCTTCTTCTTCTTCATCGACAGAGAAGGTGAGGGGTGCATGAGCCATTCGTCTGTTGCCCTTAGCGAAAAGAAACTGTACTTTCTAAAGTGCCAGCTGTCTTAGGATGCTTCATAGTTCGTTTTTTTTTTCTGATGATTGATTGATATATGGGGTTAAACGCCCCAAAATCACCATATGATTATGAGAGATGCCGTAGTAGAGGACTCCGAAAATTTCTACCACCTGGGGTTCTTTAACGTGCACCCAAATCTGAGCAAACGGGCCTGCAACATTTCTGCCTACATCGGAAATGCAGCCGCTGCAGCCAGGATTTGATCCCGCGACCAGCGGGTCAGCCGCCGAGTACCTCAGCTACTAGACAACCACGGCAGGGTTCCGTTTTTTTTTTTTTCAGTATTGCCTGTTGTGTAGATAGTTTTTTTTTTTGTATTCTCGCGCGCGTGGATGCTCCACGTGTCCTGAAAAAGTGCTATCTCGTGAATGACTCTGCTGCACATGCGTAATTGCTCTGTCGAAGCCGGCTAACCTGTGTATATAATCGTCCCTTGCCTTTAATAAATTTTTAGTTGAGAGTCAGCACTCTTGTTGTTTTATACTTCGTCTGCGTCCTTCTTACGCTGTGAGTTTTAGAAAATGAGCTATCACGAACTAGCCCAGATTTTCTTTCTTGTTCTTATATTCCCGACGCAGTTGAAAACTAGGATAGGCGCAAAATGCTTTCGTGTGGAGGAGGAGGCAGTAGTTGAGTGGACGTATAACACAATAGACTGAAAAGGAAATGAAAAAAATGGCCTTTACCTTTGAATCCATACCGGTAGCATTACGTTTTGATTTTTAAGATGAAATTTTGCTACCTCTCCGTCCATTTTAGTGGTTTGTTCTGGCCACTAACGAGCCCACGGCAACATTTTTTTACATATAGAACATGTTTTATTGGCGCCAGTATGCGCTACGGCATAAGGTATATAAGAAGGAAAAGTTCTGTTTCCTGTATGAAGGACAGGAGTGGTTGATGCAGTTGACAGTGTGTTCAGCGCGTACAGTGGGTGGACGGGGTGGAGGTGAAGGTCACGTAGGGGGTGAATGCAAGCCTCGTTAACGCCCGGACAGATCCCCAATAGGTATAGAGGCTTTATTCTTTCGCTGGGCCAATGCAGATAGGGCATGTCGTTGGGGAGTCTGCGCACCGGATGTCCATGTAGCCCATATTACAGTAGCCAAGGCGGCGCCCACACGAAACCTTCTGAGCGAATCCACCGCTCAGTCAGTTAAGCCGCCAGAAAAGACTGATCCTTGCACATAAATATTATTAGCCTACCTTGCACAAATCTGTACAATCAATAGCTTCGACGAAACTCAATCGTGAAACTACGATCAGATATTTATATTAGTACTTGATTGTACATTTACACCGAACAGAAAGCTTCGTGCTTATGTTACTTTCTCCAAGAACTCCTATATATTAAAGCAACGTGTGTGCGATTCGGCGCTCTCAATTGGTCCCGCAAGACTTTTCGAACCGGAACTTTCATATTCGCAGGATTGAAACCACTATCCAATGTAAATGAGCTCGCCCTCCAAATTAAATTGGAAGTCCATACTTCATTGATGTTTCCGAGAGTCGTAGCACGAAGCCAGAACGATGAATTCAAACATGGAAATAGTTGATTACCTGTACCACATTCGCGAAGACTCATACATCAAATATAAAATAGTGAGTCGAGACCGCACACACAGGCCGGCTGACAGTAACATTCGCTGTTTCATTTAACACTGCATTTTAAGTGAGAGAATCATACACGGGAAATGACAGGCTCTAATCCTTGATACAAATGGGCCGCTCTCAGACCAACACCGCGTTAACACGCATCATTTGAAACCTACGAACTGCATGCATATTCTATTAGTTCCTATGATTAGGCGGCCTTGTTATTGCTGAGTAAGGGTTATCAATTTGACCACTTCTTAATGACCACGCCGTTTCAGCGGCGCCACTGAGCTTCTCAGAATTCTGATTAGTCTTCCTAGACGCCTACTGCGTAGAGTAAGATGCCGCGTAGTTCGTGCACTTCTTTTGTTGTAACCTTCGTGAAAAAGTTGCATGAAGGTCACTTGGCACAAAGTCACAGTTGGAATCTAAACTCTGGACATCGTCGAGCGTTGGCAAGCAATATCGTAAAGGCGTGAGCAAGTTCCTCGATTTGATTGAGAGGGTTGGATTCAATTCAACCACAGCACCTGCCTTTTTCCTCTTCTGCCCTTCATTACTGATTTTGGGGAGGTGAAGTTGGACAGTGAACAGTTCCTGTAGTGGGGCGTTGGCGTAAAGTTTTTTGTGGGTGAGTTGGGGTGATATCTTTTTTTTTTTTATATGGAGGCCATGCATGCAGGCGAGGAGCATACGAGGACTCTTTGGTCCCCCACATTGGGAATGACAGGCCTTTAGCCTAGCAGCCGCATCGCGAATTCGCTTCAAGACTCATTTCTGGTAGGCTACCCTGGAGCTGCGCAGGGCAGCGTCCCATCATTTCGAAGTAGCATCGGGGTTAGCATCGTTAAACACAGTGATGTGCTCAAATAGCGTATGTTTAAGCGGGGCCGTGCTGACCCCCCACCACTCTCCCTAGAATTTTCTTAGCCAAGGCATGACATGCAAAGTTCATTTTATCTTTACAGTGCAAGCTCTGTATGTCATGACAAAGAAATTTTAGGAGAGTGACACGGTCCGGTGGGAAACCCTCTAGATACCCAATTGAATGGCATACCCTAAGGCTAGAAACGGGTGTTGCCACTATAACTCAAAGCAAATAATGACGGGACAGGTCCGAAGAAAGGGGGGCTGATAAACAAATGTCAGGGAGTTTTGCTAAACGGCAGAGTAGTCAGTTTCACGTTCCGCACAGACGTGGACAGGGACAGTGACGCCAGATCAGTGTGTTCTGACAGGTAGCCTTTTGACACGAGGGCCGAGTCTACGCACAAGAAGCTGTTCAATTACCAAATGGTGGCTCATTTTATTTTCCAATTGTTATAAATTGAGTAAAAACCTAAAGCTCCACAATCCTTCTTGAAAGAAATATCACAAAGTGCGAAAACATGCGACCCTCTTATTAGGCATTTAGGTGAGCGGACTGTGCGAAAATGAATGAATGACATGCCATGATCGATTCGAAAATACCTTCGCACCATTATTCAGGCAGAAAATAATATTTTACCACTCCTTATTCTTCTAAGTTTATCAAAGATTTGTAGCGTCATGCCAAATTTTTTTAAGACATAAATATAGTATCTTGTCAATTATAAAATAGAAAGACTCACATGCAGATAAATTTCGGACTGCATTCATAGATAATCTCTCACGTAAGTGGTTTTTGTAATTGAGTAGCTTGATAATAAATTGATAGGTACCGCATTAGGTTCGGTGGAAATCTTTTTCTTACAAACGTTTTTGATTTAGTTGTTTTTGTAAATTCAGCCCCAAGGAGTTGAAATTTTCGGGACAATTTCTGCAGATGTTGCACAGTTTTAATACTTACTGTACATCTACCTGTCATGAGCGACTGAAATGGTACCTACCTGGCATATGTGACTGAAATGAGACGCATTCAGAGGTGGAAGCAGACCAGCAACGCAGATACAGTGCTGGTGAAAATACCGCCTGGTCATTGCTACATGATGAATATACCTGCCTGACATCCTGATCATTGTATCAAACTTTTTCTAGCCATAGTACTCGAAATCTAGCTGTAGCAGTTCGTCATTTGAGCAAGGGTGCCAAGCGAACTGTCAGTACAAATCTGTAGCATGATGACTCCCAAGCCGAATGACAGTCAGCGTCAAAATTTGCGTCGATTTCGAAGTTGCATATTTCTGAAGCATGATTCATAACAAATCTCCGCGCTCTTTTCCTGCACTTATGCAGAACCGAGTACATCAAGCTGTGATAATATCAAAAATGTGAGTGAAAATTATTGCACAGACCAATCAATTGATAAGCAACGAATATATGCTACTTGCCCTACATTCGTGGAATTGCTCTACTAGCACTTCAGTAAACTAAATTATTCTTACAATGGATCTCTCTATATCTTATATTTATTTCGAACAGGGAAAGGCGCGATGAAGAGCCTGTTCATTCATCGGTCTTTTTATTTATTAATGCATACCAGTTGCTTTACTTATTTTATTATTACAATGAACTCTTTATCTTCCAAGTGATGCCTCGAAACCCACACACAAACCCAACACAGAACGGAAGTAGAAGACGTCTAAACGAATAAATATGGTAGCCAAAAAAAAAAAGAGCGCTTCCCTTTGATACCACCAAGCATATCATATCAAAACCAAAGAACCAAACTTTCAGTTACTAGCCTACCGAATGATGCACCCTTTAGAGATTCTATAGTCGTATATTGTTTCACTACCCCGTGAAGGAAAATCCCTTATGCCACTGACGATGTGGAGATATGCTGGTATAGCCAAGCCCACGAGTCGGTCTGGGCGGCTTGCTAGTGATCATAAAGTTATCGTC
Source organism: Rhipicephalus microplus (assembly GCF_043290135.1). NCBI lineage: Eukaryota > Metazoa > Arthropoda > Arachnida > Ixodida > Ixodidae > Rhipicephalus > Rhipicephalus microplus. Next base: position 54,847,899 of record NC_134707.1, read on the forward strand.
TGCTTTCTGCAGGGACGTTCGTGTGAGTATGGTCGGGTTGACGGGGAGAGGGGGGGAAGAGTGCGTGTTGTGAGGAAGGAAAGCACGCGGAACGTTGAGGCCAAGACAAAATGGAGGAGGTGATCTTACTAAAGAGCCTAACAAGGAGCGCAGTAGGTAGTGTCTTCCACCGCAAGTCAGTGGAAGCCGGAAGCTAAAGAAATAAAAAAGTAGGATGACCACTCTTCCGATTCAGGACGGAGCACGCAGCGGGCACCATCGTCGAACAGTGTTCCGCGGCGTCGGCTGTTGGTGTACTTCGGAGTTACCGTTATACTTTTTTACTTTCGTCGTCGTCGTCGTCGTGGTCTCACTCGAATTGTAGATCGAGATAAGCGAGGGGAGGTGTGGTGTGCGCGTCGCGATCGGTTTGCTTATGCTTCCGCACGAGTTGCGCGAGGAAGAGTTCGAGCGAGACAGTCGCTGCGGAAACGTTGGCTCCTCTCACCTATTTCTTTATTCAAAAAGAAAGAAAGGAGCAGGACGTCGGAAGCTGCGCGCTTTCAGTGAGAGTGCCTACGCGTAAGGAATTGGGGCCCACCTCACTGGCCCTCCCCTTGTGACGTAGCAAGACACAGCCGGGGGGTTGCGCGTGTAGGTTGGGTATAAAAGACTGTGTTGTCACAACGCAGAACACACGTCTTCCATAGCCTGTTGCCCACTTGTGCCCAGAGCAATCATCCAGTCTTCACCATGAACGTCTTGGTAAGGATATATCTACCCGTGCGGTGCTCTCAGAAGAATCGAGTGGACTATTCGTTTTCATGAGGTTCCCGGCTTCTTCACTTGAGACAGGTTCAGTTTAGGCTGATGTCGTAAGAGCTTGATGTAGCACCGGTGTTAGTATGCACCTATTTTACGAGTTTCTCTTCACCCACAACAATACAGCACCAAGAGTTAAAGCTTAACAGCAGTCAGGAATATGAGAAAGCACTGACTGATGCCGACACCTCGACTGCCGAGGCTGCAAAGCATTGACCTTTTCATTAAGCTAATATATTCTTCGCACACTCCTGAAATTGTGGCACATCTTTACTGAATTGTATTTTTCAAGCAATTTAGTCATAGAAGAACGCAGTCGTGCTAATTGGCTCCGCAGCGCGCAGTACACTTTCATATGGGTCTTAGTCCATTAATCACTGTAACCTCCGATAGACAAATTAAACTTAGGAGCCACCAGTGACCGAGCTAACTTATGTTAAAAGCGCAGGGCAGATTGGGAAGTGCTCGACAGTAAGCCTAACCTTATTTCTTTGCATGGCATGGCCAAACTGTTGCCCAATGGTGCAGTAGCACCGCTTCTAAGGACCATGTGAGCTACAACCAGCGCCCTTGCCATTTTAAAAAAATCTTTCCCTTTTGAATCTTTACGAGAATTTGTTTCGCTTGAGCTTTGCAAGATCAACCCTGCGGAAGGCGTCGAAGCGTTCGTGGTATAAGGGCATCACCAACTGAAAAAACAACTTCTAGCCAAAAAGGACAATTCCGCCTCCTCTTTGTGCCCCTTAAATTTAAGCAGTAGAAGAAGGAAATGCTTATTCAAAGCATTATTTCATTTATATCCCCACAGATGACATCTGCAAAGCTCATTTGTCAGCTGTTTTTTTGTAGGGACGTTAGCGCTTATCTGAAATGTGTTTTTGAAATAAATGTACTCTTAGTGCGCAGAAAACGTTTCAGAATGTAGACAGAAAGGACACAACTACCAAAAAGAACGTGAATTGTGCCAGCGCCTTCCACTTGTATTACTGGTACGAACCTTTACGCTCAAGTGCACTCTGTGCTCATTTACTTTTCCCTTTTTTTCCTGTCTCCTCTTTCTATTCTTCCATCATCTTGTTATTCGTCGCTTAAACAACCAGAATCAATTAGCTAACCTGACTGTCTTATAAGTTTTCGTATCTGTTTTATCTAAGTGATGTGTGACTTTAAGCCACACAATTTCCTAAGAGGCAATAGGTGTAGTGCTACAGTACGCATATTAAGCGAACATGCAACTCAAATATTCAGTTCATTAGTGTACCCATTAACGCGTGGAAAAGCAATTGGTCTGTCGGCATACTGAGCATTAAAGAAAAACTTGCTAATAAGCCCACCAGGTGTTCCGGAGGATTTCAATGCACTATTAGCACGCTCAAAGTCATAAAACATCGAATTGGTGCAGGCGTGCAGTGTCCTACTGAGTTCCTTGGTCGCCGGTGCTTTTGGTGGCTTCATCGGAGGTGGCAGCGGTGGCCTGGGTGGTGGCCTGAGTGGTGGTCTTGGCGGTGGATACCTTGCTGGAGGCAGTCTCGGAGGCTACGGTGGAAGCTATGGCGGTGGATACGGCGGTGGTCTAGGAGGTGGTGTAGGCTTCGGAGGCCTTGGTGCGGGAGGCCTCGGAGGAAGTGCTGGCAACGTTGGTGTCGGAAGCAGCGTGGTGCTGCTGAACGGTGGCAGAGCGGGTGCTGCAAAGTCGGTGGCCGGCCCCGCCTTCTTGGTTCGCACAGTGCATCACGTGTCTCAAGTTCACGGTGGTGGAGCTGTCGTAGCCCACTCTGGTCTAGGAGGCGTCGGCGGAGGCGTCGGTGGAGGCGTCGGAGGAGTCAGTCTGGGCGGTGGTCTCGGAGGGGTCGGAGGTGGATACGGAGGTCTCGGGGGAGGATATGGTGGATACGGTAGCTATGGTGGTTACGGAGGCTACGGAGGCTACGGTGGCTACGGCAGCACTGGTGGAGGCGTAGGAAAGGTTGTCGTCGTCAAGCACCACAAATGAGCGTCCACTTCACACGGCGTCAACATTACAGTAAGTTCATGAGTCATATCCTCTATAAACATTTATTGGTTAAATTTCCTTCAATTGGGCAATGGGACTTAGTGTTTAAAAGTATTCCGATGTTTGATTACAGGTGCAAGCCAGTTGTGCTAATCATTGTTTTTCTCATTTTCAGTGTGAATAACCTTCCACTTCCAATGGGAGTCTGTACAGCATCAGTCTCCGGTGGAAACAGTCACCAGCTTCTAGGTGCCTTCTAAGTCGAAGAGATATATCCTCAACAGTGCAAATTGTGTTTGTGAAACGTGTAAATAAATGTTGACGAGGACGTTGTTCCTCGACTTCACAAAGAACAGCTTGTGTTGTCTTGAAAACATTTGGTTAATTGTTTCCGGTAAGTTGCCTTCCCTACGATTACAAGAACAGGATACCCATGTCTAAGGTGGACACGTCTTTAGTATTGAAGGCGGTAACCCATTTGTTTTACTACACCCTGAATCAGGTCCCGCTAAATGTGATAGATATAGCCAGGAAACCGGAAATATTTGGCCTGGTTTGCTGAATATAGCCAGCTGCTAAGGAGGACTTGATTAGGAGTGTATACGAGGGAAATGGCTGGTGATCATTGATGGCTAGCCGTGGTGTTTAAGGCTAACATCAGAACAGTTTTCGAAACGATATATTTAAAAGCACTTGTATAACGCCTTGAATTCTAAATATGTGTCGACAACCGTGTGCCTGCAAATGACAGTGCTCCTCAGAACCAACGAACTGCTTCAACAAATCAAAAGCCGCGTTCAGGTATTTATATTGAAAACAATTACGTGCAAAGAGTCGTTGACCTACTATTACATCTGATTTATCAGCAACAGCGCTTAATCACACACAAAAATTTTCACACTCGTCACTTGTCATATTTCCTGATGAAATTCATTTTCGAATGAACATAATCGGTCGGAATTCTACTACATATGAGACAGGTTCCAGTTAATTCACAGTACGCATTAAACTTTTTTAAATATTAATCAGCTTTAAACTTCAGATCAGAATCAGTGCAATAGTCTGTTTATGTTGAAAAACAATGTTCTACCTGCCTTGGGTTTTTTTTTAAATAAATATAGTGCACTTCAAATGAAGTTTAAAAAACACACACCTGTTTTGATACCGATAATGTGGTCGGTCCGCTCTTACAATTTAAGCCATAGCTTTTGGATATCCTGAATACATCAACTCCACATTGCGCTAAAATTGACATAACCCACTTTCGTTGATATTCAGGGGTAAAATTTGCAATGGGGTCTTATATATCGAAGCATTTTTTCGAGCTTTATTAGTTCGTAAATGAAATCTTTGACAATTCGAATGTACGGTATAGCAATATTTAGCGGTAGAAGTGACAGAATTCCTATATGCTTTCTTCAGTCTCGTTCTTCATCGCACGTACGTGATCGCGGTTATTAGACTTGAAAGGCGAGTGGTCTTTCCTGGCAAATGGCGCACTATTCTGGATGGCCGGCATTCATTAAAAGCCTTAAGTTTTATTCAACTCCTCTTCTTCAGAACTTCTTCTCTGCTCCATCGTTTAGGATCACTACCCCTCCTCCAAGGAATAGATCAGTGTCCAATATGTTGATTTCCCACGCCGAATTCACGCATCAACCCAATTAGGCTCGTTAGTCAGTTCTCGCGCGATCTCATCGTTTGCTTACTTCTGTGATTACCCCACTCGTGTAGCCACACGAAGTCTCGATGTTCATTTTTCGCAAAGTTCGAGACTTACTGCTGCATAAATTTCTAGCCATGTAACGGAACTGAATTACCTAGTAAGCATGACTTGACTGCGAAAGAGGTACGCGATACTAAAGAGGTGCGCGATACTGTAGCGCTAAACTGAAACAGAAACACCAACACGCAAAAAGAGGTGGAAACGTCGGCCACTTACTTTTTTATATTCGAGTTTCGCCCTACAGTGTCATGTCATTCAATGAATACCAACTTGCCATTGAAAGTCAAATAGTGGAACATAAACACGACAGCAAAGCAACCAGGACACAAATGAAGAAAGTTGGATGATACCACTTTGGTTATTTCGGTCAATATTGTCGATGCAGTGCTGAACGATGACGATGACGCAGTGATGAATGAGGCTCAGTTTCATTAAAAGAGATTCATGATTTGCCTCAAACTATTTAAAAGTACCAATTTGATTAAACGTCTGAGTCATAAATTGCTGCATTTTATTCCAACTGTTTTGGAAGCCTCAAATATACTGTTGCGCAGCGTTGCAGACATTTTTCTAAAATAGGAACGAAAGCTAGTTCCTCGTTCTTTCCCAATTATGAAACAAGTTCCCGTTTAGAATTTCATAAATGCAATAGGAACTCGTTACAATTACATTTCGAAAATTAGAACGTGTCATTACACCACCGTTTCATTTTAACTTTTTATCAAAAAACAGTGCTGGATGATCTGGAAGCCAAATAAAGTGAAAAGATTTGTGTTCATTTCGCGCTACGCATAGTTTACGCATTTAACATCGGTAGTGGCAGATCATATGTAGAGAGATACAGTGTAGCTATACACTCCTTGCCGAACTTTACACATCACAGACCGATTATACTACAAATACTTCAAACTGCAACTTTAGTGCTCGTCAATTACAAGCGCGACAGAGATGGTACTTTCTACACCAGTCTTCAAATGCGCAGTCAGGATACTGCTCTTCGCATACTAGCACAATAGAATTTAAGAGCATGTATCACTGAAACTGTGGTTCCAGCGTCGGTGGAAGTTTAGTTGTTGTGAATAAAAAATCAGGAGCGCCCATTAGTGCACATTCGAGATAAATGCAAATAAATAAAAATAATAAAGGGCAGTTCGAGTGTGAATTGAACTCAAACCTTCTACGTCGCAAGCAGACGTTTTACCAAACGCATAATTGCTTGAAACTGCTTATGAAAAAATGTACAAATACCATGTAATTAGACGAGTCTTTTTTAACGTATATAGCGTTGCGTGGCAGGAGCGTCCAATCACGCCAGGCGTCAACACATTAGAATTGCACGAAAAGTAGGCGTTTTGAAGGCCCACTCATTGCAAAGCGCCCTAAGTCAGCAGTTGCTTAGGTTCGCGTTTTACAGCGAAAGCTGTTACAAGATCACAACTCGGGTCACGCACAGTTGTCCGCCGCCACCACCAGTGTCCGTAACCACATCGCGCGAAATCAGGAAAAATAACCTAGCATCAATGACACAGTCGTGCTCAAATCTAGGTTCGCTGGGTGCCACCCGAGTATTCTACCGCTGATCCACACCGGTTCTTGGGACTTGATGGCAAACTTGACTTAGGCAGTCTTGATGTCGGGAAAGCAATCGCGTTAATACGACTTGACTGATATGTGAGGTTTAACGTCCCAAAAGCACCATATGATTATGAGAGACGCTGTAGTGGAGGGCTCCGGAAATTTTGACCACCTGGGGTTCTTTAACGTGCACCCAAATCTGATCACACGGGCCTACAACATTTCTTCCTCCATCGTAAATGCAGCCGCCGCAGCCGGGATTCGATCCCGCGACCTGCGGGTCAGCAGCCGAGTACCTTAGCCACTAGACCACCACGGCAGGGCATTATTACGACTTATAAAGCGTTTCGAAACAGTGAAAGAACAACCAGTCGTCGCGAAACGTGAACAGCGTAACGAGTGGGTCGTCCAATGCTCCAACCCATTACAAAAGCTTGTTCTTGTTCCCCTGTTAACTGTGGCGAACACCCACTTCAGCCACAATTCCTCATTGTCTTCAGCTACAGCATGATCAATTGGCACGACATTCCTTGCTAGTGTTGAGCGGGTACCACGCTTCTATGAAGAATGGCAAAAATAGCATAGCGAATGCCGGTCTACTACTCAAAAAATTTTATTATTATTAATGCCCTAGTGGGTATCGAGCAAGCGTGCTTCGCAGTAGTTACCCAATGAGCGTTTTGAAAGGCTCTGAAAGGCCGCTCTTCCAGCTTTCGCTGTGGCCGTGCTGCGTCTTCCACGCAGGCCTGGCGTGTTTTTTTTTTCTTTACCGACACGCAGTGATGTATAGCCTAATTTGCAAAAGACCATTTTTGGCCATTTCGCAACTGTACGTGCAATAGGCAATCTAAAAAAATAGCTTAAAGCGTTGAATGTTACGGGTGCGCTACGTTCGTTTCCCTGCCGCACAGTTGAAGCATCGAGCGACAACCGAAGTCACGCTAGCAACTGAGACGACACACATGGAGCAGCCCGACTACGCTATCACGTTCTACTATTGCAGGCGGATCTCAAGCGTTATTCAAGTTTTATTCGAGTAGATATTGCCACATATACAGCAATATAAATAGGTTTCATGCACGGAAAACCGCACCGAGAGAAACAATACCTATAGGAGTTTATTGAGTGTTAATTCAATATTGCAGGGTAAGTATAAACGGATGTCCAGGATACAAGTTCCTTGTTCGCACATAGCAAGGGTGCCATCGCTATGTTCGTGTACGACAGACCAGCTTTGTTTCGTCATTAGCAACTCACTCGTAATGTTGAAGAGCCACTCCATCAAGTGCTTTAGGGTTCAGCCATGTTGTATACAAATGAAAACAACGTCCATCGAGGTAGCAGGGGTGAAGGCTGCCTCAGCGGTTCCAACAAGAATGTATCACTGGATGTACTTGTATTGTTCATTGCATGACAGTCGTTATTAGTGCTGGTGGTTGTTCAAATTAACGACAATAAAAATTGTGGACCAATAGCCACGGAGCTAACTGGCAAGTTAAATAGATGTCTTTTCAAACGCAACCACCGCAGGCACCGGACAGGTGCCACTGGGGCCCCCGCTTCAATTACGTTTGGGTCCTCTTCCCTGCCATTATCGCACCCGGGTGTCAAAAGATAGATTTGTTGATAGCTGCCTGTGGCATAAACTAGATACTAAAGGGATGATTGAGCCATAAAGTAGCTAAAGTATATACACGCGACGAGAAAAGCGCTTCTACAAACTAGGTCTGAGCTTCGCACTTCGTGAGCGCTTGAACATAAATCATATGTAAACATTCCAAGCGAGCACTGCACGTGGCAAGGGAGCTCATTTTCAAGGGCTAGAATTGCAAACTGTAGCTTTGCCACCGTTACGTTGGAGCCCAAGACCCTTCATGCAGGGGCGGATATTCGACATTTTATATCGCAAAGAGCTAACCATTGTTCGATGGAGAAGTGGTTTGAGAGCCCTAAATCAAAGGAAACGGTACTTTATGACGTTGATCCACACAGAAATTTTTCCACAGCTACAGACCTCCCACGACAGCTAGAGACATTAATCCACCGACTTCGATTAGAAGTAGCATACACAAGATACATCGATCCAACTTACCGGAATGCCATTGTGGTCATGCAGAAGAAAATATTCGCCATATTTTTTTGGAGTGCGTGAAATACTCGAATGAAAGAGAAAAGTTAAAGAACAAATCAGCAAGTTTGGACAGACGGCCCCTCACAATAAATAAACTGCTTGGACCATGGCCTGAGATGCATCTCCAGAAAAAGGCAATAATCTTCCTGACAGACTTTTTAGTGGAGACCGGACTGGACAAGCGCCTATGACAGACAGCCAGATATGGGTATATATAAAATATGGTCATGTATATACTGACAGTAGAATAGTAAGGTGGGCGTGTAAATAGTTTATGACTGTGTGAACTGCGCGAAGAAAACTGTGTATTGGCATGATATTTGAACTGGTTTCAGTGTGCTATTATTTTTTTTCCGTATTGTTAATTTTTGGGTACCGTTCTGTATCATTATTTTATTTTTCGCTGCAGAGCTTTATGATATGGAGTAGCCGAGGCAATACGCCCCTAAGCCTCTCCACAGCAAACAGTTAAAACAGAACAGAACAGAACCGTTCATGCAAAGTGGAAAGTCACTGCGCAGATTACGGTGTTATAACATGGGTACTTCACCAACTTTCTATGCCTCAAGCGTCGTAATTGCTTCTTCTGTGTTATGTGCCATCAAGCCGTCTCGCTAAGATCATTCGCACCTTTCAAAGATACTATGAAACCACACGCAAGTGACTCGACTATGGGGACAAGGCCACGTAGATGCGTTACAGAACCGAAAGAATACGCACGCACGCACGCATGCACGCGCGCACGCACGCATGCATGCATGCATGCATGCGTTAAACGACTAGTAAATTGATCAAGTAGTTCAACAGGCAAAAAAGTGCAAGAAAGCCATAATACAGCAGGAGAGTTAATGACAAACTTCAATCGACGAATGGAGGAGGAGGAGGTAAGTTTATTTACAGAATGGCAGAGAGGTCGGCCTGAGCGATAGCTTGCTCTAGCCTGCTACTCTACACTGGGGGAAGGGTAAGGGGAAAAGGAAGATTAATGAATGACGATGGTGAGATAGAGAGGGGAGTTTGTAGTGTTCTTTCTAGCTGAGACACATTTTATAGCCTGTTCTTCCCTGCCATCATCGCACCCGGGTGTCAAAAGATAGATTTGTTGATAGCTGCCTGGGGCATACACTAGATACTAGCTACAATAGATCGGCGAATGGACTCGTCATGTAGGTTACTAGGAGCCAATGTAGCCACCAATTGCAATGCTTATTGCGGCCTAAACTTTCAGGTGCTTGCGGTTCCCGCTACTAACCGCTGTAAGGCTCCTTGAAAGTAGATCTCAGAAGCAATGCACTGAACGCGACAAAAATTTTGGTCTTCTCTCTATACCAAACAGTAATTGGTTTCACTCTTGAAGTAATTGACCACCAACCCCCACCCGAACCAAGACGATTAGAAGAGGCAGCAGGGAAAATGAAGTAGCCTGCAGTGAACCCTGCAGTCAACAAAATATACTCTTTGCTATCACCCAAATGCTCACCTAAAATATTTTTATAGCGGGGCTGTATGCGTATAGGCGAAACAGACATTTTTCCGGCCTGTGTACTCGAGCTCTTTTTGCGTGCATGTGCCACAGAAGTTGCACAAGGCCACTGTTAACCACTGTCCCACTATAAATGAATAACTCATTCGCGGGCCTGAATTTGTGGAACGGAAGTGGGACAATTCTGCTGCTCAGAACTGGCCTACTAAAAATCGAGTAGAGAACATACTGGCAGCGAACCCCAATGAATACTTGTGCAAGCACAGTAACCGGTAAATGAGAAGTGTTGTTTAATGAATCACCAAACCATGTGACCCTGTTTTTGTATTCTGAGTGCATTGCGTAACGGTGATTTATATTCCTCTTGTCTTTTATTTTAAAATGTATCCCTCTGTCGCCATGTTCATATCAACAAGTGCTGTATTCGCTCAAATTTACCTCGCCCTGTATAGCCTAAAATGTGATTTCATTTATATATATATATATATATATATAGTTTTCGTTGTTCTTGCACTGATCCTGCCTGTAAACTGTTCGTTACGTGTCTGTACCATTCCGATTCCTTCCCCCCTTACCCAATGCCCTGTTCTGGGGCCTGTAAGGTTTTTTTTTGAATAAAGAAAACCTTCGATAAGTGACGCAGCGGCCCGTTTGAGCTTCACTGGTCAACAACGACTACGCAGTGCTTGCTTGGGTGGCGATTTCGTTACAAATATAACCTATGTTCGAAGCCTTGGCCATCATCCTCAGACCAAAGTACTACCAAAATGCAGCGTGGCGGGCAAACTTGTCGAACAGTGTTACGCAGTGGCTTTTCCTTTTCGCATCTGTACTTTTTTTTTCCTGGCACGCATCGGCGTCGTATAACACGAATTGTAGATCTAGATAGCAAGGGTGGGTACCGTGCGCCCGTCACGTTTCGTTTGCCTATGCTTCCGAACAAGTTGCGTGCGGAAGAGTTTCCACGGCACCGACACTGCAGGGACCTTTCCCTTCTCTCTTCTCAATCTCTGTCTCAAAAAGAAAGGAAAAAGAAGCAGGACATCGGAAGTTCCACGCTTCAAGTGAGAGTGTGTATGCACACAGAATAGAGGCCCACCTTATAGACCCTCCCCTTGTGACGTCGCAAGGACACAGCGGGAGGCTGTGCGTGCGGGTCGAGTATAAAAGTCCGGCTTGCCACGGCGCAGACCACACATCCTCCATAGGTCGTTGCTCGCTTGTGCCCCGAGTAGTCGACGAGTATTCACCATGAACGCCTTGGTAAGGACCTATCTGCGCGTGTACCGTTCTCGAAATTCCCAAACCTAAAGTTTCCGCACTTTGTCTTGCGATAGCTTCTGCTCGCGCATTAGGAACTTAGGGCTGAAATGGTGGTAGTGAGTACCTTCTATACCTTCTGTTATCTGAGAGAAGTACTGCATCATGCTTTCCCGTTAGCGATCAATCGAAATTACGAGAAAAGATACGGTCACAATCCTGATTTAGGAGAATGTAGAGCAGTTCAATTCAGCTAAAGCATTTCGGCACGTTGCTGCGTTCTTGCTGCAGACGGCGAGGACATCAGAAACTCAAGTTGTGTCTTGATTAATGTTTACACTGTAAGGCAACTATGACAGATAACTCGTAAGTGTGACAAATCTGCTGCAACATTCAATTCAGTTGCAGTTCAGCTTCGCGGCCATAACGTCCCTGTTGTACCAGAGTCAATCAAAGTTACAAGTTCAGGACACATCTCGACGTACTTCATACGAAATATATTTTCCTTGATTGGCATATCATACCGTTAGCATGGTGTGTCATAACTGCAGTTTCTACAAAGCATATTAGCTTCCTACAGCCTAGTCTCTCTTGCCAAGTACTTCTTTGCTCTTGCACATGTCCAGATGCTTATCGCAAACACAAGCGTGTAAGAAATTGCAGAGAACCTAGTAGAAAAAGAATGCCAAAAAAAGCAACAAACTGGGAGTGGTGTACTTCATGGGCGCCAAGGACAAAACTTAGAGCTTTCCGTGGCAACCCACTTTAGTTTTATAAACGTACCTGGTGCCTTGTACAACACCGACAAAGAGAACGCGAATATTGGGCGATGCCTAAATAAAGAATAGACTTGCAAGTCTAGCTTCGCGGCAGGAGAGCAGCTGTCAAAATTAACACTTATCAAGAACAACAGCAAGAATTTTGTTGCCTCGAGACTACTAGCTTCCATTCAAGAATTTTTCTCGTGCCCAGAGTAAGCCAGAGTTTCAAGAAGCGATTGTCATCAGACACCGGATCACATACTTTCGATAAATGTACTAGTATGGGATACACCTGCTTTTGATGACACGTGCTCAATAACACGTGATGCACCACTTCAATAATTTGTGTTACTGTAGACATGCCCAGGCGTAAGCCGTGTAGAAAATAAGGTAGACTTGGTGTTCAACGTGTTCCGTTATTGGGTTTATGTACATGATTATTACTATGAATTTATTTTTCAACAGACAGCGTTCGGGAAAAATTGAGTGTGAACACCTGACTAACCGTGAAAAAGCTTACACAGAGACCTAACACACCGATTAATTAGTATTAGTTAATAACAGTCAAGTATAAGTGCATCGACGTAATGAAAAAGCTACAATTTTTACATCAGACATCTTCGCAGCTCTGCACTCTTCTACTGAGTGTCATGGTCGCCAGTGCCTTTGGCGGCTTCATCGGAGGTAGCGGAGGTGGCCTGGGTGGTGGTCTTGGTGGTGGATACATCAGTGACGGTGGTCTCGGAGGCTACGGCGGAGGCTATGGCGGAAGTCTCGGAGGTGGCGTAGGTGTCGGAGGTCTTGGGGTTGGAGGCATCGGTGGAGGTGCTGGCAACGTCGGTGTCGGAAGCAGCGTAGTCCTGCTGAACGGTGGCAGAGCGGGGGCTGGAAAGTCCGTCGCTGGACCAGCCTTCCTCGTCCGCACGGTGCACCACGTTTCTCAAGTTCATGGCGGCGGAGCCGTAGTTGCCCACTCTGGTCTCGGGGGTGTCGGCGGAGGCGCCGGTGCTGGAGGTGCTGGTCTCGGCGGTGGTCTAGGAGGATTCGGAGGCGGCGTCACCTACGCCGGCACCGGCTATGGAGGTCTAGGTGGTGGATACGGTGGCTACGGTGGCTACGGTGGCTACGGAGGCCTTGGTGGTTACGGAGGATATGGCGGCTATGGCGGAACCAGTGGAGGCGTAGGCAAGGTGGTCCTCGTGAAGCACCACAAATGAGTGTCTCCTTCAAACTCCTTCAAGATACATGTGAGTTGGTGTGTAATTTTGCCTGAAAACATAGTGTGGTTGACATTCTTGAATCGTGCAACAAGCATTTGTGTTTTCAAGCAAAAAATTATATATTTCATCCTGAATGTTGGTCCATTTTGCTAATTGTTGTTTTTTTATTATTTGCAGTGTCGGTACCTTACCAGTGAGAGCCTGCACAGAATCAGCCACTGGCGGAAAGCGTCAGCAGCTTATGGGTGCCTTTCAAGTTGAACTGTTGTATTCTCAAGACCTCAAATTTTGTTTGTGAATCGTGTAAATAAATGTTGCCGAGTACAGTGCTCCTCCGCTACGCAAACAACCTCTGCTACCATTTTCTAGCCCCTTTGTTCCTACCTTCGGTAGGGTTTGTTCAACCTTGTTACACCTATTTTCAAGTGACAGCGCATGCTTGCTAACCAATGCACTATCAGTGTCAACACCTCTAACACCTGATTCATTTCTCTAATTTTCGAAAAATACAGGCACAGTCGCTAGTTTATATAGCAGCATTTTATTTATAAGAAATAGCACGAGGTCAGGTATCGATAAAATGCTTTCTCAATTGGACATGCATTCAATATGGTCGCATTAATTCCTGTGATTCCGAAATCAGAGGTGGGGCAGCAAAAATGTCAATGTATCTCGGAGAATTGCCCCTACACTGTGGAAATCACGCTTCAAATTTAAAAGTGGAATAAGCTTAATAGACAAACATGGTTCAGCACAGATGTCCGCTGAATGTGTTTCTCGTTAAACATGGTGTCACCCCAGCTAATTCGTACTGCTATCGAAAGCTTTCTTATGACTGTCTGGGGACATACGCAGTTACATATATCTAAATATTGCTCATGGCAAGAGCACCCCGTGGCATCCTCCTTACTTTGTTTAGTACTTTCGATCTAGCAGGTCCTTCCGGTTTTCTGAAGCAGGAAAAAAATCGTCTGAAGAAATAGACCTAGTGCGAAATCGACGGTTACGGCTCAAGTCAATATCGGAGCACAGGTTTCCTTAAAGCGAGCATAATGAATGGCCAGTGTGACTAGCTAAGGTTATGTGAATTATTTCAGTGGGACAACAGACCCTGCTCTTGTGAGCAGCTAGCATCGTTGCAGCAGCTTGCGCACCACATTTTAAGCACACGCTTCTCTGTCTCCTTTGCTTACGAATTCAAGAAATGTGCATGAAAATTACCCCACATGCTTTTTCAAGAAAATGATCAATAAACTACAATATTTCAAAGTACGAAAAAAATCGCAGTACATTTTGATAAGTCATCACGCTTACACTATGTGCAGGCACTGACTCCATCAATACAAACGAGATAAAGCTGAAGTTCGTGTCTGAGGCAAAACACTTAAATATTTCACACAGAAATCAGATCTCAGAATCAAAACTCACACCCTACTTGTAGTGTAATGGCTGAAAGAAGTCATCTCTCGCTGAAAGACAAGCGAACACATTGATTTACTCGTGGTCTTGAATGACAACATTCTAGCCAATCAGCGATTTATGCTCATTGCCTATGAAACACTGATACTTTATGTTGTAGAAGTAGTGTCTTTCAAGCCTCGAAAACTGCACTTTCGCCGTTATAAATGGCATTACGAATAATGTCTTAATTTTGGGGCTGTTGGGTCGAGAATGGCTCTTGAAGTTTGAAATGCGTAGATGTTGCAGCAACGATCAATATCTTCATGTAGTTCATCTGTGTTATACTTGAAAAAGTTCTCATAGACTACTGCCAAAACGCCCACGGGACGACCTGTGCAATTGAATGCGGTGCTGGGAAGCATAAATCCTGAATCGCCCCAAAGTGGTCTTACCTTGTTGGCCGGGGTAATCACGTTGTGCATGACTGGCAGTTGGGCTTGGTGGTTCAAGATCCCATTAGTTGAATTGCGCATAATCACACATGCTGAGCACTGTGTGTCATCATTTCTTCTTTTTTGTCCCTGCCTTGTTTGCGCAAGTATATATTCAGTATCTTCCTTCTCACCATCACGCTACAGTCTCAACGGCAAATAAACACCACATGTTAATGATGGCCAAAAGCACAAAAGTGGGACAGGCGGAGCTGCATTTTTTTCAAGCGTGCCCATAACTAAATTGCCACACACAATTCATTTCCCAAAAGCAGGGGTGACCGGCGAACCGGTGGGAAGCAGACCATCTTGGGGTTAGCTCATGCGGAAGCCCTCACCTTAAAAAGGCAACTGTTCATTGCTTACCGGCAGTTCTGGCTATGCTCATGAAGTCTTTTTAGTTGTTTTTTTTTGTCGCTAAAGTTGCGTGCAATCGCGTCTTTTTTTTTTGTTGTTGTGCAGCTGCCCTTGCAGAAAAAAAACTTTTTTGTTGGAGTGCTTTTTGCCGGCCACCCCTGCCTTGAAAAGTGGTGGCGGCCGCATTTTCTTAGTTTGTTTTAATTGTTTTGTAAGTATATACGTTCTCTTAACATCATGACCCGAAAATAGTAACTCAGGATTGTGAGAAATAATTTCAAGGGCTTTACATGCTCCAAAACATGATGTCATAATGCGGAATGCCCTAGTCAATCAGTCGGGAAATTTTCACCACCTAGGTTTTGTTAACGTGCACCGAAATCAAACTTAAATACGCGTGCCTCTGGCATGCTTTTCTGGAAATGCAGCCGGTATGGCAGTGATCATATTTGTGTTCGTTGGGTGAGACTGTGAACACCGTAATCACTCCACCATGGTGCCTTGCTTAATATCGTATCTTATGGCGAAATTGTTGACACAAAGACAAAAGGAATGAAACGGAATTGTAGCAAATTGAGCATTCGCTTACGTCATCAACGAGAACAGCGAAAAAATTTTCGAATACAAAGCAAGAACTTCTGACGAAGACAACAAAGAAACGCTTTTGTTATTACCCTTCATCACAAACCTTTCATATAACTTTTACGTAACGCAGTATCGACCACGATCTTCATTCTTACCATCTATAGCAGTTTCATATACATGCTCATATTGCGATATATTCCCCTCGTCGATTCCCCAACCTATACGTTTAAGATAGACTTCCTAAAGACATCCCTTCATCATTAGCGTTATGTGTTTCCTAGCTCCTACCGTGGATGCAATAGTTCGGCAGCAATTAATAAATTCACAGAAGCCTACTTTTCTTTTGCGTATTGTGTAAGGCTCTATCTTTTTTATCTTTGCTTTCCGGTCTTGTCATGTTTCAAGTTTTCTTCTAGCCTTGAAGAAGGCTAGTCAGCTTGTCAAAACTTCGGCTCGGAACCCCTGTTTACGGACTTTTTTTATGCGCAATGCCTTGACGTTGTCCAATGTGTATAGCTATCTACAGAACTTTTTTTTACAGGAATCTGAGTTACATTGTCTGTCATGAGACCCCTTTGACAACCTATTAGGAGTTGTGGTGGCCGCACTTCATAAATGTCGCGCGCTGAAGTCCATATTTAAGAGCATATAATGATTATTTATTGATTTCATTGCTGATTGATTGATTGATTGATTGATTGATTGATTGATTTCATAGAACTCAGTGGGACTTAAAGAGGGAATCACTTTTGTCTACAACTCTGTCTTCGCTGGGAATGCCCTGTCAACGCCATAGCCACTGTACTGTAAAAAGTAAGGAAGAGCTATACGGTATGATTTAGGGTACTCAGGAGAATTCTGGCTATACAATTTCATCCTTTCTTATTCACTTATTCATACTCTATCGGCTTCCTTGTGTTATTTACTCTTAAGCTTGTGATCAATTTAAGCATTCTTCTTAGGAACAAAGAGGAGGAACGCCTTTCATATTGGATTCCAATGAATCCCTGCCATACTTGCATGATCCATCACCGCTGGTGAGTGCGCGCCACGCTTTCATGCATTCGAAACGCCTACCGATCTGTTACACGTGTTTTCGCTTGCCATTGTTCGACTAACACTGGCGCCGGGGCCAGGCTCGTAACAAGGTGTGGCCACCCATTGAGCAGCAGCGACTGCTGACATTGAATGTAGCAAAACGTAGTCTTGCCAGTTAGTTGACGGATCTTATTGAAATTATATTGAAGGTGAATTACAACCAAAGTGCACATAATGACATTGAGAGCAGTGTGTTGATTATTTAACAAAAACGATGTGTGCTTGAATAAGAAATCAACCACAAAAGGGACAGCTGAATTCATCAGTAACGAAAATACTCAATAACGAAATTCTCGCTGTAAAGAAGAAATCTAGCCTCCCCGGTGACCGTCCATAGAGTCCAATGCCTTCTCCCTCTAAGTACTGCGATATTGTTTTAAATATTCACACCCACAATCGCTAAAGTTCTCACCAGGAATCAGCAACATTTGTTTTTCGACCCATAAACTAGATGCCAAGCCGAGGTTCGAAAATCGTAGCACCGCTTTTTCGACAAGTTCGGCGCATTAGTTTGCCTATCTGCTCTGTGCCACACGTTTCTCCGGGGCCCCGCCACGGTGGTCTAGTGGCTAAGGTACTCGGCTGCTGACCCGCAGGCCGCGGGATCGAATCCCGGCTGCGGCGGCTGCATTTCCGATGGAGGCGGTAATGTTGTAGGCCCGTGTGCTCAGATTTGGGTGCACGTTAAAGAACCCCAGGTGGTCGAAATTTCCGGAGTCCTCTACTACGGCGTCTCTCATAATCATATCGTGGTTTTGGGACGTTAAACCCCACAAATCAATCAATCAAATCACGTTTCTCCGTGCGCACGCCACGATCTTCTGCGCTTTGCGTACGTGCAGTGTTCTTTGGCATTCCAAAAAGATGCTACCTCCGATTACAAAGGTGAAGTTTTTGACACTTTTGGAGATGTCTAGAGGTATCTCCGAATTGCAAGCGGTGGAGGAGAGGAGCTGAGCAGAAGTTCGGCAACTCGTGCAGTTAGTTCCCTGTCAACAATTATGACCCTGAAGGTTAGAATGATGGCGGCACTTAAGGGCGTCACATGTGCGCAGAACAAGATGGCGGCAACCTCATTCTACGGGAACGTTGACGAATCAGTGGTTCCTCGACAAGAGAATGTGAAACAGAACAAGATCAGCGACTTCGCTAAACAAATTTCTCTTCTGTAAAGTAATTGGTGAGCATGCTTTTTTTTTCTTTTCGCGACAACAAATCTTAAAGATAATAACCGAAAATCACTTTCTCCAGTGATTTTCGTGATTTTCGTAACTAGTAGTATTGATCACAATAGATACCTTATTGAATTGGTCTATCAGCGACCAATAACATTAAAATGACGAAATTTGGAGTGCGGCGCATCGGTATGCCGCTCGTAGGCAATAGTACATTTCTTTCCTACAGTAATTTCGCACCAGCATTTAATTAATAAATATAAATGTTGATGTTTTTACACTTTTAGAATAGTAGATGGAAATTCAATCTGATCTCTCACGACTATTCTTCCGCTTAGAGTAGTGAGAGCTGATTGAAAATGAACGGTTCATATTAACTTAATTGTATACATCTATCTTTTTTTCTCAAGCTGTCTAGACGAGTAGTGTCAGCAGCATACTAGCCACGCATTCTATTTCCTGTGCACAACTTTGACAGTCCGCGTTTGCATTCGCGCCACGGATTGAGTACCTCGAAACACGCGAACTCATTGGGAGTGTTGGACATGCGCGCACATTGTCCAATACTATACATAAGCGGGAGAGAGCACCCTTTATTAAGGCTAGTTTCTAACTTTATGAGAAATCAATAGAACATGCGTACTATAGGCGCCACAAAAGAAGTTTCGCGTAGCCAGAAAGCAGTTATGGAGCAAACGAGAAATTTTCATCGCCTGACACGCTCGCAAAGTATAGTCACCAA
Organism: Rhipicephalus microplus; assembly: GCF_043290135.1. Lineage (NCBI taxonomy): Eukaryota > Metazoa > Arthropoda > Arachnida > Ixodida > Ixodidae > Rhipicephalus > Rhipicephalus microplus. Next base: position 54,866,698 of record NC_134707.1, read on the forward strand.
TGGCAGCACTCATTTCCATCTCAATCGCAAGCCACGTTCACTTGCAGCTGCTGTATTTACTGCGCCTCTATTGGAAGAATATCGGGGAAGTGATGCAAACAAAGGGCTCAACTTCTTTGTCTTCCCTTTGCGCGATTTTTTTTTATTATGAAACAGCAACTGATCTCGCCGGTGCTGTAATTTAACCCCCAATTCCCACTTGAGGCGAGATTAGTAGGGAGATGCTGTTGTCCTAAAGTGAACACGGTTCATCGTATGTAGACTCAGGTAAGTAACGTAATTATACCATCCGCTTTTTCCAGCAAAGCGCATGTGTTATTAAGCGGAACATTCGTCCAGTCGAAGAGAAGCTCCAACGCAGGCACGTGACAGAGATTAAACAAGCCCCGCCGCTACCTACAACTACTTCCGTAAAAGTGGTGTTATCCGAGGGGAAAAACGTGTGTGGCGCAGATACTTCGCTAACAGCTCTGTACCGCCAGGACAGAGTCAAACCCATGACCTTCGGATTAGTAGCCGAGTGCTGTAACAGCTGCACCACCACGGTACACACAAGAGACAAAACGCCACAACCGTGAACACCCCTGTTGACCCGCAGGTAGCATGACTCCTGTATTTGCGAGGCAAAAGAAAATGCATCATGTTTGTGTACTTAGCTTTAGATGCCCGTTAAAGAACATAAGGTGGTCAAAAGATCCGCCGCCCTCCACTACAGCGTCACGTTAAAACCAAGCCATTTATATTTATTTATTTCAAGAAACCCCTAAAGACCCTCACTGGGAGGGTATTACATAGGGGGTGGGGTAAGAAAAATAATGCAGTGAATACACATAAAGCATAAAACAAATTTGGAAACTAAAACACATATCATAAACACGTTGATAGCATGACAATGGCCCAACGCTTGTTGGAAATATCGAAGAAAAAATAACTAGAAACACAACGAACAGAGTTGCATAATGATAGGCCACTAAAAGAAAACGAAATTAGTTTTTGAGAAAAGCGCGAAATGCTAAACATTGCTATCATTTTTTTAAGTTTATTACATTTTCAAGTGTTCCGTTCTATTGCGGTAGTTCGAGGCAGCTGGTCTCATTCAATGATTGTTTTGGGTACGAACGAATCAGCCAATGATGACGTACGGCATGTGATGCGTCTGACCTTCAGATGGTGATAGCGGCGGGGAAAGATTGATAAGGGCGACAGAAAAAAATAGTCATGAAGCAATGGATGATGATATAATTTATGAAAAAAAAAGAGATAAGCGAGCAAGTTTTCAACCATGGAAAATGTTCTCATTCTTATTACCACCGTCATCCCAAGTGTCTTGTCGTATCTTTTGTGCCCTTTTTCACGCCCAGTCTCTTTAGAATGAATGCGTACCAACCAGCCCAGCTCGTCATCATTCCATGCCCAAGCTGAAACGTGGCGTGCAAATCTATCGAGCAGTGTTAGGCGGCGGCTCTTCGACTCCTGCGGTGCCACCTTCCCACTGGTTACACTTGCTTTCCCACGCCCGCGCGTCATTGTTTAGCCGGAATCGCAGATGGAGATAAGCAAGGGAAAGGATTGGGTGCGCGTCGCGTTTCGTTTGCTTCTGCTTCCGCACGAACGGCGGGGCGCAGCATTTTCATGGGACAGTCGTCGCAGGGACGCTCCCCCTCTCTCCTCTCCAATGCGGTCCGAAAAGAAAGAAATGGGCAGGGCATCGGAAGCGGTTAGCTTCAATTGAGAGTGTACATTCATATAAAATAGGGGTCCGTCTTGTGGACCCTCCCCTTTGTGACGTAGAAAGGACACTGCGGTGCGGTGGGGTATAAAAGCCCGTGTTGCCGTTTCGCAGTCATCATCCGTAGCCGGTTGCTCTGCTTTGGACCGAACAGTCGACCAAACCTCATCATGAACGTCTTGGTAAGGATTTACTTTGAAGCGTGCCACGCGTTCAAGGCTCTAACACAGCGGTTGCTTCGAAGAGCCTCTCGTTTTCGTCAGCTACGGCGGCTTCTATTCGCGTCAGTGCGATAGTGGGGTTAGAGCTTGTTGCAGATTGTGCTTTTTGCCTATACGTCCCAGCACTCCGAGAGGACTACTGTATCAGGCCTTAAAGCAGTATAGCGTAAGATCAGCTAATATTTAAGAGAAAAAATGTGAGCACTGTCGATGCACCGATTGCTCAGAAGGCTAAGCCTTTGCTCTTTAAATAACCTAAAAAATATTTCGCGAGCACCAATGGGTGCGCATAGGAAGATATGAGCATGTCAGCTTAACCATACTCTTTAGCTGATGTTATCGGTTTACCACCATTACTTCAAATCACTCTGCAGCTAACTGTCTGTTGTTTTATCAATCCCGGGCTGCTAATAATCATGCTAAGTGCAAACAGGTAAACTTCCGCCCCAAATATTAGGCCCACCTTGTGACACAGCACATTCATGTTCAACATAACTGGAGCTTTTCGGCATACTTATTAGAGAACGAAATTTGGTTAACTCCCTTGGTTTCTCATACCATTTGCATGGTGGGCCATAGCTTCGGTTCATCTAAAGCATAATAACTTTAGATAGCCTGGTCACCATAATCACGGAAGTTTTTTGCTCTTCGGTCTCAGCAAATGTTTTTTCTTAAACTCCAGCTCAAATAGTTTCGTCGACATTTTCGCAGAAAGAAAGCTACTGAAAGCTGCACGCACAAACAGTGAGTAGTGTACCCATGATCGACAAGCACGAACTTCGGAATTTCCAGTAGCAAGATACTCGGGATTGCGTGAATATCGCTAATGAACTGGACACTGACGATAAAAGAAACACTAATCTTTAGTGGCACCTTAGTTAGGTGTAGTGACTTGGGAAACACGCTTCACAGTAACGGCTCAGAAGTTGTAACCACCGCTTATCACGCAGCAGTGACTGTATTGCCTCGGGGCCAGTGTGGTAGGCAATAATTTAAAAATAACAAGAATATGTGATTCACACCGTGAGTTTATCTTTTTTGCATAATCATCCAACTAGATTAAGAAAAACAACATGACGAGCAGTAAAAAACAGTGGTCAGTTGAGGTAACGCTGCTCTATAAAACGTTCTAAAGTATCTACGAAAATGAAATTGGTATATTGATGAGCTGTTAGTACACGAACGTAATGAAAACACGAATGTTCTTAACGTCACAATGACAGGTGTGTGGTACTCTGCTAAGCACCTTGGTTGTCGGCGCCTTTGGCGGATTCATCGGAGGAGGTGGAGGTGGCCTAGGTGGTGGTCTTAGCGGAGGCCTTGGTGGTGGATACGTTGCTGCCGGAGGTCTCGGAGGCTACGGAGGAGGCTACGGTGGAGGCTACAATGGAGGCTACGGTGGAGGCTACGGTGCAGGTCTGGGAGGCGCTGTCGGTTTTGGAGGCGTTGGTGCCGGAGGCCTTGGAGGAGCTGGTGGCAATGTCGGAGTCGGAAGCAGCGTAGTCCTACTGAACAGTGGCCGAGCGGGCGCTGGCAAGTCCGTCGCTGGACCAGCCTTCCTGGTCCGTACTGTGCACCACGTGTCTCAGATTCAAGGCGGTGGAGCCGTAGTAGCTCACTCTGGTCTCGGCGGTGTCGGTGGAGGCGTTGGTGGAGGCGTTGGAGGTGCCGGTCTCGGTGTTGGTCTCGGCGGTGGTCTCGGCGGTGGTGTCGGAGTAGTCGGCGGTGGCGTTACCTACGCTGGCGCGGGATACGGAGGTCTGGGAGGAGGATACGGCGGTTACGGTGGTTCGGGAGTTTATGGTGGTTACGGAGGCTACGGAAGCTACGGCGGCTACGGCGGCTACGGGGGCACAGGTGGAGTTGTCGGCAAAGTTGTAGTCCTCAAGCAGCACAAATGAGCGTTCAATTCAAACGAATTCAAGATTCAGTAATTCGGTAAGTTCTTTCTGCCCTAATTAGCCAAAAAAAGTAAAAGTCAATGCGCGCAACACGTAGTGGATAGGACGGTAGGAGGTTCAGCTGTAAAATAAACCACACGAGCAAGTTTATTTCCTTCAAATCTAGCGTCGTAAACCATATCTCATTGTCACGTAACCATGCGTATATTGCACAGACAGACAGGCAGGTGTGTTAATTAAGAACTGCTAGGACAACAAAATTTATTACCAAAGCAATGACTAACTTGGCCAAGCACTGCTATGAATGTGGCTGTACATTGTTTCTTGATACGAGTATTTCCTTTGTTCATAAAAAATTGTGTACTGAAGATGTGGCGGAAACCTATCACATTTCGAGAAAAAGAAACAAATGCGTAAATCACCTTGCTTGAGGTTTGTCTAGTCAAGAGAAAGGCCTCTTTAAAGAGGAAATTATCAAAATTTTTTGAACTTGTGTGTGCGGACCATCTCATGTGTTTTAAAACACTTACGGGTGTGTTTTTTTCTACAATGAGCATGCGCACGTCTTTCTTGTGTGGCTATAATTAGCCATATATGTTTCCTGCAGCAAATGCACTTGCAAGAACAGCGACGTTTTTATTTGTCTATTTCTTTGTTTAATTGTGCCGTGGAGTAATTTTACGCGCTATTCTGTCTAGATACATCAAATGTTTTAAATACGAGTCATTTGGTCATACTCAATGGTAGGTTCAAGTGCGGAATGATGTGCTTGATCACAAACAACCGGCAACTGTGCTCATCTTTACTCTTTTTTTTTCCTTGCAGTGAGAATAATCTTCCGATGAAAGCATGTACAGCGTCAGCCCCTGGTAGCAAGCGTCAGCCGCTTTAGGTGCCTTCTAAGCCGAAGAAAGATACACTCAGCCATGCAATTTGTTGTTAATCGTGTAAATAAATGTGGGCGAGGACGTCGCTCCTCAGCTGCGCAAAGAAGTTCTCTCGTCTTTAAACTCAATCACATGTGTTTCCCTGTAGCGTTGCTTCAGTGCTGTTTCAGAAAGCCTGTAAAAGGTGGCATGCTTGCCAACGAACAAACCAACCACTCTGACACTTCAGCTGCCATGATACCTAGTTGAATTTATATAAAAGAATGGTCTGTTTTAGTAACTATTTTCTGTGAATACGCTTGATATATGTATACGTGTGCTCGATCAGGCACAATAACATTATATATTAGCTTGCCGTACTAGCCACTTTTAAATTCATTTTTGTGTAACTGAAGTTCATCGGAGTGCCTTGACAATATTCATAACTCCTGCTAAATACATATAATCCACATGTTTATTATATGTACCGTAAGCTTCGAAATCATAAACGGAATCGGCCTTGTAGGCATAACTTGGACATCGTGCGAATATGTTGCAAGTACGACTCGAATCAACGTAGCTACTGCGAGATGGCCTGGCACCATTTGCCATGATAACGTCATGGCTTTTGCAGTTATATATAATTAATAGCCTCAGCTCCTGAAAAGATATAAAACATCGCCATTTCTTCGCACTATCAAATATCTTACAAACTTATTACCCGAAGTGTCACGCATTTGAATTGCTTCCTGCTACATGAGGCAGGGAAATTTTTCGCCCCAAAGATGCAGAATGATTCAAGCAGACTAAACAGCACACAGCCTTTCGATCATTTCAAGTACAAGAGCACTGAAAACAGCTGTAGCATCCGGAGCGATGGCTCTCCATGGAGAAGATATTATGAAACTTGTTTCCCATTCCCGTTAATTATAAACTCGTTCACGATGAAATTCGACACGTCTGGAAGTGGAGAGCTTAACTGCTGCATGTAACCAAGACTATCTAAGATTGTGAAACCGAACGCACTACTTTGCACAAAGCAGACACGTGATCACCATCTACAGAAGCAAGCTTCCTTAAGGGGATGTTGGCTACTTCAAGCTCAATTCCTCCTCGCGGATACTGAAGCGCTCGACTTCTGCGTGCGGTCGTACCCTGAGTGACAGTGATGAACTGGCGTCCTTGGTGCGAATGCACAGAACTATTTCCTTACGTGTCCTTGTGCATACAAATGTGTTTCTATAAATATTCATCACAGGCCGCGAACAAGCTGGATGCATAATTGTACATATATAGCTTCACTGATGCAGTTGAAATTACATGGAGTAAAACAGCTGCTCAAACAAGACGATTCTGGAATTGATCGCCAACTGTATGCCTTGTATCGACTATTCATTGCTGCGGGCTTGGGTAGGGGACGAGAACTACACTGTGTGCTCTTTTTGCGAGAAAAAGTGATTAAATTTATCTTTATCTTCTTCGAAATCAATGTCACAGCTTCTCCTAGGGTACCATGTCATCATGAGCAGGAACAGCAGCATGCCAGCCACGAGTCGTGGAAGACACGTACGCTTTCAACTGGTTGCAGTTCCCTCCGCCGAACTATGCATTCTCCATGCCTCTTTACAAGCTACAATGATCGGCTTAATCACTAAGGGGAAGATCAGTGACTCTATTCGCCACTTCACAGCTCTAACGCTCATGCCCAAGTCGTAACTTACAAACAAACACCAATTGAGAGCATCTTACGCCTTTGGCCAAGCAATAATGTGTCTCCTCAATGAGCCATGTGCTTTGAACTGGAGTGCTCTATCTCTAGACTTCGCAAAATGCTATAATTCATCCAGGATAGAGTGACGTACGTTGGTAAGTCTGTTCATATTAAGCGATGGACTACGGCAAAATTGTCGCGTTGAAATTAGGGAGTTCGCGTCCGTCACTTCGTATACTGCAGTGTTAATTGTTAATTGAAGTGTACCGTAGTTTATAACAGCAACCATTGAGAGGTGCTATTAGCAATTGTTATGCCAAAATCAACATATTAGGGAATAACGATCAGTATACTGTAGCACGTGTTAGTCCATTTTTTAGGAATGTTCCAACATCAGAACCAGCACGTGTCAGCTAACCCGCGAAATTATCGAGGCTGAATTGATTGATAGGCTGGCAGATGCGGGTATCTTCAAACTGTTGGTGGTTCTTTCTTCTATGAATTGAGCCTATCTACGCAGAAAAATAGCTGAATTTTCAGTGTTTGTAATTACAATGGTTCAAAAGCGATGCTGCCTATATATATATATGTGGTTCCTTGTTCTCGAAATAAACGCTGTTGCAACTTAGTGCCTGGGCGTGTCATATCTTTCTCTGTCCGTGTTTTTCTTTTGTGCGCTATAAAACAACAGTATGACATACAAACACCTCCGACACGTTACTATGCAATTCTGGTGTCATTCTTTTTATTTCTCATTTGGGTGTTTGCTACGTGTACAGTAAAAAACTGCTGTGGTCTTCTATCCACAACGGGATTGTTGTAGTGGCGAAGACATGGAACAACCGATGGCTGATAGACACAGAGCATAGCAAGCACTGCGTCAACGCTTCTGTTGTATGCCAGAAACGTCGTTCCATTACAGGAAATAAAAATAGAGGAAAATAATGCCTCTCAATATTTTATTTCAGGTTGCGGTTGTTCATTTCAGCTCACACAAATCATATCCATAAAGTCGGCTTGCCGTCCTGCAGAACTAACTTCTTTTCCCAGTCATTCATACCGCGTACATCACAGGAATGGAACCACCTACCCGCACTGACGGCAACTATCTCGGACCACCAACTTTTTAAAACTGCTTTAGCTAACATTGTATAACGTGTAACAGTGAAGTACATTGCATTTTCGTGGTTTTGCTGTGTTTATACCTTTTTTTTGCTCTCTTTTATATTATGTTTGTAACTATTGTAACCCACTCCCCTCTCTAATGCCTCTGGCCCTGAGGGTACCTAAATAAATATATAAAAATAAATATGTTATTTTGCACAAGATATCTACATTGCACAGTCATCTGCTTTTACACCTACCTTGCAGTCATCAGTTCAAAAAACTACAAAAATTTCAGCGCTGTTTACAAATGTGACTGTTAATGGGTTCAAGACTGAATAGTGCCTCGGTGGTTCGTACACATGAAATGGCTCGTGATAAAAATTAAGGTACCACCAACAGTATTTATGAATTTATTTATTTCTCTCTTGCAAAATTCATAATTTTCTTCGCGCTGGCATGCCAATTTATCCTGCTCGGCTACTCACCCAGAACACGCGGGCTTTATCTACGAGGCAGAAGCTAGAAGTTGCATTTAAGTGAAGGTGAAATAAGACCGGCGCATATCGATTAGACCAGCGCATATAGACCACCTCGTAGACCCATTTAAGGTAGCACACAAAAAGACGTTCAGCCATTTTTTGAACGAACAGAAACAGCACAGCCTCGTGTTTAGTAAATTGAAGACATTCGCTGTCAATGCCTTTTTTTTTTTAGGAAGCGTACGACTTTGTTTTCTGGGTGAACAGGCACCCTTATTTCATTATTCAGCAAGCATTGGCACTTTCAGGGTGCCTTGATCAACACCTGATACTGATCTTCTTCAATAAATATTGATACTCCCTCACCACGTGGCATTGTGTCTATTGTAATAGCTAAGCTTATAGGGCCGCTTTTAAATGCGAAGCGCGATTCCTAGCCTACCACAAGCTCTTTTGGTGTCTATATTGGTATTCATTTATGTAGCCACCTACTTTTCCATGCTTTCTTGATCATCCCATTAACTCGCGGCAAACCAAAATTAGTATCGGAAGGTAAATGGTTTGATGAATACGATGCGTTGGTCATGACAGGAATAATGGCACAATCCTGTAACGCACGTTGTCAAACACTTTCCGCCAGACAGTGGCACATACCTGCGAGTCGGTATGTGCCACTGGTAGGCGGGTATGCGCCTCAGGTGACTGAAACTTCATATCTACCAAAGAATGGCGAGAACAGATAGAGGTATTTTAAACCATTGAGGGTTAAGAAAAAGCTGACGCTGTGGCCGCTTTGACCCGATGAATATCAAAGAAAAATTTCAGAATCCCAGCCGCAATCAGACCCCTGCAGTCTGCGCGGAAACCAAGTATTTATTCATTTATATATTTATTTCTTTAGTTTTTTAGAATAAACTGAAAACATTACAATCTGGCTGGTCTCCTGGGCTAAAAGCTGTAATAAAACAGTTTGACTAGGACTCAGAAGAAGAATTACATGGCAACAAGCAAGAGCTTAAAGTATTTGCACCAAATGTAAGAGTCATAATCACACATTGTAGAAAAAATATTTACGAAAACAGAGCATATAACAGTCCCTGTATAAGCGCAACAGGAAAGTATTTCTGAATGAACACACTTCTAACAATAGACAACAATAACAGAATACTCAAATTTATTTACAAAAAAGAATTTGTAATACTACAAGCCCAAGAAAAAAAACAGCAATAGTTCACCTGTAATTCTGACTGTTAACTACACGAAACAATAATATCAACACAATCTAATAAAAGAAAAGCATGGTAGCTAGTCATACACAGAGGTATACAATGTAATGTAGTACAACATGAAGAAATATTTGATATGTATGAATACATAATATGTTTAGCACACGTTTATGTAAATGTTTATGCTTATTTGGAATACATGGGAAGTTATATTTCAATGACTGAAGTCCACAGTCAGTGCGAAAGGGCCGTATAAGCCACTCTTTTATATACATTACGAGTGTTGATAGCTTGACTGTTGCGTTGCAGTCCAGCAATTACCTCAATGAATCGTTTAAATAAATAATATTATATGTAAAATTATCACAAGATGTTGAACTCGCACATACAATGAATTTTATTTATACTGTACTTGCGAAAATATGTCAATGTCGGTAATAAATACCCAGTGCTGGCAATGTGACGCACAGCGTTCTTCTGCAAAAGCAATATTCTGTTATTGTTTCGTTGAATTGTAGTAAGCCAAACCCGACAGCATTCATTTTTGTGATTGAAACAGTGCTTCATTTTATTTGTGTAGGAAGAATTTTTCGACAACGTGACCGAGCTTGCACTGTATAAGAAAGTTTCTTACATAAATGACTTACGTGAGAGTCCCAACTTAGGTAAGATGAAAATGTTACACTGGGAATTTCATGTTCTTCAACAAAATCTATTTTTTAGCCTACACATATAATATCTTGTTTAACGTTCAGCAACTCAGTTGCTAGCTCTAAATAATATTACCTTCGCTTTCTTAGGGTTAAGTTCAACTTCATTTGATGTAATATAACAAAAGAAACGATTACAACTTTCTACCAGCCTATCTGTATCTGAACCGCGAAACGAGACTATGGTATCATCAGCATATATTATAAATTTTACTGACTTGTTGACATTAACATTATCAATGATAAAAATATTGAAAAGAAGGGGCCCTAATACACTTCCTTGCGAGGTGCCCCTAATGGCAGGCAATGAAGATCAGTGATGGTTACCTAAACACTCACATAGTGATCGCTCTGCTAAATATAATTTTATCAAAGCCAGGGGAGTGCTTCGAACGCCATAGATTTATAACTTATAAAAAAAGCGTGCTATCATCATTGCATTCGAAAGCCTTGGGGAAATCAATCAACAAACCTGATGTAAATAGCCTGTTTTTGATGTTCTCTAAATTGATTTCTTTTACCCTTAACGAAGATAACTCTGTAAATCTTCTTTACGGAAACCAAACTGAGCGTCGCCTATAATGTCACTTTTAGTAGAAAGTTTAGGTAATCTGAAATGCAGCGTTTTTTTTTTTTCGAAACCTTTAGCGAATGCCTGAATAATCAATATTGGGCGATAGTTTCCCAGCTAGTTTTTGTACCCCAGAGCCACGCGAGGTCTTTAAACTGCTTCTCAAATAGACCATTTTGTTCGTGAAGCGTCCATTGTATATACAGTGATGGTCATCCAATTTGATAATCATTAAATATGTACACCTGTTATGCAGCCGTCACGTCGGGTGCCCTCTGCTGAAGTCGATTTATTTAGCAGCTTGGGGGCTACTATCGCAGCGGGGAGTCTGTACTTTATATCAGCTTACCGCATCTGATGCCGCTAATATACACGTTGCTGTTGGCATTAATGCGCAGCGGTAAACAACCAACTGCTTAGATAAACCATATGTGTCTGTTGAAAGTATGTCTAAACATAGGTACAAGGACCCGACCCATTGCTTTTTGACTACATCACAAAGAGGTCACGGCGGGCACGATTAAGTATCGCAACATCCGAGTCAGCAGTCACGCAATGGAACCACAAATTCACCGTGTATGGTGATACCGGACAAAACACTCATAATTAAATTATACTGAAAGTGCGCAGTTGAAACGTGCTTACACTTAGGGCACACAATCGGGAATACTGGTGGAAGCAATGTTTCATGAACCGGTTACGTATTCGTTGGCATAAGTTGATCCGAAATCCCCAAGCCGGTCTCATGAAGAACGCGAGTGCCCTTTTGGAAACAATTCCTCCTTGAACACTTTGCATTTGAAGGTTTCCCATCATTTCATACCTTCGGCTTCCTCGCTATGTCTCTTGTTTGTAACTACGCAATGGTGTTCGTCTTGGTCATTAAACTCGTACTTTGCGTCGGGTGTGCCTAAAAGATCAATTCTATCAATATATTGGTTGGAAACTTCGAGGCAGCGGTAAATAAAGGTTACTTTGTTGTCTAGCCAACCATTATTTCTTTTCTGTTAGGCCTCCCAATTTATGCCTGTGTTACCATGGCATGAGCGACGTGGTCAGCATACTTTAGACATCCAAAGACACTTATGGGGGTGTAGGCCATAAATATAATCAATTGTACCTTCTAAGAAAAAATGTGCTAACATTACGCTTTCGAACGATAGACATAAATATAATTGCAATTTGTACAGCTGCAGGCTCACAATGGCTTTGGTTATGAAATCTGACAGAACATAACGCTACGAGCATACATCTTGTCAATAAAAATAACTTGATTTGATTTGCTTTTATTGATTTATCACAACACACATGACATGAGTGATAGAATCAAGAATTCAAAAATGGCGTGAGGCAGTTCTTCGTCCTCTAAAGAGAAAGACAACAGTTGTGGTACAAGCATTTCGCTAACACTGTTGTGAATACACTTTGAGATAAAACGTTTTAAAAACAACTTTCAATACGAATAAACCAACAAAACTCTCGTGTTTACTTGTTGCCCGACACTGAACTTCATGCACTTTCGTATAGTATATTCCCATCAGTGTCATGCACCAGCACAACTCTTCATCGCAGCTTTAGCTTTGCAATAGCGTTATTTTTGTTAAAAAATTGTGTTCCACCAGGCAGTTTTACACGAAAGGATTAACTTTGTAAAATACCACACAAACTCTATAGACTTACAACTCGAATTATGATTTGCTTATTAGCTTTTTTGCGTGTCCAAACCCTCAATTTTTCCTTTGAACTAACATTGTACGTCATTAGAAGAGGCCTAAGTCTATAGTATAAGACATCAAGCGACTCAAAGCCATAAGTATGATCAATACTTGACTAAGGCAATCATTCTTGCACCTATTGAATTTCATCGATTACCTTTGTAGATCGAAAAGTGATAAGAGGCATAATTATGCTCGGGGTTGGCAGGTTTACAAGAACACGAACAAAGAGCTTCCAAAGTTCCTAGACAAGGTGACCGTGTGTTAACGTGATGTCAAAGTACTAGGAATTCTCGTGAAGAGATCATCAAGATAAATGTTTTGGTAAAGTGTATTAGCAATACCAAGTACACAAGCATAATTCATGTGCACCTTCCTCTATTTTCGCGACTAAGGTGGCACGATTTTTTCGTTTGCAAATTTCGTTTTTGATGTAGGAACAACGCATTCAAAAATTATGTGTAAACCAACGTACTGCAATATTGAGAACATTCCACTGCAAGAAACTCACAAAACCTCAGATTGGTTCATCTCGTAGAGTGAAATTTCGCGTGGCACATGTAGGCGTGGACTCGTTTCTTACTACAAGGAGTGATACTGAGTATTACAAAAATGTTGTGCTGACCAGAATTTAAGATCATGTCCCGGTTTTTTTTTTTTGAAGAAGCTGGCTCTACTGTATTGCTCAATGATCTACGAAGAAAAAAGCCTCCAGTCATGAGTTAATTGTCACATTTCCTCCCTAAGGCGTCGCATGCAACCCGGCCTGCTGACATCAAAACAACCAACAATGGCAACTCTTATAGGACTAGGCATTCAAAAATATTCTATAAAACAGACTATCTCTATACTGTGATATGAAGCTCTTTTAAGGAGAGTATTCTGCTTCATTCATTGACACTCTCTTATCCGCATGCTCTGTTTGTTAGAATTCCCAATGTCAGAAATTAGGCAGCTTAGACGAGTGGACATTTTGCGCACATTCTACAAGCCCTTCTATGCATGGCAATGTTTTGATAACGGTCCTCTTTCGTCGCACAGGTGTTCTCAATTGTTATAAACAAACATAACCAAACAATCTGACATGGTCGCGACCAGCAACAGATGCACGCGACTCTGATGTAATAGAACGGGAGCTGAATCACGTTGCGGCCCCACTGCGTTGCGTGCATCGCTACCAGTGGGCTTTTCTCCATGACGCAGTTACTCACGCCACAGACAATATCAGGGCTTGCGTTATAATCCCCTCGTTTTCTATAGCCCAACGTCGCATGCACCCTGTAAGTGCGCAAGCGCATTACATCAGACTACGAAAAAAACAAGACAAAATTGACAAACGACAACGGTCTCGAGACAATTTTTATGCGGGCTCCTAAAGTTTAAAAAGCAAAAAGTGACCACTCCAGTGGCGATTCGTAACGCGGAGTGCATCTGTAGCTTCCTCGACACTCTACAATGCATGCCGGTTGTTTTGTTTTTTATTTACCGCCAGCCACCGAACTGCGTTCTCCTTTCCTCATTGCAGCGTCCAGTGCTTCAGATGAAGATAAGGGTAAAGAGGGTGCGTCTCTGGGCACATTTCACTGCTTCCGGTGAGCGAGAAGGCGCAGGTGGGATGACTGAGAAAGCCTACTCGCAGGAGATGGTCGCAGAACGGTTAGCTTCGTTGCTGCTCTTACTCTCCATCCCGGAAAGAGAAGTGTACCACCGGAAGCTACGCGGTTCCTCTGAGCTCGAACGAAACGACGTATTGGCGCACCCCTGGCTTCACCTGTGACGTAACAAGAAAGAAGCCACGTGTGTATCTCTCGTCTGGGGTATAAAAACGCTGGGCAGGCGCCGAGCAAATACCAAAGCCTTCCGAGGCCTTTCCCGCCCTTGTGTTCGAGTGAGACCGACATCACGCAGCCATGAACGGCCTGGTAAGTGACCATCGGATGTGAGATTAGTGGCGGAAATGGTGGTCTGTTATAATGCCGAGTTCGGAGCACCTCGATTTGTTGTATTCTTTTCCCACAACATGCACAGCTGATACCTACATAAGTAGTCGTAGACTTTACGTTGTATTTGGCATATTGAAGCGTACTCGTGATATCCTCTTAGCGGGCAGAAAGTCACCATAAATGAGCGAGAGGAATCATAGTTTCCAGAAGATCATGGGAATCCGGCATGGTCGTTTTTCTTGGTAACGGTTAGATGCTGTCTGTATTAATTTTATACTCAAAGATCTCAATATTGTGCGGCATCGTAGTCTTCCTGGTTGAGTTTTATATGAGGTGGTCGCACCTCCGTGTTTCCTAAAAAAATTTGTGGAGTAGCCGTTGTTTAGTAGCAAAGACATACGTTCGTTCAGGTTGCGCTATTTGTGTCCCCAGTTTCTGGCAAAAGCGGAAAGCCATTCAGGGCAGATTATCGCCTGTCACTCGCTGCTTCAGGACACGGGGCCACATTCCTTGTCAACTGCGTTCCATACAATGGATGGAAGTGACATGTGTTCCGGTAATGCCAACCCAGCAGTCGGTGTTACAGCGAAGAGTCGAAGGCAAACTACGCTGTGTGCTATCCTGAGTAAACCCAGCAAGAAGTGTGATCTTTATGCCAACATCGAAAAAAAGATTTGATATCGGTAACGCCCAAAATTTTTATTATTGGCCATCTACACCAAAGACGAGCATAGAATAATATTACCCGAATCTCTTTGTAATTCATTTAGTAGATCGTATTATTACACAAATCACCAGGACTTCTATGGTTGTCCATGCAGTAGGATCTAATTGAGTTCACCTCGGTGGGTCAGTGGATGGGGTGCTCTGCCGTCGACCAGAAGGTCACGGGCTAGACCCCGGCTGTGGTTGTCTCATTTCAATAGATGCGAAATGGTGGAGGCCCCTGTACTGTCGATGTCAGTGCACTTTAACGAACACCACATGGACGAAATTTCCAAAGCCCTCCACTGCGGCATCTCTCTCAACCATATCGTGGTTCGGACGCCAAACCCCAGGTTATTATTTGTACGATGCAAATAGAAATCTCCTCACACTAATCTAAATTTTTAAACAATCACGCCGCGAAAATTACTACTGCAAAGAAGCACTCCCTAGGGAGCACCGTCGTGCAAATATCTGATTTGAACAGAGATAGCTAAACTACTGTCACTTGTACAGGCATAATTAGGCAAACGTGATACGTGACCCATGCATTATGGTACTAATAAGCAAGAACCTCAGAATAGGGTAGCCAGCTTGTCAGAAAGCCCCGCCACGGTGGTCTAGTGGCTAAGGTACTCGGCTGCTGACTCGCAGGTCTCGGGATCTAATCCCGGCTGTGGCGGCTGCATTTACGATGGAGGCGGAAATGTTGTAGGCCCGTGTACTCAGATTTGGGTGCACGTTAAAAAACCCCAGAAGGTCAAAACTTCCGGAGTCCTCCACTACGGCGTCTCTCATAATCAAATAGTGGTTTTGGGACGTTAAACCCCACAAATCAATCAATCAGCGTCTCAGAAATATCGAAAACGCACTTCAGAAAGAGAAACATACATTAGCGAACATTAATTTCTATTTCGGTCTATGTGAATTCATTTCTTTTGTTATTATATTCAAGGTTCCTACAATATTTATCTTCTGTTCGAAAATCTACAACAGTTGCAAGGTCATACTTTGAGAACAAATTTGCGTGTCTGTTTCATCATTTTCTACCCACCTTGTCGTTTAGAGATTTTCGTAATCGACCACTAATTTAAACTTCATGGGGCCTAATCTCTGTCAGCCATGGCGGCCTAATTTTGTTTAATGGGGAATGCTAGGAACCCGCGGGCTTAAATTTCGGTGCAGGTTAATTAAAGTAACTCAGGAGTTCAAATTTGTGGAGCCTGCTGCTACGGCATTCTTAATCATCCTATTGTGGCTTTGGGACGTAAAACATCGAAATTTGTTTTTATTCCTGAACGCCACGTTTTCATTCCCGAACGCCAATCACCTTGACCGCATTCGATTGCAGGTGCACACCATCCTGTTCACGGCCCTTTTCGGCAGCGCCTTCAGTGGATTCCTCGGTGGAGGCGGCACTGGAGGTGGTGTCGGTGGAGGCTACGGCGGGGGTGGTCTTGGAGGCTACGGTGGTGGTAGTCTCGGAGGATACGGTGGAGGGCTTGGTGCCGGTGGCCTCGGAGGAGGAGGAGGCCTTGGTGCTGGAGGTCTGGGAGGAGGCAGTGGCAACGTGGGTGTTGGGAGCAGCGTAGTTCTGCTAAATGGCGGCCGTGCGGGTGCAAGCAAATCGGTGGCAGGGCCTGCGTTCCTCGTTCGCACGGTGCACCACGTCTCTCAAGTGCATGGCGGTGGAGCCATTGTGGCACACTCTGGTCTCGGAAGTGCCGGCGGAGCCGGCATTGGTGGAGGCGCTGGCATCGGAGGTGCTGGACTGATTGGTGGTGGAGCTGGTGGTCTCGGAGGAGGCTACGGAGGGGGCGCTTATGGAGCTGGAGGCCTCAGTGGAGGTTACGGAGGCGGAGGATATGGTGCTGGTGGTGCTGGAGCTGGTGGTGTCGTTGGCAAGCTACTGCTCGTCAAGCATCACAAGTGAAATCTGTCACCAGTGTTCTTTAGCGTTTTAAACTCAGTCAGGTAAGCCTCCTTTCTAAGTCCACTACAGGTGTAAGCATCGGGAAGCAGTAGTGTAGTGCCAACGCTAATATCTAGTTCTAACTACGTTTGGGTCGTTAGAGTGCGAGTGGGTGTTGGGGAGCGACGGGCCCTCTAGTAAATTTTGAGCTTCTTCGTCCCTTCACCCTTGGTGTTTAATCAAAAACCATGCGCAATATTATAAGGAGATCCGTTTTCATACTATAAGCAACAATTATACCTTGACACAATTCACGTGAGTGTGCCACGATTAAGGCCCAGCAGGAAAATATAAGGGATCGCTCGCTTCGTTTCCCACACTGAAATAATACGCTATGCACAGAGGAAATAAATTTGATGGCATATAAGTAGTGTAATTTTTGTAGATTGATCCTGTACGCTGAAGTCATGTGTTAGTTTTTTTCTTATTCTAGATGTGACACTCACCGCCTAAATTGCAATTTTTCGCATCAACGTAGGAGTTCTCACTGCAGTCTATATTCTGTCATGGTAATCATTGTGACATTGATAAGGCCAACCTACTTGGGTCCTCCATATATTTAGATAGTCAGCCTTTGCGGCATATATGAATTCTTTACTTTACCTTTGTCACACTGTTGATTTATTATAGCGTATAGTGGTAGTCAGAAAGGGTAACTTCAATTCGCTTTATGGTGACAGTAACTATTCTTACCACTTTCTAGGATGTAGTGAAGCCACCTGAAGTCTGCAGCGTCCTACTCAACTCGAGAGCTTCCACTCCACCTGCTCTTTCACCTCATTCGACCAAGAGAAGGATTCCATGAATCACTCCTGAAACAGGTTGACAATGTACGCTGACCGGGAACTCGTTTCCCACCGAATAAAACTGTGATTTACACTAAGTACCGTCTAACTGACCCTCACTTTATGTCTAATGAATTTTCTTATCGCGTACTACTTTCAATGTCATCCCGTCCAATTCCAAACATCGACCCATGATCCTGCACCTTATCATTAGCAATGTTATCCATTAAAAGTAGGGAGACAAGACATAAGAGCGAGACAATGTGGCACACATGTTCGACGTATTAAGTTCTGGCTGAGGCATAAGAAGGCGATGTCTGATAGGTTGTAAAACCGTATAAAAGCAATTTGAAACTCAAGATACAGTGAAAAGAAAGCAATTCAACATTTATTTTCATTCTGTCTTGTGTCTCATATCTGTTTTTTTTTATTTCTGACTGCTTACCTTGGCCTAATTGTACCATTTCCACCTAACACACTTGAAGGATAAAGGTAGAACAAAAACTAGAAGCATAATACTGTCTTTGTATCATTTGAAGATGAAAGCCTGTGGACCTGTTTGTAACTCATCAAGTTATAAAATAGGCCACCAGAATATCTGCAAGAACATAACAAACCGCAGCGTTAACTTGGCATTCTCAGCAAGCTGCAGGGTTCGTAGTAGCCTTCAACAATTGAATAACCTTCCCGTATTTCTTAGAATTCAATGTTCCTGAAGGTTACTGCACTTCACAAGGTTTTATATGGCTTCCCGAATCAGGCCACTCACTTGTGAACATTGGACGGTGTCAACTGATGACGCCAGTGGCCCCTGTAACAGGACAATTTTCCCATGATCATGTCAGAAACTGAAGCAATCAGTGACTTCATGACGTCACTGTCACGTAATCGCGAGCTCGAAGAATGCCACGTGCATATTTTCAACACCCTTCACAACACTCGTGACATCTCGCAAAGTCTCTCGGAGGGAAACGCCAATGTACAGACACTTAAGGCTCTAGCCTTTAAAAAAAAAGGAAGGTTCACAAATGACGTAAAGCCTGGCGTACGCAAGACATCAGCACTTCTGATTCTCTGATATATCTTTTCATGAACTCTACAATTCAGGAACATCTGCAGTTCGCAAACTTCGAAAGACTGTGTGGCTTTCTATGCGATTTCGCGTTCATTCGCTGAGTTTTATGTCAGCCTCTCCAGTAGTCACTTATCGCAGAACCACTTCTTTGGGTGCCATCTCTATTCTAGTGCCTTACGACACGGGCTTTTTCCTCTGTGCTTGCAGCATCGGGTCTTGACTTCGAGAAACTATAATGGCAGAGCTCTCGCTGAAATGGCCGCAGCCATTCGAACTTTTTCTCTGTCATTGAAGTGCCTTCTGAGCAGTGATCATTTTATGCCATGTGTAGCAGATTGAATATAAGTGAGCGAGAGTTCTCCACTGAGGAAGCATGCACGAGTGTGCACGTCGTGTTTGAAAACGACTGTTCTATTACGGGGTTTTGTACAGGCCTATACAGTCGATGGATGCAGTGGGCACTCAAGAAGCACACAACCAAACGGCATCGGTGCTCCCACTTGCGTTTCAATGCATTCTGCGATGAGTA
This sequence comes from Rhipicephalus microplus, assembly GCF_043290135.1. Lineage (NCBI taxonomy): Eukaryota > Metazoa > Arthropoda > Arachnida > Ixodida > Ixodidae > Rhipicephalus > Rhipicephalus microplus. Next base: position 54,885,943 of record NC_134707.1, read on the forward strand.
AGTACCATGTCATTCAGACGCAGAGTTTCCGGTCAAAAAATTCCTCCTCCACCAGCTCTTTTCTTCTCTAGAATATTTATCGCGAGGCAAACACTGCCATATAAGTGGATGATAGTGGAATGCCGAAGACACCTGTTTCAAAAGCCTCCAGTAAAGTCCTAGTTTTCTGCTCTAAGGTTGCATAATCTTTTGTTCTCAATGACCTACTTTGGTTGCATGTGAGAGATCTTGCGACTTTATTGCCAACCAGTAAATGAAAGGTGCAAAAACTTTCGAAGCATTATAGCTGACACGGCCCTGATGGTTATCCAATTTGATAATCACTACATATGCACACCTACGATGCACCCGTCAAGTCGGGTTAATGTCTAGTGTAGTTGGGCGCCCTCCGCATACGTTGATTTATGTAGCAGTTTACGGGGCTACTGATCTAATGAACACCAGCACTTCGTATCAGCTTACCGCGTCCGTTGTTGCTAATATGTATGTTGCCGTTGGTATCGTTGCGTAACTGTGAATAAACAACTGGATAGATGAAACATATGTGGCTGTTTTACGTATGTCCAAATCTAAGTACAAGGTCCCGTTGTGTTTTGGCTACTTCGCAATGAGGCCACCACGGCGACGATTCCTTCTTGCAACATTCGGGTCAGCAGTCGCGCATTGTAACCACAAAAGATCCGCATAGGATGGTACAGGACAAAATGATCACAAATAATATATACAGAAAGTGCGCTATTGAAAGAAGCTTACATTCAGGACGCACAATCGGCAATACTGGTGGAAGCAATGTTTCATGAACCGGACTCGTTTTCGTCGGCCGAAGTCAACCCGAAAACCTCAAACCGATCTCATGAAGAACGCGAGTGTTCTTTTGGAAACAATTCCTTCTGAAACATGTTCCGCATTGAAAGGTTTCCCGCTATTTCAAACCTTTGGCGTCCTCGCTATGCCTCTTGTTTGTAACTATGCAACGGTGTTCTTCTAGGCCATTATGACGGTGCTTGGCTTCGGGAGTGTCATATGGAGACGACGAAGCAACAGTGGCTAAAAAGATCAATGTCATCAACGAAATGGTTGTAAACTTTGTGGCACTGGTAAATAAAGGTTTCTTTTTGTTCAGCAGACCATTATGTCATTGCGATTTGTCAGACCACTCATTTGATGCCAACGCTACCATGGCATGAGAGAAGTGGCCAGCATATTTTAGGCTTCCAAAGACCCTTATGGCTATGTAGGCCATAAATAAACTCAATGCTACTTCGCTTGAATAATGCGGTAACTTGACACCTCAGAATGATAGACATAGATATAATTACCATTCGTTCAGCTGCAGATAAACATTTGCTTCAGTTGTGAAATCAGCGCGATGATGCTGAAGTCAAGCTACGATGACAAAACACAACTGTATGATTATACATCTCGTCAATAAATAATTACTCGATTTGATATTCTTTGATTTATCACAACACACATGATAGGAGGCAAAGGATCAAGAATTCAAAAATGGCGTGAGGCTGTCATTCGGCCTTCAAAGACAAAGACAACAGCTATGGTACGAGCACTTCGATAACACTGTTGTAGATTCACTTATGATAAACGTTTTAAATACAACAATAAGTATAAATCAAACACTAAAATGCTCGTCTTTTCTTGTTCTCCTACACTAAACTGCATGCATTTCCGTACACTAAATTCACATCAGCGACATGCACCATGACATTTGATCACGGCTTTAACTTTGCAATAGCGTTGTTTTAAATAGAAAAATATAAGTAAGCAGCTAGTTTTACACGAAAGTTTTAAGTCACTGAGATACAACACATGTAACATAAATTTATAACTCGAATGTAAATTTGCTCATTCATGTTTTTTACGTGTCCGACGCGTAATTTTTTTAACTAAAATAGTATGTCATTTGAAAAACCTTAGTCTAGTAGAAGACATTAAACAGCTCAACGACTTAACTATGATAAGTACTTGACTACGGTAATCATTTCTGCACTTATTGATTGGCATCGACTACCCTTGAAGATCCAAAAGTAACAGGAGGCAGAATTCTGCTCGTGGTTGGCAGGTTTACAAAATCACGTACAAGAAGCTTCCAATGTTCTTAGATTAGGTGACCATGTGTTAACGTGATGACAAAGTACTAGGAAGTGTCGTGAAGCGGTTATGAATATGAATGTTTTGGTAAAGTGAAATAGGAATACCAAATACACAAAGCATGACTCATGTGCACCTTCCTCAATTTGGGTGACTAAGGAGGCATATATCTTTTTAATTTTGTTTTTGTTGTAAAAACAAAACAAATTTCATGTGCATTTTCTTCCATTTTGGTGACTAAGGTGGCATATTTTTTTTCAAATTTCGTTTTTGTTGTAGAAAGAATGCATTCGAAAATTTTGTGTGAACCAAGGTCCTGCAATTTGAGAATGCAATAATTAAACTAACGAAATATCACTGTGATTCATCTGGTATTGTTAAATTTCACGTGGCACGTTTAGGCACGCGCTCTTTCTTACCACACGGAGTGATACGGAGTATTACAAACTTCTTGTGTTTACCAGAATTCAAGACTATGTCCCAGTTTTTTCAAGAAGCTGGCTTTACTGTATAGCTCAAAAATCTATGAAAAAAAAAAGCCTCGAGACATAAGTTGTCACATTTCATCCCCAATGACGTCGCATGCAACTCGGCCTGCCGACATCAAGACAACCAACAATGGCAAACCATATCTGACTAGGCATTTCAAAATATTCCAGAAAACAGAACATCTCGATAATGTGACATGAAGCTCTTTTGGGGAGCGTATTCTGCTTCATTTAATGGCGCTCCCTTATCCGGGTGCTCCGTCTCTTAGAATTCGTTATGTCAGAAGTTAAGCAGCTTAGAAGAGCGGACATTTTGCGCACATTCTACAAGCCCTTCCATGCAGGGCAATGTCTCGATAACGGTCCTCCTTAGTGGCACTGGTGTCCTCAATTGTTCTGAACAAACGTAACCAAATAACCAAACAATCCGACGTGGTGGCGACCAGCCAACGATGCACGCGACTGTGATGTAATTGAACGGGGTGGGGGAATCACGTTGCTCCTCCACCACGTTGCGTGTATCGCCACCAGTGGGCTTTTCTCCATGATGCAGTTACTCACGCCACCGACACTATCAGGGCTTGCGTTATAATATATTCTCGTTTTGTATAGCCCAACGCAGCGTGCGCCTTGTTAGTGGGCAGGCGTAATACATTGCACTACGAAGAAACAAAACAAAATTGACAAACGACTAGGGGTCGAGAGAATTTATGTGGGCTCCTAAAGTTTATAAAGCAAAAGTGACCGCTCCAGTGGAGATTCGTAACGCGGCGAAGTGCATCTGTAGCTTCCCCGATGCTCTACAATGCATGCCGGTTGTTTTGTTTTTTTTTTTATTTACCGCCGGCCACCGCACTGCGTTCTCCTTTCCTCATTGCAGCGTCCAGTGCTTCAGATGAAGATAAGGGTAAAGAGGGTGCGTCTCTGGGCACATTTCACTGCTTCCGGTGAGCGAGAAGGCGCAGGTGGGATGACTGAGAAAGCCTACTCGCAGGAGATGGTCGCAGAGTGGTTAGCTTCGTTGCTGCTCTTACTCTCCATCCCGGAAGGAGAGGTGTACCACCGGAATAAACTCGGTTCCTCTAAGCTTCAACGAAACGACGTATTGGCGCCCCCCTGGCCTCAGCTGTGACGTAAGAAGAAAGAAGCCACGTGTATATCTCTCGTCTGGAGTATAAAAACGCCGGGCAGGCACGGAGCAGATACCAACGCCTTCCTAGGCCTTTCCTGCCCTTGTGTTCGAGTGAGACCGACATTACACAGCCATGAATGGCCTGGTAAGCGACCAGCGGATGTGGGATTAGTGCATGAAATGTTGGTTTCTTATAGTGCTGAGTTCGGAGCACCTCACTTCGTTGAATTGTTTTACCAGGATGTGCACAATGGATACCTACATAACTTCTCGTAGACCTTACGAAGTATTCGGCATATGAATGCGTACTCAGGGAATGCACTTGGTGGCAAGAAAGGGATGGTAAATGGGTGAAAGAAAAATGAGACTTTTTGAAGATCATGCGAATCCGGTTAGGCCACTTTTTCTCGGAACTGCTGGTTGCTGTCAGTCTACAATTTACACTCAAAGATCACAATATTGAGCGGCATCATAGTCGTGCTTATTGAGTTCTACATGCGGCGATCTTACCGGCGTGTTTCGTAGTAAACTTGGTAGTGTAGCTGTTGCCTAGTAGCAAAGCAATGCGTTCATTGAGTTTGTACCACCTCTGCACCTATCCTCTGGCAAGAGTGGAAAGCCACTCAAGAAAAATTATCGCCAGTCGCTCCCTGTTTTGCGACACGGGAGAACAATCGTTGTAAACTGTGTGGCATAGGATGGCTGGAAGTGACATGAGTCGCGGTTGTGCCACCCTAGCAGTCGGTGTTTCTACGAAGAGTCGAAGCCAACTTTTCCCTCTTCGATTTGAAGAACCAGGCTACGAACTATGTTGTTCGCTATCCTGAAAAAACCCAGCACCAAGTATAATCTCTCTGCCAACATTGAAAGAAAGGTTTGATATCGGTAAACCCAAATCGTTTTAATGATACTCATTTTAAACAACGTGCACGGAATAGCTATACTAAAATCACTAAGCAGTTCATTACATTAAATCCGCACTTCTATGATTATCCGTTCAGCACGATGTAATTGAGCCCGCTTTGGTTGATCGGTGCTTAAGGTATTTTGCTGCCGACCTAAACATCATGGGTTCGACACCAGCCGCGGCGGTTCCATTTCGATGAAGGCGAAATTGTGGACTCCCGTGTACTGTTCAATGTCAGTGCACATAAACGACCACCACATGGACGAAATTTCCAAAGCCCTCCACTGTGGCATCTCTCTCAACCATATCGTGGTTTGGACGCCAAACCGCAGATTAAATGTATCACGATTTAAATATTAAGACTCATCACACTAACCTAAATTGTCAAAACATTGAGGCTTCGAAAATGGCTGCTGTGAAGGTATCACTCCCTAGTGAACACCCCTACGAAAGTGCCGGACTAGAACAGATATAGCCAAGCTACAGTCATCTGTAGTGGTATAAATAAGCAAACTTGGTACGTACCCGACGCATTATGGCACAAATGAGCAGAAACCACGGAATAGGGTACACAGCGCGTCAGCAATATCGAAATCGTAGTTCAGAAAGAGTGACTTACATTAGCGAGCACGCAATGTAATTTTCGTGCAGCCGACACAATTTTGTTTGTTACTACATCCACAGTTCTCACATTTCTTATCTTCTGTTAGAAAATCTGCACTTTTCATGGTCGTACTTTGAGAACAAATTTGCGTGTCTGTTTCATGACTATCCACCCGCCTTCGTAGTCTGGAAGATTTCTTGATCGACCACGAACCCAAACGTCGCGGGACCAAATCTCTGTCTGCCACGGCGACCGCATTATGATGAAGCGGTAATGCTAGGGACCCATGTGCTTAGATATAGGTGCGCGTTAATAAAACTACCTCAGGCTGTCGAACTTCGGAACCTTTAGATACGGCTTTCGTAATCATCCTATCGTGGTTTTGGGACGTAAAACACCGAATTTTGTTTTTATTCCCGAACGCCACGCTGCAACCATCTTGACCGCATTCGATTGCAGGTGCACACCATCCTGTTCACCACCCTTTTCGGTAGCGCGCTCAGTGGATTCCTCGGTGGAAGTGGCACTGGAGGTGGTGTCGGTGGAGGCTACGGTGGGGCGGGTATTGGAGACTACGGTGGTGGTAGTCTCGGAGGTTACGGTGGAGGGCTTGGTGCCGGTCACCTCGGAGGAGCAGGAGGTCTTGGTGCCGGAGGTCTAGGAGGAGGCAGTGGCAACGTGGGTGTTGGGAGCAGCGTAGTCCTGCTGAACAGCGGCCGTGCGGGTGCAAGCAAATCGGTGGCAGGGCCGGCGTTCCTCGTTCGCACGGTGCACCACGTGTCTCAAGTGCATGGCGGTGGAGCCATTGTGGCGCACACTGGTCTCGGTGGTGTCGATGGAGCCGGCATTGGTGGAGGCGCCAGCATCGGAGGTGCCGGACTGATTGGTGGTGGAGCTGGTGGTCTCGGAGGAGGCTACGGAGGTGGCGGTTATGGAGCTGGAGGCCTCGGTGGAGGTTACGGAAGCGGAGGATACGGGGCTGGTGGTGCTGGAGCTGGTGGTGTCGTTGGCAAGCTACTGCTCGTCAAGCATCAGAAGTGAAATCTGTCACCAGTGTTCTTTAACGTTTTAAACACAAACAGGTAATCATTCTTATTCTAAGTCAACCATAGGTGTAAGCACATGCAGGCAGTAGTGCAGTGCCCCCGCTAATATCTAGTTCTAACTGCGTTTGGGTTGTTAGGGTGCGAGTGGGTGTTGGGGAGAGAGGGCACTCCAGTATACTTTCACACTATTCGGCCCTTCACCCTTGATGCCTAATTGAAAACCATGCGCAGGCATATAAGGAGTACAGTTTCGTTACTATAAGCAACAATTATGGCTTCACTCAGTTTACATGAGTGCGCCACACTTAAGGTGCAACCGAAAATAATAAGGGATTGCTCGCTTAGTGTCCCACGTTGGAATAAAACACTATGTACTTTGTAAATAAATTTGATAATATATAAGTACTGAAGATCTTGAAGAGTAATTTAGTACGCTAAGGTTAAATGGCAGTTTTTTTCTTATACTGTATGCGATATTCCCAGGGGTGAATTGCAGTTTTCTGCATGAACGTAGCAGTGGTCACTGCTTTTTACATACTGTCACGGTAATCATCGTGCCGTTGATAGGGCCAACCCACTTGCGAAATCAATATAATTGAAATAGTGAGCTTTTGCTTCATAGATGATTCCTCTACTTTACTTTTGTGACACCGTTGGTTTAATAACGCGAATTGTGGTAGTCGGAAAAGTGACTTCAATTCGCTTCATGGTGAGAGTGACCATACCCATTAATTTCCAGCTTTATGGTGAGAGTGACCATACCCATTACTTTCCAGGTGTAAGCGAAGGCACCTGAAGACTACAGCGTCCTACTCAACTCGAGAGCTTCCACTCCACCTGCTCTTTTACCTCAATCGACGAAGAAAAAGATTCTATGAATCGCTCCGCAAACACGTTGACAATGTACGCTGACCCGGAACTCGTTTCCCACCTAATAAAACTGTGATTTACTCAAAGTACCACCTAACTGACTCTCACTATTTGTCTGTTTATATTTTCATATCGCGTGCAATTTGGAACGTCAGCCTATCAAATTCCAAACAACGACCGATGATCGTGCACCTTATCATGAGCAATGTCATCCATTAAAAGTAGAGAGACAAGATATAGTAGCGAGAGAAAAGGGCACACATATTAGCCGTATATAGTTCTGGCTAAGGCATTAGACCGGGATGTTTGATAAATTGTACAACCGTATAAAACGGAAGGCAAAACTCGTGACACAGTGAAAAGAAAATGATTCGACATTTCATTTTCACTGTCTTGGGTTTCACATCTGGTTTTATATTTCTGACTGCTTATACCTTGCTCAAATCGTACCAACTCCGCCTAACACACTTGAAGTATAGAGGTAGAAGGAAAACTAGAAGCATATTACAGTCTTTGTATCATTTGAAGATGAAAGCCTGTGGACCTGTTCGTAACTCATCAGGTTATAAAATCGGCCATCAGAATTTCTGCAAGAACATAAACCGCAGCGTTAACTTGACATTCTTAGCAAGCTGCAGGGTTCGTAGTAGCCTTCAACAATTCAATAACCTTTCCGTAGTTCGTAGAATACAATGTTCCTGAAACTCACTGCACCTCATGTGATATTAGATTGCTTACCGAATCAGGCCATTCACTTGTGAACATTGGACGATGTCAACTGATGACGCCACCTTGTAACAGGACGACTTTTCCGTGATGATATCACAATTTCTGGCAATAGGTGACTTCATGACATCCCTGCGACGTAATCGTGAGCTCGAAGAATGTCACGTGCATATTTTCAACACGACTGGCAACACTCGCGACTTTTCGCAAAGTCTCGCGGAGAGAAACAGCAGTATATAGACACTTACCCCCGTATACTAGAAAGCCTCTTCACTCAACGCTGCACCTTCACTTGACAAAGCCGACGGGAGCGCCATCTCTAGGCAGGAAAAGTCACTGCATATCGGTGATAATTTGCTGCTATTCTTGAGTTGCGCAGCGTCATTTTCAGCCGAGCAGCGGTGCAGTGCGCAACTCTGTCAAGTGAAGGGTGAAAATCGAGTCAAGGAGCGTTTGTGAATACGGAGGTTAAACCTTAAAAATAAGAGGAGGGCTCACATAAGACGTAAAGCCCGGCGTACGCAAAGCATCAGCACTGGGTGATGCTCTCATCTATCTTTTCAGGAACTCTACAGTTCAGGAACATCTGCAGTTCGGGACCTTCGAGTGACTGTATGGCTCTCTGTGCGATATTGCGTTCGTTTTCCGAGCTTTGTGTCAGCCGCTCCACTAGTCACTCGTCGCAGAACCACTTGTTTTGGGTGCCATCTGTATTCTAATGTTTTATGACATGGACGCTTTCTTTATTGCTTGCGAGTCGGGTCTCGACTTTTAGAAACTATAATGTCGGAGTGCTCGCGCAGCCATTCGAACTTATTGTCTGTCATGGAAGTGCCTTCTGAGCAGTGATCATTTTCTGCCATGTGTAGAAGATTGAATAAAAGTGAGCGAGAGTTCTCCACTGAGAAAGCATGCGCGAGTGTGCACGTCGTGTTTGAAAACGACTGTTCTATTACGGGGTTCTGGACAGGCCTATGCATTCGATGGAAGCAGCGGGCACTCAAGGACACACGTAAACGGCGTCGGTGCACCCACTTGCGTTTCAATGCATTCTGCGATGAGTAAGTACCATGTCATCCAGACGCAGAGTTTCCGGTCAAATATTCCTCCTCCACCAGCGCCTTTTTTCTTTAGAATATTTATCGCGAGGCAAACACTGCCATCTGAGTGGATGATAGTGGATTGCCGAAGACACCTGTTTCAAAAGCCTCCAGTGAAGTTCTGGTTTTTTGCCCCAAGGTTGCATGCTATTTTGTGCTCAATGACCTACTTTGGTTATATGTGACAGATGTCGCGACTTTATTGCCAACCAGTAGATAAAAGGTGCAAAAACTTTCGAAGCATTATAGCTGACAAAGCAGTGATGGCTATTCAATTTGATAATCATTACATATTGCCACCCACACGTAGTGGGTCGACTGCAAGAGCGGCTCTACCATCTGGAGGAAAGGAAGAAGAATTGCGTGTCTCTTCTCGGCTCGAGAGCCAGCCACGACTGACGCATCGTCCTAGAGCTAGCTACCCGGTTGTTCAATATATCTCCCAGTACTTGTGACTCATCGTGACAAACTGGTGGAGGGTGCTGGGTAGTCTCACGGATGCTGCAGACCCCCCCAGGAAGCCGTAATACGAGTCCAGTGCCAGTCAATACTCCCGTGCATCGGACGAGCCGCCGAATCAGGGGATTGCCTCCGGAAGTCAACGATACTGCTACCACCACGTCAACAAACATGACCAGCACTTCGGTACAAACCTTGCCAACCGGCACGGGAAGCACGTCGTCGAACCGATATACGTTGGAAAGCCCACGGGCACCGACGACGTTCCATGGTACGGAGAGCGAAGACGTTGAGGACTGGTTGGCGGACTTCGAGCGCGTAGCCAACTTGAATCAGTGGGACAACGCGGCGAAACTGGGTCGTGTCTACTTCTATCTCGAAGACGGGGCTCGCACGTGGTATCAAAATCGAGAGGAGCAGCTGACGACGTGGCCAGAATTCTCTCGTAGACTTCTGCAGACTTATGCCAGTGCTGACCGCCAAGAAAGAGCTGAACGAGCTATTCTTGCCCGCGTCCAGTCGCCAAACGAAACTGTGACCGCGTACGTCGAAGACATGACGCGTCTCTTCCGACGGGCAGATTCAAGAATGACGGAGGACAAGAAGTTGCGTCACTTGATGCGTGGTGTCAAGGACCAGCTTTTCGCCGGCCTCGTGCGAAGCCCTCCGAAGACGGTCGCGGAGTTCTTGTCTGAAGCCGTGACAATGGAAAAAATGCTACAGCAGCGATCAAACCAATACGACAGGCAAGTCAGAGGCATGTCCTCTGCTGACATTTTCGCCGCCGCTGGGACCAGCAATGATTCCTTACGTGAACTCATCCGTAATATCGTACGTGAGGAGTTGCAAAAGGCTGGTGTAACACCTAATCCTACGGTTAGCTCTATTGCAACCGTCATCAAAGATGAGCTGCACCAGGCCCTCCGGGACACCTTGCCTCCTGACACAGCTGCGCCAGCTCCTGCTGAATACCACCGTAAGACAACCTACGCGGAAGCCCTGAAACGCCCTGCTGCATCGCCGCCCTTGTTCGTTCATCCTGTCCCTGCAGTTTCACTCGAGTCAGCGCAGCACATGCCATACTACGAAGGCACGTACACGCCACCGCCCCTGCCCTTTGGCCGTGGTGCTTCTGTTGCCCATCGTTCGGTACAACCGGTCCAGTACATCGACGATCGGCACTCCTATCCTCGGAAGTCTGATGTCTGGCGCACACCCGATCACCGGCCTATATGCTTTCATTGCGGAGAAGCTGATCACTTGTACCGCCAGTGTCCTTATCGCCGTCTTGGGCTTCGCGGCTTCTCTGCGTACTCGCCGCCCCCCCGTTACGGTCAGAGACCACGCGACATCCAAAACTACCTCTCCCAGCAGCATGAACCACCGTCTGCCGGGCGCCAGTCGCGCTCGCCATCACCGAGGCGATTTTCATCAATGCCCCAGCGGTATTCTACCGCACGATCTCCCAGCCCCCGCCGGGAAAACTAGCCGAAGCGACCTCTGGGGGCGGGGTCGCTGAACGTCGAAGCGCTGAAGACCTCCTATTGACGCAGAACCGTACCGAAACTGGTCCGACATCACCTGCTGCTGCAAAGGATAGCCGGCTTTCACTCGACATAGCAGTAACAATTGATGGTTGTGTAGTTAATGCGTTAGTGGACACCGGCGCAGACTATTCCATACTGAGCGGGAAACTGACAACGCAGCTGAAGAAAGTAATCACGCCGTGGCATAACTCGCAGATTCGGACAGCTGGTGGCCATGTCGTAACTCCACTGGGTGCCTGCACAATTAGAGTACAGATTCAAGGGTACACATTCGTAGCAAGCTGCCTTGTTCTACGTGAATGCTCCCGTGACGTCATTCTGGGAGTTGATTTTCTACAGGAAAATGGAGCTATCATTGATCTGCAAGAGCGCCGCGTCACGTTCTCAGCCCAGCGAGCAATCAACGTGCAGGATGACGGAATGCGTGTCGACGTACTCCGTATTTCTGAACAGAGCGTGACGCTTCCTCCCCGAGCCAGTGTTCTAGTCGACGTAAGATGCTGTGGTTTGAGCGATGGCGATGTGGTGGCCGAGACAAATTTAGAACACCTCCTGCAGCAAGGCATATGTGTAGCGAGAAGTGTAATTCACGTTCGCGACGGCCGATCTGAATTGCTCGTTACCAACTTTAGCAACGAGCATCGACACCTTTTCCGTGGCACTTCGATAGCGTTTGCCCACGATGTAGCAAACGTAACCAACTGTCCCACGTCAGAAATAGTGGATAACGCAGACACATCAATGAGCAACATTGACATCAATCCTGATCTGTCCACCGATAACCAGACTGCGCTGCGAGCGCTCTTGTTCGAGTACAGGTCTTGCTTCGCAAGTTGCTCAAAGATCCGCCAGACGTCCATCACTCAGCACAGGATCATCACGTACGAGGACGCACGCCCAATACACCAGCACCCCTACCGCGTGTCGGCTAAAGAACGTGAAGCGATACGTACGCAAGTTCGCGAGATGCTTGACGATGGCGTTATCGAACCATCCAACAGCCCGTGGTCATCTCCAGTCGTGCTTGTTAAAAAGAAAGACGGATCGCTACGCTTCTGCGTCGATTACCGAAAGCTCAACAACGTGACCAAAAAGGATGTGTACCCGCTACCGCGTATCGACGATTCGCTGGATAGACTTCGTCGTGCCCATTATTTCACTTCTCTCGACCTCAAAAGCGGGTACTGGCAAATCGAGGTAGATCAGCGAGACCGCGAAAAGACAGCCTTCGTGACTCCAGACGGCCTATACCAATTTCGAGTACTCCCTTTCGGCTTGTGTTCAGCGCCGGCAACTTTCCAGCGAATGATGGACACTGTCCTCACAGGGCTCAAGTGGCAGACTTGTCTTGTCTACCTTGATGATGTGGTGGTCTTCTCTGCCACGTTCGAGCAGCACCTACAGCGCCTGCGCAGCGTGCTGGAGGCTATCCGATCGGCGGACCTCACTCTAAAGCCACAGAAGTGCCACTTCGGATATGAAGAACTGAAATTTCTTGGACATGTAGATAGCGCTGAAGGAGTCCGGCCCGATCCAGACAAGCTTGCCGCTGTTGCCGAATTACCAGCTCCTGTCGATAAGAAAGCCGTCCAGCGCTTCCTTGGTTTGTGCGCCTACTATCGCCGGTTCATTCATGGCTTTTCACAGATAGCAGAACCTCTGACTCGTCTCACAAGGGACGACACGCCGTTTGTCTGGGAAAACGAGCAACAAGCAGCTTTTGATGAACTGCGACAGCGCATGCAATCAGCACCCGTTCTCGCTCATTTCGACGATGATGCTGACACGGAGGTCCATACTGACGCTAGTAACGTTGGAGGTGCAGTGCTCGTTCGTCTTGACGCTGAACGAGCACTGCACCAAGCCCAACGCTAGTAACGTTGGGCTTGGTGCAGTGCTCGTTCAGCGTCAAGACGACATCGAAAGGGTGATAGCCTACGCCAGCCGCTCTCTATCCCGTGCCGAGGCGAATTATTCCACTACGGAGAAAGAGTGCCTCGCAGTCGTGTGGGCAATCACCAAGTTTCGCCCGTACCTTTATGGTCGTCCCTTCAAGGTAGTGACGGACCACCATGCCCTCTGCTGGTTGGCAAGCCTGCGCGACCCTTCAGGACGGCTAGCACGGTGGAGCTTGCGGCTGCAGGAATTTGACGTCACCATCGTCCATAAGTCCGGCCGTAAGCATGAAGACGCTGACACACTGTCACGCGCACCCCTTCATGTCGTCAGTCAGGAAGCAGAGGAAGACGAAGGCTTCCTGGGCGCCATTAGCTCATCAGACTTGAGTAAACTGCAGCGGGATGACGCAGAGATTCGTCCGATCATCGATCATTTAGAGGGCCAGGACACAACCATACCACGTCATTTATCCCGCTCGTTGCCATCATTCTGCCTTCGAGAGGGTGTGCTGTACAAGAAGAACGCTCGTTCGAACAACCGTACCTACCTCCTGGTGGTTCCTCGAGACATGCGAGACGACGTCCTTTTCGCTTGCCATGACGAACCCACATCCGGTCATCTGGGCTACTCACGGACACTTGCCAGAGTGAGTGAGAGGTATTATTGGCCAGGACTTTCGGCAAGCGTCAAGAAGTACGTCAAGAGCTGTCGGGAATGTCAGCGTCGAAAGAAACCATCTGTTAAGCCAGCTGGTTTGCTTCAGCCGATTGAAGCACCCTGCACGCCGTTCGACCAAGTCGGCATGGACATTCTTGGGCCATTCCCCCTATCTGTGGACAGCAACAAATGGGTGATCGTCGCGACCGACTATCTGACACGCTACGCTGAGACGCAGGCGATCCCACGAGCCACGGCTTCTGAGGTAGCACAATTTTTCATGCGCCACATCGTGTTACGACACGGTGCTCCTTCCACTATAATAACGGACAGAGGGACGGCATTCACGGCGCAGCTTATGGACGAGGTTTTCAAACTGAGCAACACCAGACACCGAAAGACAACTGCGTACCACCCGCAAACCAACGGACTTACCGAGCGACTGAATAAGACCATTGCAGACATGATCTCAATGTACATCGACGTACAGCACAAAACATGGGACCGGATCTTACCTTACGTGACCTTCGCGTATAATACCGCCGTGCAAGAGACCACGCGATTCACGCCATTTCGGCTTCTCTACGGCCGCGAAGTGCAGACCATGCTGGACTCTATGCTACCGTGTCAAGACGAAGACGAGTTGACAACTGACGCCGATGAATTCGCAGAGCGTGCTGAGGAAGCCCGGCAGCTCGCGCGACTACACATCGGCCAGCAACAGCAGGCAGACGCACGGCGCTATAACATCCGCCACAGTGAAGTATTTTACAACCCCGGCGACCAAGTTTGGGTGTGGACGCCCGTCCGCCGCCGTGGCCTTAGTGAAAAGTTACTGAGCCGGTACTTTGGCCCTTATAAAGTGTTACGTCGCGTCAGTGACGTGAACTATGAAGTGGTTCTGGACTCAACATCGCAGGCATGGAGTAGGACACGACCGAGGTCGGATGTCGTTCATGTGTTGCGCATGAAACCATTTATTGCGCGTTGTTCATAACTTTTTTCTTGCCGTACAGCGTTCTTTGTGTTATTTATTTATTTTTGTGAACTTGCTTCTTCGTTCACTGATTTTTCCTATATTGGCACGCTCGTTCATTTCTATTTTTACTTTATCCGAATTTCCAATTTCTTTTTTTTCACGTGCCTATGTCGTAACATCGTGGTGGTGCTATGTACTTTTCTTTCCCCCTTTTGGGACTTTTTTTTTCTTTTCGAAAGGGGGGATAATGCCACCCACACGTAGTGGGTCGACTGCAAGAGCGGCTCTACCATCTGAAGGAAAGGAAGAAGAATTGCGTGTCTCTTCTCGGCTCGAGAGCCAGCCACGACTGACGCATCGTCCTAGAGCTAGCTACCCGGTTGTTCAATATATCTCCCAGTACTTGTGACTCATCGTGACAATATGCACAGCTACGATGCACCCGTCAAGTCGGGTTAATGTCTAGTGTACTTAGGTGCTTTTCTCATATATACGTTGATTTATGTAGTAGTTTTTGGGGCTACTGATCTAACGACCACCAGCACTTCGTATCAGCTTACCGCGGCTGTTGTCGCTAATATTTGTGTTGCTGTTGGCATCGTTGCGCAACTGTAATAAACAACTGAATAGATGAAACATATGTGCCTGTTATACGTATGTCTAAATCTAAGAACAAGGGCCTGTTGTGTTTTGACTACATCGCAATGAGGCCACCACGGCGACAATTCATTCTTGCAACATTCGGGTCAGATGTCGCGCATTGTAACCTCAAAACATCCGCATAAAACGGTACAGGGCAAAAAGATCACAAATAATTTATACAGAAAGTGCGCTATTGAAAGAAGCTGACATTCAGGACGCACAATCGAAAATACTGGTGGAAGCAATGTTTCATGAACAGGACTCGTTTTCATCGGCCGAAGTCAACCCAAAATCCTCAAGCCTATCTCATGAAGAACGCGAGTGTTCTTTTGGAAAATATCCTTCTGAAACATGTTCCGCATTGAAAGGTTTCCCGCCATTTCAAACCTTTGGCGTCCTCGCTATGCCTCTTGTTTGTAACTATGCAACGGTGTTCTACGCCATTATGTCGGTGTTTGGCTTCGGGAGTGTCCTATGGAGACGACGAAGCAACAGTGGCTAAATATATCAATGTCATCAGCAAAATGGTTGTAAACTTCGTGGCACTGGTAAATAAAGGTTACTTTTTGTCCAGCAGATCATTATTTCATTGCGCTTTGCCAGGCCACTCATTTGATGCCTACGTTACTACGGCATGAAAGAAATGGCCAGCATATTTTAGGCTTCCAAAGACCCTTATGGCTATGTAGGTCATACATATACTCAATTCTACTTCGCTTGAAGAATATGGTAACTTGACACCTCAGAATGATAGACATAGATATAATTACCATTCGTTCAGCTGCAGGTAAACATTTGCTTCCGTTGTGAAATCAGCGCGATGATGCCGAGGTGAAGCTACGATGACAAAACACAACAGTATGATTAAAAATCTCGTCAATAAATAATTACTCGATTTGATACTCTTTCTTTCATTTATCACAACACACATGATAAGAGGCAAATTATCAAGAATTCAAGAATGGCGTGAGGCTGTCATTCGGCCTCGAAAGACAAAGACAACAGCTATGGCACAAGCACTTTTATAACACTGTTGTGGATTCACTTATGATAAAACATTTCAAATACAACAATAAGTATAAATAAAACACTAAAACACTCGTCTTATCTTGTTGTTCGACACTAAACTGCATGCATTTTCGTACACTTCACATCAGCGTCATGCACCATCACACTTGATCACGGCTTTAGCTTTGCAATAGTGTTATTTCAAATACAAAAGTATAAGTAAGCAGCCAGTTTTACACGAAAGTTTCAAGTAAGTAAGATACCACACACATCACATAAGTTTATATCTCGAATGTAAATCTGCTCGTTCACGTTTTTTACGTGTCCGATATGTAATTTTTTAAACAAAAATTGTATGTAAGTTGAAGAACGTTTGTCTAGCGGAAGACATCAAGCAGCTCAAAGCCATAACCACGACAAGTACTTGACTACGGTAATCATTGCTGCACTTATCAAATGGTATCGATTACGTTGAACACCCAAAAGTGATAGTGGGCATAATTCTGCTCGTGGTTGGCAGGTTTACAAAAACACGTACAAAGATCTTTCAAAGTTCCTAGATGAGGTGACCATGTGTTAACGTGATGACAATAAACTAGTAAGTGATGTGAAGTGGTCATGAAGACTTATGTTTTGGTAAAGTGAAATAGCAATACCAAGAACACAATGCATGGTTCAGGTGCACATTTCTCCAATTCGTTGACTAAGGAGGCATATTTCTTTTTTAATTTCGTATTTGTTGTAGAAACAAAACGAAATTCATGTGCACCTTTCTTCATTTCGGTGACAGGCGGCATATTTTTTTTTTCAAATATTGTTTTTGTTGTAGAAATAATGCATTCGAAAATTCTGTGTGAACCAAGTTCCTGCAGTTTGAGAATGCAAAAAATAAACTAACGAAACATCACAGTGACTCATCTCGTATTGTTAAATTTCACGTGGAACATTTAGGCACACGCTCGTTTTTCACAACGCGGACTGATACGGAGTGTTACAAAAATGTTGTGCTTACCAGAATTCAAGACTATGTCCCAGTTTTTTCAAGAAGCTGGCTTTGCTGTATAGCTCAAAAATCTGCGAAGAGAAAGCCTCGAGTCATAAGTTGTCACATTTCATCCCTAAGAGCGTCGCATGCAACTCGGCCTGTCTACATCAAGACAACCAACAATAGGAACTCTTATAGAACTAGGCATTTAAAAATATTCCAGAAAACAGAATATCCCAATACTGTGACATGAAGCTCTTTTAGGGAGTGTATTCTGCTTCATTCAATGGCGCTCTTTTATCGGCGTGCTCCGTCTCTTAGAATTTGTTATGTCAGAAGTTAAGCAGCTTAGAAGAGCGGACAATTTGCGCACATTCTACAAGCCCTTCCATGCAGGGCAATGTCTCGATAACGGTCCTCCTTAGTGGCACTGGTGGCCTCAATTGTTCTGAACAAACGTAACCAAATAACCAAACAATCCAACGTGGTGGCGACCAGCCAACGATGCACGCGACTGTGATGTAATTGAACGGGGTGGGGGAATCACGTTGCTCCTCAACCATGTTGCGTGCATCGCTACCAGTAGGCTTTTCTTCATGATGCAGTTACTCACGCCACCGACACTATCAGGGCTTGCGTTATAATATATTCTCGTTTTGTATAGCCCAACGCAGCGTGCGCCTTGTTAGTGGGCAGGCGTAATACATTGCACTACGAAGAAACAAAACAAAATTGACAAACGACTAGGGGTCGAGAGAATTTATGTGGGCTCCTAAAGTTTATAAAGCAAAAGTGACCGCTCCAGTGGCGATTCGTAACGCAGCGAAGTGCATCTGTAGCTTCTCCGATACTCTACAATGCATGCCGGTTCTTTTGTTTTATATTTACCGCCGGCCACTGCACTGCGTTCTTCTTTCCTCATTGCAGCGTCCAGTGTTTTAGATGAAGATAAGGGTAAAGAGGGTGCGTCTCTGGGCACATTTCACTGCTCCGATGAGCGAGAAGGCGCAGGTAGAATGACTGAGAAAGCCTATACTCGCAGGAGATGGTCGCCGAGTTGTTAGCTTCGTTGCCGCTCTTACCCTCCATCCCGGAAGGAGAGGTGTACCACCGGAAGCTACGCGGTTCCTCGGAGCTCGAACGAAATGACGTATTGGCGCACCCCTGGCCTCACCTGTGACGTAAGAGGAAAGAAGCCACGTGTATATCTCTCGTCTGGGGTATAAAAACGCTGGGCAGGCTCCGAGCAGATACCAAAGCCTTCCGAGGCCTTTCCCGCCCTTGTGTTCGAGTGAGACCGACAATACGCAGCCATGAACGGCCTGGTAAGCAACCATAGGATGTTCAATTAGTGGCGGAAATGGTGGTTTGTTATAGTGCTGAGTTCGGAGCACCTCACTTCGTTGAATTGTTTTACCAGGATGTGCACAGTGGATACATACATAACTTCTGATAGACCTTACGAAGTATTCGGCATATGAATGCGTACTCAGGATATGCACTTGGTGGCCAGAAAGTGATGATAAATGGGTGAGAGAAATGAGACTTTTTTGAAGATCGTGCGAATCCGGTAAGGCCACTTTTCCTCGGAACTGCTGGATGCTGTCAGTCTACAATTTACACTCAAAGATCGCAATATTGAGCGGCATCGTTGTCGTACCTATTGATTTCTTCATGAGGCGGTCTTACCGGCGTGTTTCGTAGGAAACTTGGTAGTGTAGCTGTTGCCTAGTAGCAAAGAGATGCGTTCATTGAGTTTGTACCACCTCTGCACCTATCCTCTGACAAGAGTGGAAAGCCATTCAAGGAAAATTATCGCCAGTCGCTCCCTGCCTTGCAACACGGGAGAACAATCGTTGTAAACTGTGTGCCATTATAATGGCTGGAAGTGACATGAGTCGCGCTCGTGCCACCCTAGCAGTCGGTGTTTCTACGAAGAGTCGAAGGCAACTTTTTCCTCTTTCATTTGAAGAACCAGGCTACGAACTATGTTGGGTGCTATCCTGAATAAACCCAGCAACAAGTATAATCTCTCTGCCAACATTGAAAAAAAAGGTTTGATATCAGTAAACCCAGATCGTTTTAATGATACTCATTTTAAACAACGTGCATGGAATAGCTATACTCAAATCACTAAGCAGTTCATTACATTAAATCCGCACTTCTATGATTATCCGTTCAGCACGATGTAATTGAGCCCGCTTCGGTTGATCAGTGCATAGGGTTCTTTGCTGCTGACATAAACGTTATGGGATCGACACCAGCCGCGGCGGTTCCATTTCGATGTCGGTGACAATGTGGACTCTCGTGTGCTGTTCAATGTCAGTGCAGATAAACGACCACCACATGGACGAAATTTCCAAAGCCCTGTTCTGTGGCATCTCTCTCAACCATATCGTGGTTCGGACGCCAAACCGCAGGTTAATGTTATTACGATTTAAATATTAAGACTCATCACACTAACCTAAATTGTCAAAATATTGAGGCTGCGAAAATGGCTGCTGAGAAAGTATCTCTCCTTAATGAACACCCCTACGAAAGTGCCGCATTAGAACAGATATAGCCAAGCTACAGTCATCTGTTGTTGTATAAATAAGCAAACTTGGTACGTACCCGACGCATTATGACACAAATGAGCAGAAACCACGGAATGGGGTACACAGCGCGTCAGCAATATCGAAAACGTAGTTCAGAAAGAGCGACTTACATTAGCGAGCACGCAATGTAATTTTCGTGCAGCCGACACATTTTTCTTTGTTATTACATTCACAGTTCTCACATTTCTTATCTTCGGTTAGAAAATCTGAAGACTTTTCAAGGTCGTACTTTGAGAACGAATTAGCGTGTCTGTTTCATGACTATCCACCCGCCTTCGTAGTCTGGAAGATTTCTTGATCGACCACGAACCCAAACGTCGCGGGACCAAATCTCTGTCTGCCACGGCGACCGTATTATGATGGAGCGGTAATGCTAGAACCCATGTGCTTAGATATAGGTGCACGTTAATTAAACTACCTCAGGCTGTTGAACTTCGGAGCCTTTAGGTACGGCTTTCGTAATCATCCTATCGTGGTTTTGAGACGTAAAACACAGAATTTTGTTTTTATTCGCGAACGCCACGCTGCAATCATCTTGACCGCATTCGATTGCAGGTGCACACCATCCTGTTCACCGCCCTTTTCGGCAGCGCGCTCAGTGGATTCCTCGGTGGAAGTGGCACTGGAGGTGGTGTTGGTGGAGGCTACGGTGGTGCGGGTATTGGAGGCTACGGTGGTGGTAGTCTCGGAGGTTACGGTGGAGGGCTTGGTGCCGGTGGCCTCGGAGGAGCAGGAGGCCTTGGTGCCGGAGGTCTGGGAGGAGGCAGTGGCAACGTGGGTGTTGGGAGCAGCGTAGTTCTGCTAAATGGCGGCCGTGCGGGTGCAAGCAAATCGGTGGCAGGGCCGGCGTTCCTCGTTCGCACGGTGCACCACGTGTCTCAAGTGCATGGTGGTGGAGCCATTGTGGCGCACTCTGGTCTCGGTGGTGTCGATGGAGCCGGCATTGGTGGAGGCGCCAGCATCGGAGGTGCCGGACTGATTGGTGGTGGAGCTGGTGGTCTCGGAGGAGGCTACGGAGCTGGAGGCCTCGGTGGAGGTTACGGAAGCGGAGGATACGGGGCTGGTGGTGCTGGAGCTGGTGGTGTCGTTGGCAAGCTACTGCTCGTCAAGCATCACAAGTGAAATCTGTCACCAGTGTTCTTTAACGTTTTAAACACAACCAGGTAAGCATTCTTATTCTAAGTCAACCATAGGTGTAAGCACATGCAGGCAGTAGTGCAGTGCCCCCGCTAATATCTAGTTCTAACTGCGTTCGGGTCGTTAGGGTGTGAGTGGGTGTTGCGGAGAGAGGGGCACTCTAGTAAACTTTCACCCTATTCGGCCCTTCACCCTTCATGCCTAATTCAAAACCATGCGCAGGCATATAAGGAGTACAGTTTCGTTACTATAAGCAACAGTTATGGCTTCACACAGTTTACATGAGTGCGCCGCACTTAAGGTCCAACCGGAAATAATAAGGGATTGCTCGCTAAGTGTCCCACGTTGGAATAAAATGCTAGGAAATAAATTGGATAATATATACGTACTGAAGATCTTGAAGAGTAAGTTAGTACGCTAAGGTTATGTGGCAGTTTTTTTTTCTTATACTGTATGTGATATTCCCCGAGTGAATTGCAGTTTTCTGCATGAACGTAGCAGTGGTCACTGCTTTTTACATACTGTCACGGTAATCATCGTGCCGTTGATAAGGCGAACCCACTTGCGAACTCAATATATTTGAAATAGTAAGCTTTTGCTTCATAGATGATTCCTCTACTTTACTTTTGTGACACCGTTGGTTTAATAACGCGAATTGTGGTTGTCGGAAGGGTGACTTCAATTCACTTTATGGTGAGAGTGACCATACCCATTACTTTCCAGCTTTATGGTGATAGTGACCATGCCCATTACTTTCCAGGTGTAAGCGAAGGCACCTGAAGACTACAGCGTCCTACTCAACTCAAGAGCTTCCACTGCACCTGCTCTTTGAACTCAATCGACGAAGAGAAAGATTCTACTAATCGCTCCGCAAACAGGTTGACAATGTACGCTGACCCGGAACTCGTTTCCCATCTAATAAAACTGTGATTTACTCAAAGTACCACCTAACTGACTCTCACTCTGTGTCTGTTTATATTTCCATATCGCGCGCAATTTGGAACGTCAGCCTATCAAATGTCAAACAACAACCGATGATCGTGCACCTTATCATGAGCAATGTCATCCATTAAAAGTAGGGAGACAAGATATTGTAGCGAGAGAAAAGGGCACACATATTAGCCGTATATAGTTCTGGCTAAGGCATCAGACAGGGATGTTTGATATACTGTAAAACCGTATAAAACGGAAGACAAAACTCATGACACAGTGAAAAGAAAATGATTCGACATTTCATTTTCACTGTCTTGGGTTTTACATCTGGTTTTAAAATTCTGACTGCTTATACCTTGCTCTAATCGTACCAACTCCACCTAACACACTTTAAGTATAGATTGATTGATTGATATGTAGGGTTTAACGTCCCAAAACCACTATATTATTATGAGAGACGCCGTAGTGGAGGGCTCCGGAAATTTAGACCACCTGGGGTTCTTTAATGTGCACCCAAATCTGAGCACACGGGCCTACAACATTTCTGCCTCCATCGGAAATGCAGCCGCCGCAGCCGGGATTCAAACCCGCGCCCTGCCACTTTAAATATGAGGTAGAAGGGAAACTAAAAGCATATTACAGTCTTTGTATCATTTGAAGATGAAAGCCTGTGGACCTGTTCGTAACTCATCAGGTTATAAAATCGGCCATCAGAATTTCTGCAAGCACATAAACCGCAGCGTTAACTTGACATTCTTAGCAAGCTGTAGGGTTCGTAGTAGCTTTCAACAATTCAATAACCTTCCCGTAGTTCGTAGAATACAGTGTTCCTGAAACTCACTGCACCTCACGTGATAATAGATTGCTTACCGAACCAGGCCATTCACTTGTGAACATTGGCAGATGTCAACTGATGACGCCACCTTGTAACAGGACGACTTTTCCGTGATGATATCACAATTTCTGGCAATAGGTGACTTCATGACATCACTGTGACGTAATCGTGAGCTCGAAGAATGTCACGTGCATATTTTCAACACGACTGGCAACACTCGCGACTTTTCGCAAAGTCTCGCGGAGAGAAACGCCAGTATATGGACACTTACCCCCGTATTCTAGAAAGCCCCATCACTCAACGCTGCACCTTCACTTGACAAAGCCAACGGGAGCGCCATCTCTAGGCAGGAAAAGTCACTGCATATCGGTGATAATTTGCTGCTATTTTTGAGTTGCGCAGCGTCATTTTCAGCCGAGCAGCGGTGCAGTGCGCAACTCCGTCAAGTGAAGGGTGAAAGTCGAGTCAAGAAGCATTTGTGAATACGGGGGTTAAACCTTAAAAATAAGAGGAGGGCTCACATATGACGTAAAGCCCGGCGTACGCAAAGCATCAGCACTGGGTGATGCTCTCATCTATCTTTTCAGGAACTCTACAGTTCAGGAACATCTGCAGTTCGGGACCTTCGAGTGACTGTATGGCTCTCTGTGCGATATTGCGTTCGTTCCCCGAGCTTTGTGTCAGCCGCTCCACTAGTCACTCGTCGCAGAACCACTTGTTTTGGGTGCCATTTGTATTCTAATGTTTTGTCACATGGTCGCTTTCTTTCGTGCTTGCAGAGTCGGGTCTCGACTTTTAGAAACTATAATGTCGGAGTACTCGCGCAGCCATTCGAACTTATTGTCTGTCATTGAAGTGCCTTCTGAGCAGTGATCATTGGCTGCAATGTGTAGCGGATTGAATATAAATGGGCGAGAGTGCTCCACTGAGGAAGCAAGCACGAGTGTGCACGTCGTGTTTGAAAACGACTGTTCTATTACGGGGTTCTGGACAGGCCTATGCAGTCGATGGGTGGAGCCGGCACTCAAGTACACACACTAACAGTATCGGTGCAGCCGCTTGCGTTTCGATGCATTATGTGCTAATTAAGTATCATGTCATCCAGACGCAGAGTTTCTGGTCAAAATATTCCTCTCCACCAGCCCCTTTTCTTCTTTAGAATATTTATCGTGAGGCAAACACTGCCATCTGAGTGGATGATAGTGGAATGCCGAAGACACCTGTTTCAAAAGCCTCCTGTAAAGTTCTGGTTTTCTGCCCCAAGGTTGCATACTATTTTGTGCTCAATGACCTACTTTGGTTATATGTGACAGATGTCGCGACTTTAATGCCAACCAGTAAATAAAAGGTGCAAAAACTTTCGAAGCATTATAGCTGACACTGTAGTGATGGCTGTTCAATTTGATAATCATTACATAGGCACACCTACGATGCACCCGTCAAGTAGGGTTAATTTCTAGTGTAGTTGGGCGCCCTCCGCATACGTTGATTTATGTAGCAGTTTTCGGGGCTACGGATCTAATGACCACCAGCACTTCGTATCAGCTTACCGCGTCCGTTGTTGCTAATATGTATGTTGCCGTTGTCATCGTTGCATAACTGTGAATAAACAGCTGGATAGATAAAGAATATGTGGCTGTTTTACGTATGTCTAAATCTAAGTACAAGGGCCTGCTGTGCTTTGACTTCATCACAATGAGGCCACCACGGTGACGATTCCTTCTTGCAACATTCGGCTCAGCAGTCGCGCATTGTAACCACAAAAGATCCGCATAGGATGGTACAGGACAAAGTGATCACAAATAATTTATACAGAAAGTGCGCTATGGAAAGAAGCTTACATTTAGGACGCACAATCGGCAATACTGGTGGAAGCAATGTTTCATGAACCGGACTCGTTTTCATCGGCCGAAGTCAACCCAAAATCCTCAAGCCTATCTCATGAAGAACGCAAGTGTTCTTTTGGAAACAATTCCTTCTGAAACATGTTCCACATTGAAAGGTTTCCCGCCATTTCAAACCTTTGGCGTCCTCGCTATGCCTCATGTTTGTAACTGTGCAACGGTGTTCTTCTAGGCCATTATGTCGGTGCTTGGCTTCGGGAGTGTCCTATGGAGACGACGAAGCAACAGTGGCTAAAAAGATCAATCTCATCAACAAAATGGTTGTAAACTTCCTGGCACTGGTAAATAAAGGTTACTTTTTGTCCAGAAGACCATTATTTCATAGCGCTTTGTCAGGCCACTCATTTGAGGCCTACGCTATTACGGCATGAGAGAAGTGGCCAGCATATTTTAGGCTTCCAAAGACCCTTATGGCTATGTAGGCCATAAATATACTCAATGCTACTTCGCTTGAATAATGCGGTAACTTGACACCTCAGAATGATAGACATAGATATAATTACCATTCGTTCAGCTGCAGGTAAACATTTGCTTCAGTTGTGAAATCAGCGCGATGATGCTGAAGTCAAGCTACGATGACAAAACACAACTGTATGATTATACATCTCATCAATAAATAATTACTCGATTTGATATTCTTTGATTTATCACAACACACATGATAGGAGGCAAAGGATCAAGAATTCAAGAATGGCGTGAGGCTGTCATTCGGCCTTCAAAGACAAAGACAACAGCTATGGTACAAGCACTTCGATAACACTGTTGTAGATTCACCTATAAAAAAAACGTTTTAAATACAACAATAGGTATAAATAAAACACTAAAACGCTCGTCTCTTCTTGTTCTTCTACACTAAACTGCATGCATTTCCGTACACAATTCACATCAGCGTCATGCACCATCACATATAATCACGGCTTTAACTTTGCAATAGCGTTGTTTTAAAATTAAAAATATAAGTAAGCAGCCAGTTTTACACGAAAGTTTTAAGTCAGTAAGATACCTCACTTGTAACATAAGTTTATAAATGGAATGTAAATTTGCTCATTCATGTTTTTATGTGTCCGACACGTAATTTTTTTAACTAAAATTGTAGGTCACTTGAAGAACCTTAGTCTAGTAGAAGACATCAAACAGCTCAAAGCCTTAACTATGATAAATACTTGACTACGATAATTATTGCTGCACTCATTGATTGGCAGCAATTACCCTTGAAGATCCAAAAGTAATAGGAGGCAGAATTCTGCTCGTGGTTGGCAGGTTTACAAAAACACGTACAAAAAGGTTCCAATGTTCCTAGATAAGGTGACCATGTGCTAACGTGATGACAAAGTACTAGGAAGTGTCGTGAAGCGGTTATGAATATGAATGTTTTGGTAAAGTGAAATACGAATACCAAATACACAGAGCATGATTCATGTGCACCTTCCTCCATTTCGGTGACTAATGAGGCATATCTCTTTTTAATTTTGTTTTTGTTGTAAAAACAAAACAAAATTCATGTGCACCTTCCTCCATTTTGGTGACTAAGGTGGCATTTTTTTTCAAATTTCGTGTTTGTTGTAGAAAGAATGCATTCGAAAATTTTGTGTGAACCAAGGTGCTGCAATTCGAGAATGCAATAAATAAACTAACGAAATATCACTGTGATTCATGTCGTATTGTTAAATTTCACGTGGAACATTTAGGCACACGCTCATTTCTTACCACACGGAGTGATACGGAGTTTTACACAAATTTTGTGCTTACCAGAATTGAAGACTATGTCCCAGTTTTTCCAAGAAGCTGGCTATGTTGCAGAGCTCAAAAATCTACGAAGAGAAAGCCTCGAGTCATAAGTTGTCACATTTCATCCCTAAGGGCGTCGCATGCAACTCAGCCTGTCTACATCAAGACAACCAACAATGGCAACTCTTATAGAACTAGGCATTTAAAAATATTCCAGGAAAAAGAATATCTCGATACTGTGACATGAAGCTCTTTTAGGGAGTGTATTCTGCTTCATTCAATGACGCTCTCTAATCCGCGTGCTTTGTCTCTTAGAATTCGTAATTTCAGAAATTAAGCAGCTTAGAAGAGTGGACATTTTGCGCACATTCTACAAGCCCTTCCATGCAGGGCAATGTCTCGATAACGGTCCTCCTTAGTGGCACTGGTGTCCTCAATTGTTCTAAGCAAACGTAACCAAATAACCAAACAATCCGACATGGTGGCGACCAGCCAACGATGCACGCGACTGTGATGTAATTGAACGGGGTGGGGTAATCACGTTGCTCCTCCACCAAGTTGCGTGCATCGCTACTAGTGGGCTTTTCTGTATCATGCAAATACTCACGCCACCAACACCATCAGGACTTGCGTTATAATATATCCTCGTTTTGTATAGCCCAACGCGGCGTGCGCCTTGTAAGTGGGCAAGCGTAATACATTGCACTACGAAGAAACAAGACAAAATTGACAAACCACTATGGGCTCGAGAGAATTTATGTGGGCTCCTAAAGTTTAGAAAGCAAAAGTGACCGCTCCCGTGGCGATTCGTAACGCGGCGAAGCGCATCTGCAGCTTCCCCGATACTCTACAATGCACGCCGGTTGTTTTGTTTTTTTATTTACCGCTAGCCACCACACTGCGTTCTCCTTTCCTCATTGCAGCGTCCAGTGCTTTAGATGAAGATAAGGGTAAAGAGGGTGCGTCTCTGGGCACATTTCACTTCTCCGGTGAGGGAGAAGGCGCAGGTGGGATGACTGAGAAAGCCTACTCGCAGGAGATGGTCGCAGAGTGGTTAGCTTCGTTGCTGCTCTTACTCTCCATCCCGAAAGGAGAGGTGCACAACCGGAAGCTACGCGGTTCCTCTGAGCTCGAACGAAACGACGCATTGGCGCACCCCTGGCTTTACCTGTGACGTAACAAGAAAGAAGCCACGTGTGTATCTCTCGTCTGGGGTATAAAAACGCTGGGCAGGCGCTGAGCAGATACCAAAGCCTTCCGAGGCCTTTCCCGCCCTTGTGTTCGAGTGAGACCGACATCACGCAGCCATGAACGGCCTGGTAAGCGACCATCGGATGTGAGATTAGTGGATGAATTGTTGGTTTGTTATAGTGCCGAGTTCGGAGCACCTCGATTTGTTGTATTCTTTTCCCACAACATGCACAGCCGATACCTACATAAGTAGTCGTAGACTTTATGTTGTATTTGGCATATTGAAGCGTACTCGTGATATCCTCTTAGCGGGCAGAAAGTCACCATAAATGAGCGAGAGGAATCATAGTTTCCAGAAGATCATGGGAATCCGGCATGGTCGTTTTTCTTGGTAACGGTTGGATGCTGTCTGTATTCATTTTATACTCAAAGATCTCAATATTGTGCGGCATCGTAGTCTTCCTTGTTGAGTTTTATATGAGGTGGTCGCACCTCCGTGTTTCCTAAAAAATTTGTGGAGTAGCCGTTGTTTAGTAGCAAAGACATACGTTCGTTTAGGTTGCGCTATTTGTGTCCCCAGTTTCTGGCAAAAGCGGAAAGCCATTCAGGGCAGATTATCGCCTGTCACTCACTGCTTCGAGACACGGGGCCACATTCCTTGTCAACTGCGTTCCATACAATGGATGGAAGTGACATGTGTTCCGGTAATGCCAACCCAGCAGTCGGTGTTACAGCGAAGAGTCGAAGGCAAACTACGCTGTGTGCTATCCTGAGTAAACCCAGCAAGAAGTGTGATCTTTATGCCAACATCGAAAAAAAGATTTGATATCGGTAACGCCCAAAATTTTTATTATTGGCCATCTAAACCAACGACGAGCATAGAATAATATTACCCGAATCTCTTTGTAATTAATTTAGTAGATCGTATTATTACACAAATCACCAGGACTTCTATGGTTGTCCATGCAGTAGGATCTAATTGAGTTCACCTTGGTGGGTCAGGGGCTGGAATGCTCTGCTGCCGACCAAAAGGTCGCGGGCTCGATTCCCGGCCGTGGTTGTCCCATTTCAATAGATGCGAAATGGGGGAGGCCCCTGTACTGTTCGATGTCAATGCACGTAAACGAACACTACATGAACAAAATTTCCAAAGCCCTTCACTGTGGCATCTCTCTCAACCATATCGTGGTTCGGACGCCGAACCCCAGGTTATTATTTGTACGATGCAAATAATAAATCTCATCACACTAATCTAAATTTTTAAACAATCACGCCGCGAAAATTACTAGTGCAAAGAAGCTCTCCCTAGAGAGCACCGTCGTGCAAATGTCTGATTTGAACAGAGATAGCTAAAAAACTGTCACCTGTACAGGCATAATTAGGCAAACGTGATACGTGACCCATGCATTATGGTACTAATGAGCAAGAACCTCAGAATAGGGTAGCCAGCGTGCCAGAAATATCGAAAACGCACTTCAGAAAGAGGGACATACATTAGCGAACATTAATTTCTATTTTGGTCTTTCTGATTTCATTTCTTTTGTTATTACATCCAAGGTTCCTACAATATTTATCTTCTGTTAGAAAATCTACAACAGTTGCAAGGTCATACTTTGAGAACAAATTTGAGTGTCTGTTTCATGATTTTCTACCCACCTTGTTGTTTAGAGGTTTTCGTTATCGACCACTAATTTAAACTTCACGGGGCCAAATTTCTCTCAGCCATGGCGGCCTAATTTTGATTTAGGGGAATTGCTAGGAACCCGTGGGCTTAAATTTCGGTGCAGGTTATTTAAAGTATCTCAGGAGCTCAAATTTGTGGAGGCTGCTGATACGGCATTCGTAATCATTCTATTGTGGCTTTGGGACGTAAAACATCGAAATTTGTTTTTATTCCTGAACGCCACGTTTTCATTCCCGAACGCCAATCATCTTGACCGCATTCGATTGCAGGTGCACACCGTCCTGTTCACCGCCCTTTTCGGCAGCGCCCTCAGTGGATTCCTCGGTGGAGGCAGCACTGGAGGTGGTATCGGTGGAGGCTACGGCGGGGGTGGTCTTGGAGGCTACGGTGGTGGTAGTCTCGGAGGATACGGTGGAGGGCTTGGTGCCGGTGGCCTCGGAGGAGGAGGAGGCCTTGGTGCCGGAGGTCTGGGAGGAGGCAGTGGCAACGTGGGTGTTGGGAGCAGCGTAGTTCTGCTAAATGGTGGCCGTGCGGGTGCAAGCAAATCGGTGGCAGGGCCTGCGTTCCTCGTTCGCACGGTGCACCACGTGTCTCAAGTGCATGGCGGTGGAGCCATTGTGGCACACTCTGGTCTCGGAAGTGCCGGCGGAGCCGGCATTGGTGGAGGCGCTGGCATCGGAGGTGCTGGACTGATTGGTGGTGGAGCTGGTGGTCTCGGAGGAGGCTACGGAGGTGGCGCTTATGGAGCTGGAGGCCTCGGTGGAGGTTACGGAGGCGGAGGATACGGTGCTGGTGGTGCTGGAGCTGGTGGGGTCGTTGGCAAGCTACTGCTCGTCAAGCATCACAAGTGAAATCTGTCACCAGTGTTCTTTAGCGTTTTAAACTCAGTCAGGTAAGCATCCTTTCTACGTCCACTACAGGTGTAAGCACAGGGAGGCAGTAGTGTAGTGCCAACGCTAATATCTAGTTCTAACTACGTTTGGGTCTCTAGAGTGCGAGTGGGTGTTGGGGAGCGATGGGCCCTCTAGTAAATTTTTAGCTTCTTTGTCCCTTCACCCTTGGTGTTTAATCAAAAACCATGCGCAATATTATAAGGAGTTCCGTTTTCATACTATAAGCAACAATTATACCTTGACACAATTCACATGAGTGGGCCACAATTAAGGCCCAGCAGGAAAATATAAGGGATCGCTCGCTTCGTTTCCCACACTGAAATAATACGCTATGCACACAGGAAATAAATTTGATAGCATATAAGTAGTGTAAATTTTGTAGATTGATCCTGTACGCTGAAGTCATATGTTAGTTTTTTTGTTATTCTAGATGCGACACTCATCGCCTAAAATGCAATTTTTCGCATGAACGTAGGATTTCTCACTGCTGTCTATATTCTGTCATGGTAATCATTGTGACATTGATAAGGCCCACTTACTTGGATCCTCCATATATTTATATAGTCAGCCTTTGCGGCATACATGAATTCTTTACTTTACCTTTGTCACACTGTTGGTTTATTATAGCGTATAGTGGTAGTCAGAAAGGGTAACTTCAATTCGCTTTATGGTGACAGTAACTATTCTTACCACTTTCTAGGATGTAGTGAAGCCACCTGAAGTCTGCAGCGTCCTGCTCAACTCGAGAGCTTCCATTCCACCTGCTCTTTCACCTCATTCGACCAAGAGAAGGATTCCATGAATCACTCCTGAAACAGGTTGACAATGTACGCTGACCGGGAACTCGTTTCCCACCGAATAAAACTGTGATTTACTCTAAGTACCGTCTAACTGACCCTCACTTTATGTCTGTTGAATTTTCTTATCGCGTACTACTTTCAACGTCATCCCGTCCAATTCCAAACATCGACCCATAATCCTGCACCTTATCATTAGCAATGTTATCCATTAAAAGTAGGGAGACAAGACATAGGAGCGAGACAATGTGGCACACATGTTAGACGTATTTAGTTCTGGCTGAGGCATAAGAAGGCGATGTCTGATAGATTGTAAAACCGTATAAAAGCAATTTGAAACTCAAGATACAGTGAAAAGAAAGCAATTCAACATTTATTTTCATTCTGTCTTGTGTCTCATATCTGTTTGTTTTTTATTTCTGACTGCTTACCTTGGCCAAATTGTACCATTTCCACCTAACACACTTGAAGGATAAAGGTAGAACAAAAACTAGAAGCATATTACTGTCTTTGTATCATTTGAAGATGAAAGCCTGTGGACCTGTTTGTAACTCATCAAGTTATAAAATAGGCCACCAGAATATCTGCAAGAACATAACAAACCGCAGCGTTAACTTGGCATTCTCAGCAAGCTGCAGGGTTCGTAGTAGCCTTCAACAATTCAAAAACCTTCCCGTAGTTCGTAGAATACAGTGTTCCTGAAACTCACTGACCTCACGGGGTATTAGATTGCTTCCCGAATCAGGCCATTCACTTGTGACCATTGGACGATGTCAACTGATGACGCCACCTTGTACCAGGACGACTTTCCCGTGATGATATCACAATTTCTGGCAATAGGTGACTTCATGACATCACTGTGACGTAACCGTGAGCTCGAAGAATGTCACGTGCATATTTTCAACACGACTGGCAACACTCGCGACTTTTCGCAAAGTCTCGCGGAGAGAAACGCCAGTATATGGACACTTACCCCCGTATTCTAGAAAGCCCCTTCACTCAACGCTGCATCTTCACTTGACAAAGCCGACGGGAGCGCCATCTCTAGGCAGGAAAAGTCACTGCATATCGGTGATAATTTGCTGCTATTCTTGAGTTGCGCAGCGTCATTTTCAGCCGAGCAGCGGTGCAGTGCGCAACTCTGTCAAGTGAAGGGTAAAACTCGAGTCAAGGAGCGTTTGTGAATACGGGGGTTAAACCTTAAAAATAAGAGGAGGGCTCACATATGACGTGAAGCCCGGCGTACGCAAAGCATCAGCACTGGGTGATGCTCTCATCTATCTTTTCAGGAACTCTACAGTTCAGGAACATCTGCAGCTCGGGACCTTCGAGTGACTGTATGGCTCTCTGTGCGATATTGCGTTCCTTCCCCGAGCTTTATGTCAGCCGCTCCACTAGTCACTCGTCGCAAAACCACTTGTTTTGGGTGCCATCTGTATTCTAATGTTTTATGACATGGACGCTTTCTTTCGTGCTTGCAGAGTCGAGTCTCGACTTTTAGAATCTATTATGTCGGAGTGCTCGCGCAGCCATTCGAACTTCATGTCTGTCATTGAAGTGCCTTCTGAGCAGTGATCATTGGCTGCAATGTGTAGAAGATTGAATAAAAGTGAGCGAGAGTTCTCCACTGAGAAAGCAAGCACGAGTGTGCACGTCGTGTTTGAAAACGACTGTTCTATTACGGGGTTCTGGACAGGCCCATGCAGTCGATGGAAGCAGCGGGCACTCAAGTACACACACTAACGGCGTAGGTGCACCCACTTGGGTTTCGATGCATTTTGTGCTAAGTAAGTACCATGCCATCCAGACGCAGAGTTTCCGGTCAAATATTCCTCCTCCACCAGCCCCTTTTTTCTTTAGAATATTTATCGCGAGGCAAACACTGCCATCTGAGTGGATGATAGTGGAATGCTGAAGGTACCTATTCCGAAAGCCTCCAGTAAAGTTTTGCGTTTCTGCTCTAAGGTTGCATAATATTTTGTTCTCAATGACCTGCTTTGGTTGCATGTGAGAAATCTTGAGACTTTATTGCCAACCAGTAAATAAAAGGTGCAAAAACTTTCGAAGCATTATAGCTGACACTGTAGTGATGGCTGTTCAATTTGATAATCATTACATAGGCACAGCTACGATGCACTCGTCAAGTCTGGTTAATGTCCAGTGTAGTTGGGCGACCTCCGCATACGTTGATTTATGTAGCAGTTTTCGGGGCTACTGATCTAATGAGCACCAGCACTTCGTATCAGCTTACCGCGTCCGTTGTTGCTAATATGTATGTTACCGTTGGCATCGTTGCGTAACTGTGAATAAACAACTGGATAGATAAAACATATGTGGCTGTTTTACGTATGTCTAAATATAAGTACAAGGTCCCGTTGTGTTTTGACTACATCGCAATGAGGCCACCACGGCGACGATTCCTTCTTGCAACATTCGGGTCAGCAGTCGGCCATTGTAACCACAAAAGATCCGCATAGCATTGAACAGGACAAAACGATCACAATTAACTTATACAGAAAGTGCGCTATTGAAAGAAGCTTACATTTAGGACGCACAATCGGCAATACTGGTGGAAGCAATGTTTCATGAACCGGACTCGTTTTCATCCGGCGAAGTCAAGCCGCAAACCTCAAGCCAATCTCATGAAGAACGCGAGTGTTCTTTGGAAACAATTCCTTCTGAAACATGTTCCGAATTGAAAGGTTTCCCGCCATTTCAAACGTTTGGCGTCCTCGCTATGCCTCTTGTTTGTAACTATGCAACGGTTTTCTTCGCCATTATGTCGGTGCTTGGCTTCGGGAGTGTACTATGGAGACGACGAAGCAGCAGTGGCTAAAGAGATCAATGCCATCTAACAAAATGGTTGTAAACTTCGTGGCACCGGTAAATAAAGGTTAATTTTTGTCCAGCAGACCATTATTTCATTGCGATTTGTCAGGCCACTCATTTGATGCCAACGCTACCACGTCATGAGAGAAGTGGCCAGCATATTTTAGGCTTCCAAAGACCCTTATGGCTATGTAGGCCATACATATACTCAATTCTACTTCGCTTGAAGAATGTGGTAACTTGACACCTCAGAATGATAGACATAGATATATTTACCATTCGTTCAGCTGCAGGTAAACATTTGCTTTCGTTGTGAAATCAACGCGATGTTGCTGAAGTGAAGCTACGTTGACAAAACACAACTGTATGATTATACATCTCGTCAATAAATAATTACTAAATTTGCTATTCTTTCTTTGATTTTCACAACACACATTTTAGGAGGCATAGGATCAAGAATTCAAGAATGGCGTGAGGCTGTCATTCGGCCTTCAAAGACAAAGACAACAGCTAGGGTACAAGCACTTCGATAACACTGTTGTAGATTCACTTATAATAAAACGTCTTAAATACAACAATAAGTATAAATAAAACACTAAAACGCTCGTCTTTTTTTGTTCTCCTACACTAAACTGCATGCATTTCCGTACACTAAATTCACATCAGCCGGATTATCAGGGCAAACTACAGCCATCAGCAGCTCACCACTTTCGAGCAGTTGTCCGCCACCACGTGACTCCTGTATGGACTACCCGTTCACCATTCAGGAGCTCAAAGCAGCACTCGCTTCATGCAACAAGACCTCCGCACCAGGACCTGACGGAATCTCCTACAGAGCCCTGTGTCATCTGGGTGAGCGCGCGAGAATAGCTCTACTTCAGCTATATAATGATTGTTGGCTAGAGGGCACTGTCCCCTTAAGTTGGAAAACTAGTCGTCTAGTACCATTACTAAAACCTGGCAAATCACCATTGGAACTCTCCTCCTATCGCCCGATCGCATTGGCTAGTTGCGTGGGTAAAGTGATGGAGAGAATGATTCTCAGCCGACTCGAGTGGTACTTGGAGTATCATGAGATCTACCCAAATGCCATGGCTGGCTTTCGACGTGGTCGATCATCGATCGATAGCGTCATCGAGCTAATCACGTACGTTGAACACGAGAAAGGCCATAAGCGTCTTTGCGCCTCTCTGTTCCTTGACGTCAAAGGAGCCTATGATAACGTTACACATGAAGCCGTCCTTACCGCACTAGAAGAGATTGGAGTGGGTGGGCGAATGTTTAAGTAGATAGGCAGTTATCTCCAAATGCGATCCTATTTTGTGAGTACAGAGACCGGGAACACGTCTACACATTTCAATTGTCGTGGCGTTCTCAGGGTGGTGTACTGAGCCCTGTGCTATTCAATATAACACTAATCGCTCTCCATACGCACCTACCGAACAATATTTATCTATCAACATACGCTTATGACATCTGCATCTGGACATCTGCGGCAACTCGCCTGCAGTTACGAGCGAGAATACAGAGAGCTGCTACTGCAACTACTTTGTATCAACGCGATCGAGGCCTGGAAATTTCCTGCGGAAAGTGCGCTCTTCTGGCATTTACGCGCAAACCCATGTCGAATGACAGAGTATCAATTAACGGTCAAAATATACCGTATCGTCGATCTCACAAATTTCTGGGTGTCATAGTCGACAGAGACATATCATGGAGCCCTCATGTGTCGTATTTGAAAAAGCGATTGACAAGCATATGCCATCTTTTCAAGTTTCTCGCTGGAAAGACTTGGGGAATGCAGCCTAATGCTATGTTACGACTGTATAGGGTGCTTTTCCTTGGCTTTTTACGATACAGTCTGCCTGCATTATCAAACTCCAGCAAAACAAGTCGACGCATGATACAAAGCGTTCAAGCACAGGCGCTTCGAATATGTCTAGGTCTGCCTCAGGGTGCCTCAACAATGGCGACTATAGCTATAGCCAAAGACCACCTCGTGCAGACCCTTATTGAAATTGAAGCTTTGAGAACACACATAAGGCATGTGGGCCGGACGCCCCATCACCCCCTAGCCTCTCTGCCAGTGGATAGACCTCATACGTCATTTTGTCGAACAATAACTACACATGGTGATTCCCTACCAACTGGTTTTACGCCCGCGGCGAGACCTTCAATTCCTCCATGGTGCCTCAAACAGCCAGTCATCTACCTGACAATACCAGGCATCCAGAAAAAACGAGATTTCTCAATACCAGCCCTCAAGCAGCTCGCCTTACTTCTGCTGTACGAGAAGTACCAAGACTGCAGCCACGTCTACACCGACGGCTCCGTCCTGCCAAACAGCTCAACAGCGGCGGTCGTTATTCCAACGCACGCCACAAACATCAAATTCAGGACAGCTCATGCAACCACAACAATGGCAGCAGAGCTTGCAGCGCTTCGCGCTGCGCTGCGTTTCATTAACGACCAGAGCACGCAACGGTGGACAATTTTCTGCGACTGCAAGCCGGCACTGCAGTCACTTCTGTCAAATCTACGCCGTGGTCCACACGAGCAGTTGGTATTTGAAACAGAAGAAATGCTACACCATATAACAGAGAAAGGGCACCACGTTATATTTCAGTGGTTGTCAAGCCACTGTGGAATTATTGGTAACGAACGAGCTGATTAAGCTGCCCGTTCAGCCCATACAGAAGACAACGACCAGTCAATACCTCTCTCAAGGACGGACGCTGCTAGGAGGCTCCGCATGCTTGCTCGCCAACGCTCCCTGGCTCTTTGGAATGAGCCTCTCTTTACGCATGCAAGATTACGATCCCTTGATCCAACGTTAAGCTGAAGCTTCCAACAAAAATTCGACGAAGCGATGCTACTGCTCTGTGCAGACTGTGGTTTGGAGTCGCGTTTACCCGTGCGTACGCGTTCCGCATAGGTATGGCCGACACTGCCGACTGTGCACACTGCGGAGATGAAGAAACAATTCAACATATCCTGTGTGACTGCCCGAAATACAACCTGGAAAGACAACACCTTTCTAATAAACTAAACAGGCTAGATGACCAGCCGCTGTCAGAAGAAAGTATACTGCGCCATCGTCATGACTCATCATCACAGAAGAAAGCCGTGCAAGCGCTACTGGGCTTCTTACGAACTACTGGCCTGTCGGAACGCCTCTGAGTGGACTGATTTTGTGCGTGCGTGTGTGTCGGTGTTTTTTTTTCTTATTTATTTTTTACTCTCCCTTTCTCTTTCAACCCCCTATTCCCCAACCCCAGTGTAGGGTAGCATACCGGATACTGGCATCTGGTTAACCTCCCTGCCTTCCTTATTTCTCGTTTCTCTCTCTCACATCAGCGCATGCACTATCACATTTGATCGCGGCTTTAACTTTGCAATAGCGTTATTTTAAATATAAAAATATAAGTAAGCAGCCAGTTTTACACGAAAGTTTTAAGTCAGTAAGATACCACACATGTAACATAAGTTTATAACTGGAATGTAAATTTGCTCATTCATGTTTTTTATGTGTCCGACACGTAACTTTTTTAACTGAAATTGTATGTCATTTGAAGAACCTTAGTCTAGTAGAAGACATCAAACAGCTCAAACCCTTAACTATGATAAGTACTTGACTACGGTAATTATTGCTGCACTCATTGATTGGCATCGATTACCCTTGAAGTTCCAAAAGTAATAGGAGGCAGAATTCTGCTCGTGGTTGGCAGGTTTACAAAAAAGGTTCCAATGTTCCTAGATAAGGTGATAATGTGCTAACGTGATGACAAAGTACTAGGAAGTGTCGTGAAGCGGTTATGAATATGAATGTTTTGGTAAAGTGTAATAGGAATACCGAATACACAAACCATGATTCATGTGCACCTTCCTCCATTTCGGTGACTAAGCAGGCATATTTCTTTTTTAATTTTGTTTTTGTTGTAAAAACAAAACAAAATTCATGTGCGCCTTCCTCCATTTTGGTGACTAAGGTGGCATATTTTTTTTTCAAATTTCGTTTTTGTTGTAGAAAGAATGCATTCGAAAATTTTGTGTGAACCAAGGTCCTGCAATTTGAGAATCCAATTAAAGAAACTAACGAAATATCACAATGGTTCATCTCGTATTGTTAAGTTTCACGTGGCACGTTTAGTCACGCGCTCATTTCTTACCACACGGAGTGATACGGAGTATCACAAACATCTTGTGCTTACCAGAATTCAAGATTATGTCCCAGTTTTTTCAAGAAGGTAGCTTTGCTGTATAGCTCAAAAATCTATGAAAAAAAAGCCTGGAGTCATAAGTTGTCACATTTCATCCCCAAGGACGTCGCATGCAACTCGGCCTGCCGACATCAAGACAACCAACAATGGCAAGTCTTACAGAACTAGGCATTAAAAAATATTCCAGAAAACAGAATATCTCGATGCTGTCACATGAAGCTCTTTTAGGGAGTGTATTCTGCTTCATTCAATGAAGCTCTCTTATCCGCGTGCTTTGTCCCTTAGAATTCGTAATTTCAGAAGTTAAGCAGCTTAGAAGAGTGGACATTTTGCGCACATTCTACAAGCCCTTCCATGCTGGGCAAAGTCTCGATAACGGTCCTCCTTAGTGGCACTGGTGTCCTCAATTGTTCTAAGCAAACGTAACCAAATAACCAAACAATCCGACATGGTGGCGACCAGAAAACGATGCACGCGACTGTGTTGTAATTGAACGGGGTGGGGGAATCACGTCGCCCCTCCACCACGTTGCGTGCATCGCTACCAGTGGGCTTTTCTTCATGATGCAGTTACTCACGCCACCGACACCATCAGGACTCGCGTTATAATATATCCTCGTTTTGTATAGCCCAACGCGGCGTGCGCCTTGTAAGTGGGCAAGCGTAATACATTGCACTACGAAGAAACAAGACAAAATTGACAAACGACTAGGGGCTCGAGAGAATTTATGTGGGCTCCTAAAGTTTAGAAAACAAAAGTGACCGCTCAAGTGGCGATTCGTAACGCGGCGAAGTGCATCTGTAGCTTCCCCGATGCTCTACAATGCATGCCGGTTGTTTTGTTTTTTATTTACCACCGGCCACTGCACTGCGTTCTCCTTTCCTCATTGCCGCGTCCAGTGCTTTAGATGAAGATAAGGGTAAAGAGGGTGCGTCTCTGGGCACATTTCACTTCTCCGGTGAGCGAGAAAGCGCAGGTGGCATGACTGAGAAAGCGTACTCGCATGAGATGGTCGCAGAGTGGTTAGCTTCGTTGCTGCTCTTACTCTCCATCCCGGAAGGAGAGGTGTACCACCGGAAGCTACGCGATTCCTCTGAGCTCGAACGAAACGACGTATTGGCGCACCCCTGGCTTCACCTGTGACGTAACAAGAAAGAAGCCACGTGTGTATCTCTCGTCTGGGGTATGAAAACGCTGGGCAGGCGCTGAGCAGATACCAAAGCCTTCCGAGGCCTTTCCCGCCCTTGTGTTTAAGTGAGACCGACATTACGCAGCCATGAACGGCCTGGTAAGCAACCATAGGATGTCAGATTAGTGGCGGAAATGGTGGTTTGTTATAGTGCTGAGTTCGGAGCACCTCACTTCGTTGAATTGTTTTACCAGGATGTGCACAGTGGATACATACATAACTTATCGTAGACCTTACGAAGTATTCGGCATATGAATGCGTACTCAGGATATGCACTTGGTGGCAAGAAAGTGATGATAAATGGGTGAGAAAAATGAGACTTTTTTGAAGATCATGCGAATCCGGTAAGGCCACTTTTCCTCGGAACTGCTGGATGCTGTCAGTCTACAATTTACACTCAAAGATCGCAATATTGAGCGGCATCGTAGTCGCACCTATTGATTTCTTCATGAGGTGGTCTTACCGGCGTGTTTCGTAGGAAACTTGGTTGTGTAGCTGTTGCCTAGTAGCAAAGAGATGCGTTCATTGAGTTTGTACCACCTCTGCACCTATCCTCTGGCAAGAGGGGAAAGCCACTCAAGCAAAATTATCGCCAGTCGCTCCCTGCTTTGCAACACGGGAGAACAATCGTTGTAAACTGTGTGACATAGAATGGCTGGAAGTGGCATGAGTCACGGTTGTGCCACCCTAGCAGTCGATGTTTCTACGAAGAGTCAAAGGCAACTTTTGCCTCTTTGATTTGAAAAACCAGGCTATGAACTATGTTGTGTTCTATCCTGAATGAACCCAGAAAAAGTATAATCTCTCTGCCAATATTGAAAAAAAGGTTTGATATCGGTAAACCAAATAGTTTTAATGATACTCATTTTAAACAACGCCCTGCATGGAATAACTATACCCAAATCACTAAGAAGTTCATTGCATTAAATCCGCACTTCTATGATTATCCGTTCAGCACGATGTAATTGAGCCCGCTTCGGTTGATCGGTGCTTAGGGTGTTTTGCTACTGACCTAAACTTTGAAGATTCGACAGCGGCCGCAGAAGTTCCATTTCAATAAAGGTGACATTGTGGACTCTCGTGTACTGTTCAATGTCAGTGCAGATAAACGACCACCACATGGACGAAATTTTCAAAGCCCTCCACTGTAGCATCTCTCTCAAACATATCGTGGTTCGGACGCCAAACCGCAGGTTAATATTATTACGATTTAAATATTAAGACTCATCACACTAACCTAAATTGTCAAAACATTAAGGCTGCGAAAATGGCTGCTGTAAAAGTATCTCTCCCTAATGAACACCCCTACGAAAGTGCCGGATTAGAACAGATTTAGCCAAGCTACAGTCATCTGTAGTGGTATAAATAAGCAAACTTGGTACGTACCTGACGCATTATGGCACAAGTGAGCAGAAACCACGGAATAGGGTACACAGCGCGTCAGCAATATCGAAAACGTAGTTCAGAAAGAGCGACTTACAATAGCGAGCACGCAATGTAATTTTCGTGCAGCCGACACAATTTTGTTTGTTATTACATCCACAGTTCTCACATTTCTTATCTTCTGTTAGAAAATCTGAAGACTTTTCAAGGTCGTACTTTGAAAACAAATTTGCGTGTCTGTTTCATGACTATCCACCCGCCTTCGTAGTCTGGAAGATTTCTTGATCGACCACGAACCCAAACGTCGCGGGACCAAATCTCTGTCTGCCACGGCGCCCGCATTGTGATGGAGCGGTAATGCTAGGGACCCATATGCTTAGATATAGGTGCACGTTAATTAAACTACCTCAGGCTGCCCAACTTAGCAGCCTTTAGATACGGCTTTTGTAATCATCCTATTGTGGTTTTGGGACGTAAAACACCGAATTTTGTTTTCATTCCCGAACGCCACGCTGATATCATCTTGACCGCATTCAATTGCAGGTGCACACCATCCTGTTCACCGCCCTTTTCGGCAGCGCGCTCAGTGGATTCCTCGGTGGAAGTGGCACGGGAGGTGGTGTCGGTGGAGGCTACGGCGGGGGTGGTCTTGGAGGCTATGGTGGTGGTAGTCTCGGAGGTTACAGTGGAGGGCTTGGTGCCGGTGGCCTCGGAGGAGCAGGAGGTCTTGGTGCCGGAGGTTTGGGAGGAGGCAGTGGAAACGTGGGTGTTGGGAGCAGCGTAGTCCTGCTGAACGGTGGCCGTGCGGGTGCAAGCAAATCGGTGGCAGGGCCGGCGTTCCTCGTTCGCACGGTGCACCACGTGTCTCAAGTGCATGGCGGTGGAGCCATTGTGGCGCACTCTGGTCTCGGTGGTGTCGATGGAGCCAACATTGGTGGAGGCGCCAGCATCGGAGGTGGCGGACTGATTGGTGGTGGAGCTGGTGGTCTCGGAGGAGGCTACGGAGGTGGCGGTTATGGAGCTGGAGGCCTCGGTGGAGGTTACGGAGGCGGAGGATACGGGGCTGGTGGTGCTGGCACTGGTGGGGTCGTTGGCAAGCTACTGCTCGTCAAGCATCACAAGTGAAATCTGTCACCAGTGTTCTTTAGCGTTTTAAACACAAACAGGTAAGCATTCTAATTCTAAGTCAACCATGGGTGTAAGCACATGCAGGCAGTAGTGCAGTGCCCCCGCTAATATCTAGTTCTAACTGCGTTTGGGTCGTTAGGGTGCGAGTGGGTGTTGGGGAGAGAGGGGCACTCTAGTAAACTTTCACACTATTCGGCCCTTCACCCTTCATGCCTAATTGAAAACCATGGGCAGGCATATAAGGAGTACAGTTTCGTTACTATAAGCAACAAATATGGCTTCACATAGTTTACATGAGTGCGCCACACTTAAGGTCCAACCGAAAATAATAAGGGATTGCTCGCTTAGTGTCCCACGTTGGAATAAAACGCTATGTACTTAGGAAATAAATTTGATAATATATACGTACTGAAGATCTTGAAGAGTAATTTAGTACGCTAAGGTTATACGGCAGTTTTTTTCTTATACTGTATGTGATATTCCCCGTGTGAATCGCAGTTTTTGCATGAACTTAGCAGTGCTCACTGCTTTTTACATACTGTCACGGTAATCATCGTGCTATTGATAAGGCCAACCCACTTGCGAACTCAATATAATTGAAATAGTAAGCTTTTGCTTCATAGATGATTCCTCTACTTTACTTTTGTGACAATGTTGGTTTAATAACGCGAATTGTGGTAGTCGGAAGGGTGGCTTCAATTCGCTTTATGGTGAGAGTGACCATACCCATTAGTTTCCAGCTTTATGATGAGAGTGACCATACCCATTACTTTCCAGGTGTAAGCGAAGGCACCTGAAGACTACAGCGTCCTACTCAACTCGAGAGCTTCCACTCCACCTGCTCTTTTACCTCAATCGACGAAGAGAAAGATTCAATGAATCGCTCCGACAACACGTTGACAATGTACGCTGACCCGGAACTCGTTTCCGACCTAATAAAACTGTGATTTACTCAAAGTACCACCTAACTGACTCTCACTCTGTGTCTGTTTATATTTTCATATCGCGTGCAATTTGGAACGTCAGCCTATCAAATGCCAAACAACAACCGATGATCGTGCACCTTATCATGAGCAATGTCATCAATTAAAAGTAGGGAGACAAGATATAGTAGCGAGAGAAAAGGGCACCCATATTAGCCGTATATAGTTCTGGCTAAGGCATTAGACAGGGATGTTCGATATATTGTAAAACTGTATAAAACGGAAGACAAACCTCATGACACAGTGAAAAGAAAATGATTCGACATTTCATTTTCACTGTCTTGGGTTTCACATCTGGTTTTATAATTCGTACTGCTTATACCTTGCTCAAATCGTACCAACTCCACATAACACACTTGAAGCACAGAGGTAGAAGGAAAACTAGAAGCATATTACAGTCTTTGTATCATTTGAAGATGAAAGCCTGTGGACCTGTTCGTAAGTCATCAGGTTATAAAATCGGCCATCAGAATTTCTGCAAGAACATAAACCGCAGCATTAACTTGACATTCTTAGCAAGCTGCAGGGTTCGTAGTAGCCTTCAACAATTCAAGAACCTTCCCGTAGTTCGTAGAATACAGTGTTCCTGAAACTCACTGCACCTCACGTGATAATAGATTGCTTACCGAACCAGGCCATTCACTTGTGAACATTGGCAGATGTCAACTGATGACGCCACCTTGTAACAGGACGACTTTTCCATGATTATATCACAATTTCTGGCAATAGGTGACTTCATGACATCACTGTGACGTAATCGTGAGCTCGAAGAATGTCA
Source organism: Rhipicephalus microplus (assembly GCF_043290135.1). Taxonomy (NCBI): domain Eukaryota; kingdom Metazoa; phylum Arthropoda; class Arachnida; order Ixodida; family Ixodidae; genus Rhipicephalus; species Rhipicephalus microplus. Next base: position 54,929,307 of record NC_134707.1, read on the forward strand.
CGTGCATATTTTCAACACGACTGCAACACTCGCGACTTTTCGCAAAGTCTCGCGGAGAGAAACGTCAGTATATAGACCATTACCCCCGTATTCTAGAAAGCCCTTTCTTTCACTCAACGCTGCACCTTCACTTGAGAAAGCTGACGGGAGCGCCATCTCTAGGCAGCAAAAGTCACTGCATATCGGTGATAATTCGCTGCTATTCTTGAGTTGGGCAGCGTCATTTTCAGCCGAGCAGTGGTGCAGTGCGCAACTCTGTCAAGTGAAGGGTGAAAGTCGAGTCAAGGAGCGTTTGTGAATACAGAGGTTATACCCTAATTATAAGAGGAGGGCTCACATATGACGTAAAGTCCGGCGTACGCAAAGCATCAGCACTGGGTGATGCTCTCATCTATCTTTTTAGGAAATCTACAGTTCAGGAACATCTGCAGTTCGGGACCTTCGAGTGACGGTATGGCTCTCTGTGCGATATTGCGTTCGTTCCCCGAGCTTTGTGTCAGCCGCTCCACTAGTCACTCGTCGCAGAACCACTTGTTTTGGGTGCCATCTGTATTCTAATGTTTTATGACATGGACGCTTTCTTTCGTGCTTGCAGAGTCGGGTCTCGACATTTAGAAACTATAATGTCGGAGTGCTCGCGCAGCCATTCGAACTTATTGTCTGTCATTGAAGTGCCTTCTGAGCAGTGATCATTGGCTGCAATGTGTAGCGGATTGAATATAAATGGGCGAGAGTTCTCCACTGAGGAGGCATGCACGAGTGCGCACGTCGTGTTCGAAAACCACTGTTCTATTACGAGGTTTTGGACAAGCCTATGCAGTTTTAGGTGCAGCCGGCACACAAGCACACAACCAAACGGCGTCGGTGCACCCACTTGGGTTTCGATGCATTCTGTGCTAAGTAAGTACCAAGCCATCCAGACGCAGAGTTTCCGGTCAAATATACCTCCTCCACCAGCCCCTTTTTTCTTTAGAATATTTATCGCGAGGCAAACACTGCCATCTGAGTGGATGATAGTGGAATGCCGAAGACACCTATTTCGAAAGCATCCAGTAAAGTTTTGCGTTTCTGCTCTAAGGTTGCATAATATTTTGTTCTCAATGACCTACTTTGGTTATATGTGACAGATGTCGCAACTTTAATGCCAACGAGTAAATAAAAGGTGCAAAAACTTTCGAAGCATTATAGCTGACACTGCAGTGATGGCTATTCAATTTGATAATCATTACATAGGCACAGCTACGATGCACCCGTCACGTCGGGTTAATGTCTAGTCTGGTTAGACGCCCTCCGCATACGTTGATTTATGTAGCAGTTTTCGGGGCTACTGATCTTATGACCACCAGCACTTCGTATCAGCTTACCGCGTCCGTTGTTGCCAACACGTATGTTGCCGTTGGCATCGTTGCGTAACTGTGAATAAACAACTGGATAGATAAAAGGTATGTGGCTGTTTTATGTATGTCCAAATCTAAGTACAAGGTCCCGTTGTGTTTTCACTCTATCGCAATGAGGCCACCACGGCGACGATTCCTTCTTGCAACATTCGGGTCACCAGTCGCGCATTGTAACCACAAAAGATCCGCATAGGATGGTACAGGACAAAGTGATCACAAATACAGAAAGTGCGCTATTGAAAGAAGCTTACATTCAGGACGCACAATCGGCAATACTGGTGGAAGCAATGTTTCATGAACCGGACTCGTTTTCATCCGGCGAAGTCAACCCGAAAACCTCAAGCCGATCTCAAGAAGAACGCGAGGGTTCTTTTGGAAACAATTTCTTCTGAAACATGTTCCGCATTGAAAGGTTTCCCGCCCTTTCAAACCTTTGGCGTCCTCGCTATGCCTCTTGTTTGTAACTATGCAACGTTGTTCTACGCCATTATGTCGGTGCTTGGCTTCGGGAGTGTCCTATGGAGACGACGAAGCAGCAGTTTCTAAAGAGATCAATGTCATCTAACAAAATGGTTGTAAACTTCGTGGCACCGATAAATAAAGGGTAATTTTTGTACAGCAGACCATTATTTCATTGCGATTTGTCAGGCCACTCATTTGATGCCAACGCTACCACGGCATGAGAGAAGTGGCCAGCATATTTTAGGCTTCCAAAGACACTTATGGCTATGTAGGCCATACATATACTCAATGCTACTTCGCTTGAATAATGCGGTAACTTGACACCTCAGAATGATAGACATAGATATAATTACTATTCGTTCAGCTGCAGGTAAACATTTGCTTCAGTAGTGAAATCAGCGCGATGATGCTGAAGTGAAGCTACATTGACAAAACACAACTGTATGATTGTACATCTCGTCAATAAATAATTACTCAATTTGATTATTTTTCTTTGATTTATGACAACACACATGATAGGAGGCATAGGATCAAGAACTCAAGAATGGCGTGAGGCTGTCATTCGGCCTTCAAAGACAAAGACAACAGCTATGGTACAAGCACATCGATAACACTGTTGTAGATTCACTTATAATAAAACGTTTTAAATACAACAATTAGTATAAATAAAACACTAAAACGCTCGTCTTTTCTTGTTCTCCTACACTAAACTGCATGCATTTCCGTACACTAAATTCACATCATCCGGATTATCAGGGCAAACTACAGCCATCAGCAGCTCACCACTTTAGAGCAGTTGTCCGCCACCACGTGACTCCTGTATGGACTACCCGTTCACCATTCAGGAGCTGAAAGCAGCACTCGCTTCATGCAAACAGACCTCCGCACCAGGACCTGACGGAATCTCCTACAGAGCCCTGTGTCATCTGGGTGAGCGCGCGAGAATAGCTCTACTTCAGCTATATAATGATTGTTGGCTAGAGGGCACTGTCCCCTTAAGTTGGAAAACTAGTCGTCTAGTGCCATTACTAAAACCTGGCAAATCACCATTGGAACTCTCCTCCTATCGCCCGATCGCATTGGCTAGTTGCGTGGGTAAAGTGATGGAGAGAATGATTCTCAGCCGACTCGAGTGGTACTTGGAGTATCATGAGATCTACCCAAATGCCATGGCTGGCTTTCGACGTGGTCGATCATCGATCGATAGCGTCATCGAGCTAATCACGTACGTTGAACACGAGAAAGGCCATAAGCGTCTTTGCGCCTTTCTGTTCCTTGACGTCAAAGGAGCCTATGATAACGTTACACATGAAGCCGTCCTTACCGCACTAGAAGAGATTGGAGTGGGTGGGCGAATGTTTAAGTGGATAGGCAGTTATCTCCAAATGCGATCCTATATTGTGAGTACAGAGACCGGGAACACGTCTACACATTTCAATTGTCGTGGCGTCCCTCAGGGTGGTGTACTGAGCCCTGTGCTATTCAATATAACACTAATCGCTCTCCATACGCACCTACCGAACAATATTTATCTATCAACATACGCTGATGACATCTGCATCTGGACATCTGCGGTAACTCGCCTGCAGTTACGAGCGAGAATACAGAGAGCTGCTACTGCAACTACTTTGTATCAACGCGATCGAGGCCTGCAAATTTCCTGCGGAAAGTGCGCTCTTCTGGCATTTACGCACAAACCCATGTCGAATTACAGAGTTTCAATTAACGGTCAAAATATACCGTATCGTCGATCTCACAAATTTCTGGGTGTCATAGTCGACAGAGACATATCATGGAGCCCTCATGTGTCGTTTTTGAAAAAGCGATTGACAGGCATATGCCATCTTTTCAAGTTTCTCGCTGGAAAGACTTGGGGAATGCAGCCTAATGCTATGTTACGACTGTATAGGGTGGTTTTCCTTGGTTTTTTACGATACAGTCTGCCTGCATTATCAAACGCCAGCAAAACAAGTCGACGCATGATACAAAGCGTTCAAGCACAGGCGCTTCGAATATGTCTAGGTCTGCCTCAGGGTGCCTCAACAATGGCGACTATAGCTATAGCCAAAAACCACCTCGTGCAGACCCTTATTGAAATTGAAGCTTTGAGAACACACATGAGGCATGTGGGCCGGACGCCCCATCACCACCTAGCCTCTCTGCCAGTGGATAGACCTCATACGTCATTTTGTCGAACAATAACTACACATGGTGACTCCCTACCAACTGGTTTTACGCCCGCGGCGAGACCTTCAATTCCTCCATGGTGCCTCGAACAGCCAGTCATCAACCTGACAATACCAGGCATCCAGAAAAAACGAGATTTCTCAATACCAGCCCTCAAGCAGCTCGCCTTACTTCTGCTGTACGAGAAGTACCAAGACTGCACCCACGTCTACACCGACGGCTCCGTCCTGCCAAACAGCTCAACAGCTGCGGTCGTTATTCCAACGCACGCCACAAACATCAAATTCAGGACAGCTCATGCAACCACAACAACGGCAGCAGAGCTTGCAGCGCTTCGCGCTGCGCTGCGTTTCATTAACGACCAGAGCACGCAACGGTGGACGATTTTCTGCGACTGCAAGCCGGCACTGCAGTCACTTCTGTCAAATCTACGCCGTGGTCCACACGAGCAGTTGGTATTTGAAACAGCAGAAATGCTACACCATGTAACATAGAAAGGGCACCACGTTATATTTCAGTGGTTGCCAAGCCACTGTGGAATTATCGGTAACGAACGAGCTGATCAAGCTGCCCGTTCAGCCCATACAGACAACAACGACCAGTCAATACCTCTCTCAAGGACGGACGCTGCTAGGAGGCTCCGCATGCTTGCTCGCCAACGTTCCCTGGCATTTTGGAATGAGCCTCTCTTTACGCATGCAAGATTACGATCCCTTGATCCAACGTTAAGCATGCAGCTTCCAACAAAAATTCGACGAGGCGACGCTACTGCTCTGTGCAGACTATTGTTGGGAGTCGCGTTTACCCGTGCGTACGCGTTCCGCATAGGTATGGCCGACACTGCCGACTGTGCACACTGCGGAGATGAAGAAACAATTCAACATATCCTGTGTGACTGCCCGAAATACAACCTGGAAAGACAACACCTTTCTAATAAACTAAACAGGTTAGATGACCAGCCGCTGTCAGAAGAAAGTATACTGCGCCATCGTCATGACTCATCGTCACAGAAGAAAGCCGTGAGAGCGCTCCTGGGCTTCTTACGAACTACTGGCCTGTCGGAACGCCTCTGAGTGGACTGATTTTGTGCGTGCGTGTGTGTCGGTGTTTTTTTTCTTATTTATTTTTTACTCTCCCTTTCTCTTTCAACCCCCTATTCCCCAACCCCAGTGTACGGTAGCATACCGGATATTAGCATCTGGTTATCCTCCCTGCCTTCCTTATTTCTCGTTTCTCTCTTTCACATCAGCGTCATGCACTATCACATTTCATCACGGCTTTAACTTTGCAATAGCGTTATTTTAAATATAAAAATTTAAGTAAGCAGCCAGTTTTACACGAAAGTTTTAAGTCAGTAAGATACCACACATGTAACATAAGTTTATAAGTGGAATGTAAATTTGCTCATTCATGTTTTTTATGTGTCCGACACGTAATTTTTTTAACTGAAACTGTATGTCATTTGAAGAACCTTAGTCTAGTAGAAGACATCAAACAGCTCAAACCCTTAACTATGATAAGTACTTGACTACGGTAATTATTGCTGCACTCATTGATTGGCATCGATTACCCTTGAAGTTCCAAAAGTAATAGGAGGATGAATTCTGCTCGTGGTTGGCAGGTTTACAAAAACACGTACAAAAAGGTTCAAATGTTCCTAGATAAGGTGACCATGTGCTAACGTGATGACAAAGTACTAGGAAGTGTCGTGAAGCGGTTATGAATATGCATGTTTTGGTAAAGTGAAATAGGAATACCGAATACACAAAGCATGATTCATGTGCACCTTCCTCCATTTCGGTGACTAAGGAGGCATATTTTTTTTTTTAATTTTGTTTTTGTCGTAAAAACAAAACAAAATTCATGTGCACCTTCCTTCATTTTGGTGACTAAGGTGGCATATTTTTTTTCAAATTTCGTTTTTGTTGTAGAAAGAATGCATTCGAAAATTTTGTGTGAACCAAGGTCCTGCAATTTGAGAATGTAATAAATAAACTAACAAAACATCACTGTGATTCATCTCGTATTGATAAATTTCACGTGGCACGTTTAGTCACGCGCTCGTTTCTTACCACACGGAGTGATACGGAGTATTACAAAAATCTTGTGCTTACCAGAACTCAAGACTATGTCCCAGTTTTTTCAAGAAGCTGGCTTTGCTGTATAGCTCAAAAATCTATGAAAAAAAAAAGCCTCGAGTCATAAGTTGTCACATTTCATCCCCAACGACGTCGCATGCAACTCGGCCTGCCGACATCAAGACAACCAACAATGGCAAACCATATCTGACTAGGCATTTAAAAATATTCCTGAAAACAGAATATCTCGATACTCTGACATGAAGCTCTTTTAGGGAGTGTATTCTGCTTCATTCAATGACGCTCTCTTATCCGCGTGCTTTGTCTCTTAGAATTCGTAATTTCAGAAATTAGGCAGCTTAGAAGAGTGGACATTTTGCGCACATTCTACAAGCCCTTCCATGCTGGGCAAAGTCTCGATAACGGTCCTCCTTAGTGGCACTGGTGTCCTCAATTGTTCTAAGCAAACGTAACCAAATAACCAAACAATCCGACATGGTGGCGACCAGAAAACGATGCACGCGACTGTGATGTAATTGAACGGGGTGGGGGAATCACGTTGCTCCTCCACCACGTTGCGTGCATCGCTACCAGTGGGCTTTTCTTCATGATGCAGTTACTTACGCCACCAACACCATCAGGGCTTGCGTTATAATATATCCTCGTTTTGTATAGCCCAACGCGGCGTGCGCCTTGTAAGTGGGCAAGCGTAATACATTGCACTACGAAGAAACAAGACAAAATTGACAAACGACTAGGGGCTCGAGAGAATTTATGTGGGCTCCTAAAGTTTAGAAAACAAAAGTGACCGCTCCAGTGGCGATTCGTAACGCGGCGAAGTGCATCTGTAGCTTCCCCGATGCTCTACAATGCATGCCGGTTGTTTTGTTTTTTTATTTACCGCTGGCCACCGCACTGCGTTCTCCTTTCCTCATTGCAGCGTCCAGTACTTTAGATGAAGATAAGGGTAAAGAGGGTGCGTCTCTTGGCACATTTCACTGCTCCGGTGAGCGAGAAGGCGCAGGTAGAATGACTGAGAAAGCCTATACTCGCAGGAGATGGTCGCCGAGTTGTTAGCTTCGTTGCCGCTCTTACCCTCCATCCCGGAAGGAGAGGTGTACCACCGGAAGCTACGCGGTTCCTCGGAGCTCGAACGAAATGACGTATTGGCGCACCCCTGGCCTCACCTGTGACGTAAGAGGAAAGAAGCCACGTGTATATCTCTCGTCTGGGGTATAAAAACGCTGGGCAGGCTCCGAGCAGATACCAAAGCCTTCCGAGGCCTTTCCCGCCCTTGTGTTCGAGTGAGACCGACAATACGCAGCCATGAACGGCCTGGTAAGCAACCATAGGATGTTCAATTAGTGGCGGAAATGGTGGTTTGTTATAGTGCTGAGTTCGGAGCACCTCACTTCGTTGAATTGTTTTACCAGGATGTGCACAGTGGATACATACATAACTTCTGATAGACCTTACGAAGTATTCGGCATATGAATGCGTACTCAGGATATGCACTTGGTGGCCAGAAAGTGATGATAAATGGGTGAGAGAAATGAGACTTTTTTGAAGATCGTGCGAATCCGGTAAGGCCACTTTTCCTCGGAACTGCTGGATGCTGTCAGTCTACAATTTACACTCAAAGATCGCAATATTGAGCGGCATCGTAGCGTGCTTATTGAGTTCTACATGAGGCGGTCTTACCGGCGTGTTTCGCAGAAAACTTGGTAGTGTAGCTGTTGCCTAGTAGCAAAGAGATGCGTTCACTGAATTGTACCATCTCTGCACCTATCCTCTGGCAAAAGTGGAACGCCCTTCAAGAAAAATATCGCCAGTCGCTCACTGCTTTGCAACAGGGGAGAACAATCGTTGTAAACTGTGTGCCATTAGAATGGCTGGAAGTGTCATGAGTTCCGGTGGTGCCACCCTAGCGTTTGGGGTTACAGAGAAGAGGCCAAGGCAACTTTTTACTCTTTGATTTGAAGAACCAGGCTATGAACTAAGCTGTGTGCTATCCTGAATAAACTCAGCAACAAGTATGATCTCTCTGCAAACATTGAAAAAAGGTTGGATATTGGTAAACCCGAGTTTCAATGATACTCATCTTAAACAACGCTGTGTATGGAATAGCTATACCCCAATCACTAAGCAGTTCATTACATTAAATCCGCACTTCTTTGATTATCCGTTCAGCACGATGTAATTGAGCCCGCTTCGGTTGATCAGTGCATAGGGTGCTTTACTGCTGACATAAACGTCATGGGTTCGACACCAGCCACGGCGGTTCCATTTCGATGGAGGCGACATTGTGGACTCCCGTGTACTGTTCAATGTCAGTGCAGATAAACGACCACGACATGGACGAAATTTCCAAAGCACTCTTTTGTGGCATCTCTCTCAACCATGCTGTGGTTAGGACGCCAAACCCCAGTTTATTTTAAGTGAGCACGCCATGCACGGTTATTATTAGTGAGCGGGGAAGTGACTATTATTAGTGATTATTATTATTAGTGAGCACGCAAGCACGGTTATTAGTGAGCACGCAATATAACTTTCGAGTAGCCGATATATTGTGCTCGTTGTTACACCCACAGTTCTCACATTTCTTATCTTGTGTTAGAAAATCTGAACAATTTGCAAGGTTGCACTTTGACAACAAGTTTACGAGTCGGTTTAATGATTTTCCACCCGCCTTGGTAGTCTGGAAGTTTGCGTGACCGACAACGAAGCCACACATCGCGGGACCAAATTTCTGCCTGCCACGTCAATCGCATAATGACGGGGAGGGAATGCTGGGGACCCATGTGCTTAGATGTAGGTGCACGTTAATTAAATTACCTAAGGTTGTCAAAGTTCTGGAGCCTTCAGATACGGCTTTCGTAATCATCCTATTATGGTTTTGTGACGTAAAACACCGAAATTTGTTTTTATTCCCGAAGGCCACGCTGCAATCATCGTGACCGCATTCGATTGCAGGTGCACACCATCCTGTTCACCACCCTTTTCGGTAGCGCGCTCAGTGGATTCCTCGGTGGAAGTGGCACTGGAGGTGGTGTCGGTGGAGGCTACGGTGGGGCGGGTATTGGAGACTACGGTGGTGGTAGTCTCGGAGGTTACGGTGGAGGGCTTGGTGCCGGTGGCCTCGGAGGAGGAGGAGGCCTTGGTGCCGGAGGTCTGGGAGGAGGCAGTGGCAACGTGGGTGTTGGGAGCAGCGTAGTCCTGCTGAACGGCGGCCGTGCGGGTGCAAGCAAATCGGTGGCAGGGCCTGCGTTCCTCGTTCGCACGGTGCACCACGTGTCTCAAGTTCATGGCGGTGGAGCCATTGTCGCGCACTCTGGTCTCGGTGGTGTCGATGGAGCCGGCATTGGTGGAGGCGCTGGCATCGGAGGTGCCGGACTGATTGGTGGTGGAGCTGGTGGTCTCGGAGGAGGCTACGGAGGTGGCAGTTATGGAGCTGGAGGCCTCGGTGGAGGTTACGGAGGTGGAGGATACGGGGCTGGTGGTGCTGGCACTGGTGGGGTCGTTGGCAAGCTACTGCTCGTCAAGCATCACAAGTGAAATCTGTCACCAGTGTTCTTTAGCGTTTTAAACACAGTCAAGTAAGCATTCTTGTTCTAAGTCAACCATAGGTGTAGGCACATGCAGGCAGTAGTGTAGTGCCCTCGCTGATATCGAGTTCTAACTTCGATTGGTTCGTTAGGGTGCACGTGAGTGTTGGGCAAAAAGGGGCGCTCTACTGAACTTTCACCCTCTTCGGCCCATCACCCTTGATGCCTAATTGAAAACCATGCGAAGGCGTATAAGAAGTACAGTTTTCTTACTATAAGCAACAATTATTACTTCACGCAGTTCACATGAGTTTGCCACCCTTAAGGACCAACAGGAAATAATAAGGGATTGCTCGCTTATTGTCCCACGTTGAAATAATACGCTATGTACTTAGGAAATAAATTTGATAATATATAAGTACTGAAGATCTTGAAGAGTGATTTAGTATGCTAAGGTTATATGGCAGTTTTTTTCTTATATTGTATGCGATATTCCCCGAGTGAATTGCAGTTTTCTGCATGAACGTAGCAGTGCTCACTGCTTTTTACATACTGTCACGGTAATCATCGTGCCATTGATAAGGCGAACCCACTTGCGAACTATATATTTGAAATAGTAAGCTTTTGCTTCATAGATGATTCCTCTACTTTACTTTTGTGACAATGTTGGTTTAATAACGCGAATTGTGGTAGTCGGAAGGGTGGCTTCAATTCGCTTTATGGTGAGAGTGACCATACCCATTACTTTCCAGCTTTATGGTGAGAGTGACCATACCCATTACTTTCCAGCTTTATGGTGAGAGTGACCATACCCATTACTTTCCAGGTGTAAGCGAAGGCACCTGAAGACGACAGCGTCCTACTCAACTCGAGAGCTTCCACTCCACCTGCTCTTTTACCTCAATCGACGAAGAGAAAGATTCTATAAATCGCTCCGCAAACAGGTTGACAATGTACGCTGACCCGGAACTCGTTTTCCACCTAATAAAACTGTGATTTACTCAAAGTACCACCTAACTGACTCTCACTCTGTGTCTGTTTATATTTTCATATCGCGTGCAATTTTGAACGTCAGGCTATCAAATGCCAAACAACGACCGATGATCGTGCACCTTATCATGAGCAATGTAATCCATTAAAAGTAAGGAGACAATATATATTAGCGAGAGAAAAGGGCACACATATTAGCTGTATAAAGTTCTGGCAAAGGCATTAGACAGGGATGTTCGATATATTGTAAAACCGTATAAAACGGAAGGCCAAACTCATGACACAGCGAAAAGAAAATGATTCGACATTTCATTTTCACTGTCTTGGGTTTCACATCTGGTTTTATATTTCTGACTGCTTATACCTTGCTCAAATCGTACCAACTCCGCCTAACACACTTGAAGTATAGAGGTAGAAGGAAAACTAGAAGCATATTACAGTCTTTGTATCATTTGAAGATGAAAGCCTGTGGACCTGTTCGTAACTCATCAGGTTATAAAATCAGCCATCAGAATTTCTGCAAGAACATAAACCGCAGCGTTAACTTGACATTCTTAGCAAGCTGCAGGGTTCGTAGTAGCCTTCAACAATTCAATAACCTTCCCGTAGTTCGTAGAATACAGTGTTCCTGAAACTCACTGCACCTCACGTGGTATTAGATTGCTTCCCGAATCAGGCCATTCACTTGTGAACATTGGACGATGTCAACTGATGATGCCACCTTGTAACAGGACGACTTTTCCGTGATGATATCACAATTTCTGGCAATAGGTGACTTCATGACATCACTGTGACGTAATGGTGAGCTCGAAGAATGCCATGTGCATATTTGCAACACGACTGGCAACACTCGCGACTTTTCGCAAAGTCTCGCGGAGAGAAACGCCAGTATATAGACACTTACCCCCGTATTCTAGAAAGCCCCTTCACTAAACGCTGCACCATCACTTGACAAAGCCGACGGGAGCGCCATCTCTAGGCAGTAAAAGTCACTGCATATCGGTGATAATCTGCTGCTATTCTTGAGTTGCCCAGCGTCATTTTCAGCCGAGCAGCGGTGCAGTGCGAAACTCTGTCAAGTGAAGGGTAAAAGTCGAGTCAAGGAGCGTTTGTGAATACGGGGGTTAAACCCTAAAAATAAGAGGAGGGCTCACATATGACGTAAAGCCCAGCGTACGCAAAGCATCAGCACTGGGTGATGCTCTCATCTATCTTTTCAGGAACTCTACAGTTCAGGAACATCAGCAGTTCGGGACCTTCGAGTGACTGTATGGCTCTCTGTGCGATATTGCGTTCGTTCCCCGAGAATGTGTCAGCCGCTCCACTAGTCACTCGTCGCAAAACCACTTGTTTTGGGTGCCATCTGAATTCTAATGTTTTATGACATGGACACTTTCTTTCGTGCTTCCAGAGTCGAGTCTCGACTTTTAGAACTATAATGTCGGAGTGCTCGCGCAGCCATTCGAACTTATTGTCTGTCATTGAAGTGCCTTCTGAGCAGTGATCATTTGCTGCAATGTGTAGCGGATTGAATGTAAATGGGCGAGAGTTCTCCACTGAGAAAGCAAGCACGAGTGTGCACGTCGTGTTTGAAAACGACTGTTCTATTACGGGGTTCTGGACAGGCCTATGCAGTCAATGGAAGCAGCGGGCACTCAAGGACACACGTAAACGGCATCGGTGCACCCACTTGGGTTTTCATGCATTCTGTGCTAAGTAAGTACCATGTCATCCAGACGCAGAGTTTCCGGTCAAATATTCCTCCTCCACCAGCCCCTTTTTTCTTTAGAATATTTATCGCGAGGCAAACACTGCCATTTGAGTGGATGATAGTGGATTGCTGAAGGTACCTATTTCGAAAGCCTCCAGTAAAGATTTGCGTTTCTGCTCTAAGGTTGCATAATATGTTGTTCTCAATGACCTACTTTGGTTATATGTGACAGATGTCGCGACTTTATGCCAAACAGTAAATAAAAGGTGCAAAAAAATTTTGTAGCATTATAGCTGACACTGCAGTGATGGCTATTCAATTGATAACCATTACATAGGCACAGCTACGATGCACCCGTCACGTCTGGTTAAGGTCTAGTGTGGTTAGGCGCCCTCCGCATACGTTGATTTATGTAGCAGTTTTCGGGGCTACTGATCTAATGACAACCAGCACTTCGTATCAGCTTACACCGTCCGTTGTCGCTTATATTTGTGTTGCCGTTGGCATCGTTGCGTAACTGTGAATAAACAACTGGATAGATAAAACATATGTGGCTGTTTTACGTATCTCTAATTATAAGTACAAGGTCCCGTTGTGTTTTGACTACATCGCAATGAGGCCACCACGGCGACGATTTCTTCTTGCAACATTCGGGTCAGCAGTCGCGCATTGTAACCACTAAAGATCCGCATAGGATGGTACAAGACAAAGTGATCACAAATAATTTATACAGAAAGTGCGCTATGGAAAGAAGCTTACATTTAGGACGCACAATCGGCAATACTGGTGGAAGCAATGTTTCATGAACCAGACTCGTTTTCGTCGGCCGAAGTCAACCCGAAAACCTCACGCCGATCTCATGAAAAACGCGAGTGTTCTTTTGGAAACAATTCCTTCTGGAACATGTTCCGCATTGAAAGGTTTCCCGCCATTTCAAACCTTTGGCGTCCTCGCTATGCCTCTTGTTTGTAACTATGCAACGGTGTTCTTCGCCATTATGTCGGTGCTTGGCTTCGGGAGTGTCCTATGGAGACGACGAAGCAGCAGTGGCTAAAGAGATCAATGTCATCAACAAAATGGTTGTAAACTTCGTGGCACTAGCAAATAAAGGTTACTTTTTGTCCAGCAGACCATTATTTCCTTGCGCTTTGTCAGGCCACTCATTTGATGCCTACGCTACCACGGCATGAGAGAAGTGGCCAGCATATTTTAGGCTTCCAAAGACCCTTATGGCTATGTAGGTCATACATATACTCAATTCTACTTCGCTTGAAGAATGTGGTAACTTGACACCTCAGAATGATAGACATAGATATATTTACCATTCGTTCAGCTGCAGGTAAACATTTGCTTTCGTTGTGAAATCAACGCGATGATGCCGAGGTGAAGCTACGATGACAAAACACAACTGTATGATTATACATCTCATCAATAAATAATTACTCGATTTGACCTGCTTTCTTCGATTTATCACAACACACATGATAAGAGGCAAAGGATCAAGAATTCCAAAATGGCGTGAAGCTCTCATTCGGCCTTGAAAGACAAAGACAACAGCTATGGTTCAAGCACTTTGATAGCACTGTTGTGGATTCATTTATGATAAAACGTTTTAAATACAACAATAAGTATAAATAAAACACTAAAACATTCGTCTTTTCTTGTTGTCCGACACTAAACTGCATGCGTTTCCGTACACTTCACATCAGCGTCATGCACTATCACATTTGATCACGGCTTTAGCTTTGCAATAGCGTTATTTCAAATACAAAAATATAAGTGAGCAGCCAGTGTTACACGAAAGTTTTAAGTAAGTAAGATACCACACACATCACATAAGTTTATAACTCGAATGTAAATTTGCTCGTTCACGTTTTTTACGTGTCCGACACGTAATTTATTAAACGAAAATTGTATGTCATTTGGAGAACGTTTGTCTAGCTAAAGACATCAAGCAGCTCAAAGCCATAACTATGACAAGTACTTGACTACGGTAATCATTGCTGCACTTATTGAATGATATCGATTACGTTGAAGACCCAAAAGTGATAGAAGGCATAATTCTGCTCGTGGTTGACAGGTTTACAAAAACACGTACAAAAATCTTCCAAAGTTCCTAGATAAGGTGACCGTGTGTTAACGTGATGACAATGTACTTGTAAGTGATGTGAAGTGGCCATGAAGACTAATGTTTTGGTAAAGTGAAATAGCAATACCAAGTACATGTGCACCTTCCTCCAATTCGGAGACTAAGGAGGCATATTCCTTTTTTAATTTCGTTTTTGTTGTAGAAACAAAACAAAATTCATGTGCACCTTCTTCCATTTTGGTGACTAAGGTGGCATATTTTTTTTTTCAAATTTCGTTTTTGTTGTAGAAAGAATGCATTTGAAAATTTTGTGTGAACCAAGGTCCTGCAGTTTGAGAATGCAAAAAATAAACTAACGAAAGATCACAGTGACTCATCTCGTATTGGTAAATTTCACGTGGAACATTTAGGCACACGCTGGTTTCTCACTACGCGGACTGATACGAAGTGTTACAAAAATCTTGTGCTCACCAGAATTCAAGACTATGTCCCAGTTTTTTCAAGAAGCTGGCTTTGCTGTATAGCTCAAAAATCTATGAAAAAAAAGCCTCGAATCACATAAGTTGTCACATTTCATCCCCAACGATGTCGCACGCAACTCGGCCTGCCGACATCAAGACAACCAACAATGGCAAACCATATCTGACTAGGCATTTAAAAATATTCCAGAAAACAGAATATCTCGATACTGTGACATGAAGCTCTTTTAGGGAGTGTATTCTGCTTCTTCAATGACGCTCTCTTATCCGCGTGCTTTGTCTCTTAGAATTCGTAATTTCAAAAATTTAGCAGCTTAGAAGAGTGGACATTTTGCGCACGTTCTACAAGCCCTTCCATGAAGGGCAATGTCTCGATAACGGTCCTCCTTGGTCGCACTGGCGTCCTCAATTGTTCTAAGCAAACGTAACCAAATAACCAAACAATCCGACGTTGTGGCGACCAGCCAACGATGCATGCGACTGTGATGTAATCGAATGGGAGGGGAATCACGTTGCTCCTCCACCAAGTTGCGTGCATCGCTACCAGTGGGCTTTTCTTCATGATGCAGTTACTCACGCCACCGACACCATCAGGACTTGCGTTATAATATATCCTCGTTTTGTATAGCCCAACGCGGCGTGCGCCTTGTAAGTGGGTAAGCGTAATACATTGCACTACGAAGAAACAAGACAAAATTGACAAACGACTAGGGGCTCGAGACAATTTATGTGGGCTCCTAAAGTTTAGAAAGCAAAAGTGACCGCTCCAGTGGCGATTCGTAACGCGGCAAAGTGCATCTGTAGCTTCCCCGATACTCTACAATGCATGCCGGTTCTTTTGTTTTTTATTTACCGCCGGCCACTGCACTGCGTTCTCCTTTCCTCATTGCAGCGTCCAGTGTTTTAGATGAAGATAAGGGTAAAGAGGGTGCGTCTCTGGGCACATTTCACTGCTCCGGTGAGCGAGAAGGCGCAGGTGGCATGACTGAGAAAGCGTACTCGCATGAGATGGTCGCCGAGTTGTTAGCTTCGTTGCTGCTCTTACTCTCCATCCCGGAAGGAGAGGTGTACCACCGGAAGCTACGCGGTTCCTCTGAGCTCGAACGAAACAACGTATTGGCGCACCCCTGGCTTTACCTCTGACGTAACAAGAAAGAAGCCACGTGTGTATCTCTCGTCAGGAGTATAAAAACGCTGGGCAGGCGCCGAGCAGATACAAAAGCCTTCAGAGGCCTTTCCCGCCCTTGTGTTAGAGTGAGACCGACATCACGCAGCCATGAACGGCCTGGTAAGCGACCATAGGATGTGAGATTAGTGGAAGAAATGGTGGTTTGTTATAGTGTTGGGTTCGGAGCAGCTCAGTTCGTTGAATTGTGTTACCAGGATGTGCACAGTGGATACCTACATAACTTCTCGTATACCTTACGAAGTTTTGGGCATATGAATGCGTACTCAGAATATGCACTTGGTTGCCAGAAAGTGATGATATATGGGTGAGAGAAATGAGGCTTTTTTGAAGATCATGCAAATCCAGTATGACCGTTTTTCCTCGGAACTGCTGGATGATGTCAGTGTTCATTTTATACTCAAAGATCACAATATTGAGCAGCATCGTAGCGTGCTTATTGAGTTCTACATGAGGCGGTCTTACCGGCGTGTTTCGTAGTAAACTTGGTAGTGTAGCTGTTGCCTAGTAGCAAAGAGATGCGTTCATTGAGTTTGTACCACCTCTGCGCCTATCCTCTGGCAAGAGTGGAAAGCCATTCAAGGAAAATTATCGCCAGTCGCTCATTGCTTTGCAACATGGGACAACAATCGTTGTAAACTAGGTGCCATAAGATGGCTGGAAGTGACATGAGTCGCGATTGTGCCACCCTAGCAGTCGGTGTTTCTACGAAGAGTCGAAGGCAACTTTTCCCTCTTTCATTTGAAGAACCAGGCTACGAACTATGTTGGGTGCTATCCTGAATAAACCCAGCAACAATTATAATCTCTCTGCCAACATTGTGAAATAAAAAGTGTTTGATATCGGTAAACCCAAATCGTTTTAATGATACTCATGTTAAACAACGTGTATGGAATAGCTATACCCAAATCACTAAGCATTTCATTACATTAAATCCGCACTTCTATGATTATCCGTTCAGCACGATGTAATAGAGCCTGCTTCGGTTGATCGGTGCTTAGGGTGTTTTGCTGCCGGCCTAAACATCATGGGTTCGACACCAGCAGCGGTGGTTCCATTTCGATGGAGGCGAAATTGTGAACTCCGTGTACTGTTCAATGTCAGTGCACATAACGACCACCACATGGACGAATTTCCAAAGCCCTCCACTGTGGCATCTCTCTCAACCAATATCGTGGTTTGGACGCCAAACCGCAGATTAAAATTATCACGATTTAAATATTAAGACTCATCACACTAACCTAAATTGTCAAAACATTGAGCTTCGAAAATGGCTGCTGTGAAGGTATCACTCCCTAGTGAACACCCCTACGAAAGTGCCGGATTAGAACAGATATAGCCAAGCTACAGTCATCTGTAGTGGTATAAATAAGCAAACTTGGTACGTACCCGACGCATTATGGCACAAATGAGCAGAAACCACGGAATAGGGTACACAGCGCGTCAGCAATATCGAAAACGTAGTTCAGAAAGAGCGACTTACATTAGCGAGCACGCAATGTAATTTTCGTGCAGCCGACACAATTTGGTTTGTTATTACATCCACAGTTCTCACATTTCTTATCTTCTGTTAGAAAATCTGAAGACTTTTCGAGGTCGTACTTTGAGAACAAATTTGCGTGTCTGTTTCATGACTATCCACCCGCCTCGTAGTCTGGAAGATTTCTTGATCGACCACGAACCCAAACGTCGTGGGACCAAATCTCTGTCTGCCACGGCGACCGCATTATGATGGAGCGGTAATGCTAGGGACCCATGTGCTTAGATATAGGTGCACGTTAATTAAACTACCTCAGGCTGTCGAACTTCGGAGCTTTTAGATACGGCTTCGTAATCATCCTATCGTGGTTTTGGGACGTAAAACACCGAATTTTGTTTTTATCCGAAAGCCACGCTGCAATCATCTTGACCGCATTCGATTGCAGGTGCACACCATCCTGTTCACTGCCCTTTCGGCAGCGCCCTCAGTGGATTCCTCAGTGGGAAGTGGCACTGGAGGGTTGGTGTTGATGGAGGCTACGGTGGGGCGGGTATTGGAGGCTACGGTGGTGGTAGTCTCGGAGGTTACGGTGGAGGGCTTGGTGCCGGTGGCCTCGGAGGAGCAGGAGGCCTAGGGTGCCGGAGGTCTGGGAGGAGGCAGTGGCAACGGTGGGTGTTGGGAGCAGCGTAGTCCTGCTGAACGGCGGCCGTGGGGGTGCAAGCAAATCGGTGGCAGGGCTGCGTTCCTCGTTCGCACAGTGCACCACGTGTCTCAAGTGCAAGGCGGTGGAGCCATTGTGGCGCACTCTGGTCTCGGTGGTGTCGATGGAGCCGGCATTGGTGAGGCGCCAGCATCGGAGGTGCTGGACTGATTGGTGGTGGAGCTGGTGGTCTCGGAGGAGGCTACGGAGGTGGCGCTTATGGTAGCTGGAGGCCCTCGGTTGGAGGTTACGGAGGCGGAGGTACGGGGCTGGTGGGTGCTGGAGGTGGTGGTGTCGTTGGCAAGCTACTGCTCGTCAAGCATCACAAGTGAAATCTGTCACCAGTGTTCTTTAACGTTTTAAACACAAACAGGTAAGCATTCTTATTATAAGTCAAGCATAGTGTAAGCACATGCAGGCCGTAGTGCAGTGCCCCCGCTAATATCTAGTTCTAACTGCGTTTGGGTCGTTAGGGTGCGAGTGGGTGTTGGGGAGAGAGGGCACTCCAGTAAACTTCACACTATTCGGCCCTTCACCCTTGATGCCTAATTGAAAACTATGCGCAGGCATATAAGGAGTACAGTTTTGTTACTATAAGCAACAATTATGGCTTCACACAGTTTACATGAGTGCGCCACACTTAAGGTGCAACCGAAAATAATAAGGGATTGCTCGCTTAGTGCCCCACGTTGGAATAAAACGCTATATACTTAGGAAATAAATTTGATAATATATAATTACTCTTCAAGATCTGAAGATCTTGAAGAGTAATTTTTAGTATTCTAAAGTTATATGGCAGTTTTTTTTCTTATAATGTATGCGATATTCCCCGAGTGAATTGCAGTTTTCTGCATGAACGTAGCAGTGCTCACTGCTTTTTACATACTGTCACGGTAATCATCGTGCCATTGATAAGGCGAACCCACTTGCGAACTATATATTTGAAATAGTAAGCTTTTGCTTCATAGATGATTCCTCTACTTTACTTTTGTGACACCGTTGGTTTAATAACGCGAATTGTGGTAGTCGGAAGGGTGACTTCAATTCGCTTTATGGTGAGAGTGACCATACCCATTACTTTCCAGCTTTATGGTGAGAGTGACCATACCCATTACTTTCCAGGTGTAAGCGAAGGCACCTGAAGACTATAGCGTCCTTCTCAACTCGTGAGCTTCCACTCCACCTGCTCTTTTACCTCAATCGACGAAGAGAAAGATTCTATGAATCGCTCCGCAAACAGGTTGACAGTGTACGCTGACCCGGAACTTGTTTCCCTCCTAATAAAGCTGTGATTTACTCAACGTACCATCTAACTGACTCTCACTCTGTGTTTGTTTATATTTTCATATCGCGTGCAATTTGGAACGTCAGCCTATCAAATGCCAAACAATGACCGATGATCGTGCACCTTATCATGAGCAATGTCATCCATTAAAAGTAGGGAGACAAGATATAGTAGCGAGAGAAAAGGGCACACATATTAGCCGTATATAGTTCTGGCTAAGGCATTAGACAGGGATGTTTGATATATTGTAAAACCGTATAAAACGGAAGACAAAACTCATGACACAGTGAAAAGAAAATGATTCGACATTTTATTTTTACTGTCTTGGGTTTCACATCTGGTTTTATAATTCTGACTTTTTATACCTTGCTCAAATCGTACCAACTCCACCTAACACACTTGAAGTATAGAGGTGGAAGGAAAACTAGAAGCATATTACAAACTTCGTATCATTTGAAGATGAAAACCTGTCGACCTGTTCGTAACTGATCAGGTTATAAAATCAGCCATCAGAATTTCTGCAAGAACATAAACCGCAGCGTTAACTTGACATTCTTAGCAAGCTGCAGGGTTCGTAGTAGCCTTCAACAATTCAATAACCTTCCCGTTGTTCGTAGAATACAGTGTTCCTGAAACTCACTGCACCTCACGTGGTATTAGATTGCTTCCCGAATCGGGCCATTCACTTGTGAACATTGGACGATGTCAACTGATGACGCCACCTTGTAACAGTACGACTTTCCCGTGATGATATCACAATTTCTGGCAATAGGTGACTTCATAACATCACTGTGACGTAATCGTGAGCTCGAAGAATGTCACGTGAATATTTTCAACACGACTGGCAACACTCGCGACTTTTCGCAAAGTCTCGCGGAGAGAAACACCAGTATATAGACACTTACCCCCGTATTCTAGAAAGCCCCTTCACTCAACACTGCACCTTCACTTGAGAAAGCCGACGGGAGCGCCATCTTTAGGCAGGAAAAGTCACTGCATATCGTTGATAATTTACTGCTATTCTTGAGTTGCGCAGCGTCATTTTCAGCCGAGCAGCGGTGCAGTGCGAAACTCTGTCAAGTGAAGGGTAAAAGTCGAGTCAAGGAGCGTTTGTGAATACGGGGGTTAAACCCTAAAAATAAGAGGAGGGCTCACATATGACGTAAAGCCCAGCGTACGCAAAGCATCAGCACTGGGTGATGCTCTCATCTATCTTTTCAGGAACTCTACAGTTCAGGAACATCAGCAGTTCGGGACCTTCGAGTGACTGTATGGCTCTCTGTGCGATATTGCGTTCGTTCCCCGAGAATGTGTCAGCCGCTCCACTAGTAACTCGTCGCAAAACCACTTGTTTTGGGTGCCATCTGAATTCTAATGTTTTATGACATGGACACTTTCTTTCGTGCTTCCAGAGTCGAGTCTCGACTTTTAGAACTATAATGTCGGAGTGCTCGCGCAGCCATTCGAACTTATTGTCTGTCATTGAAGTGCCTTCTGAGCAGTGATCATTTGCTGCAATGTGTAGCGGATTGAATGTAAATGGGCGAGAGTTCTCCACTGAGAAAGCAAGCACGAGTGTGCACGTCGTGTTTGAAAACGACTGTTCTATTACGGGGTTCTGGACAGGCCTATGCAGTCAATGGAAGCAGCGGGCACTCAAGGACACACGTAAACGGCATCGGTGCACCCACTTGGGTTTTCATGCATTCTGTGCTAAGTAAGTACCATGTCATCCAGACGCAGAGTTTCCGGTCAAATATTCCTCCTCCACCAGCCCCTTTTTTCTTTAGAATATTTATCGCGAGGCAAACACTGCCATTTGAGTGGATGATAGTGGATTGCTGAAGGTACCTATTTCGAAAGCCTCCAGTAAAGATTTGCGTTTCTGCTCTAAGGTTGCATAATATGTTGTTCTCAATGACCTACTTTGGTTATATGTGACAGATGTCGCGACTTTAATGCCAAACAGTAAATAAAAGGTGCAAAAAATTTTGTAGCATTATAGCTGACACTGCAGTGATGGCTATTCAATTTGATAACCATTACATAGGCACAGCTACGATGCACCCGTCACGTCTGGTTAAGGTCTAGTGTGGTTAGGCGCCCTCCGCATACGTTGATTTATGTAGCAGTTTTCGGGGCTACTGATCTAATGACAACCAGCACTTCGTATCAGCTTACACCGTCCGTTGTCGCTTATATTTGTGTTGCCGTTGGCATCGTTGCGTAACTGTGAATAAACAACTGGATAGATAAAACATATGTGGCTGTTTTACGTATCTCTAATTATAAGTACAAGGTCCCGTTGTGTTTTGACTACATCGCAATGAGGCCACCACGGCGACGATTTCTTCTTGCAACATTCGGGTCAGCAGTCGCGCATTGTAACCACTAAAGATCCGCATAGGATGGTACAAGACAAAGTGATCACAAATAATTTATACAGAAAGTGCGCTATGGAAAGAAGCTTACATTTAGGACGCACAATCGGCAATACTGGTGGAAGCAATGTTTCATGAACCAGACTCGTTTTCGTCGGCCGAAGTCAACCCGAAAACCTCACGCCGATCTCATGAAAAACGCGAGTGTTCTTTTGGAAACAATTCCTTCTGGAACATGTTCCGCATTGAAAGGTTTCCCGCCATTTCAAACCTTTGGCGTCCTCGCTATGCCTCTTGTTTGTAACTATGCAACGGTGTTCTTCGCCATTATGTCGGTGCTTGGCTTCGGGAGTGTCCTATGGAGACGACGAAGCAGCAGTGGCTAAAGAGATCAATGTCATCAACAAAATGGTTGTAAACTTCGTGGCACTAGCAAATAAAGGTTACTTTTTGTCCAGCAGACCATTATTTCCTTGCGCTTTGTCAGGCCACTCATTTGATGCCTACGCTACCACGGCATGAGAGAAGTGGCCAGCATATTTTAGGCTTCCAAAGACCCTTATGGCTATGTAGGTCATACATATACTCAATTCTACTTCGCTTGAAGAATGTGGTAACTTGACACCTCAGAATGATAGACATAGATATATTTACCATTCGTTCAGCTGCAGGTAAACATTTGCTTTCGTTGTGAAATCAACGCGATGATGCCGAGGTGAAGCTACGATGACAAAACACAACTGTATGATTATACATCTCATCAATAAATAATTACTCGATTTGACCTGCTTTCTTCGATTTATCACAACACACATGATAAGAGGCAAAGGATCAAGAATTCCAAAATGGCGTGAAGCTCTCATTCGGCCTTGAAAGACAAAGACAACAGCTATGGTTCAAGCACTTTGATAGCACTGTTGTGGATTCATTTATGATAAAACGTTTTAAATACAACAATAAGTATAAATAAAACACTAAAACATTCGTCTTTTCTTGTTGTCCGACACTAAACTGCATGCGTTTCCGTACACTTCACATCAGCGTCATGCACTATCACATTTGATCACGGCTTTAGCTTTGCAATAGCGTTATTTCAAATACAAAAATATAAGTGAGCAGCCAGTGTTACACGAAAGTTTTAAGTAAGTAAGATACCACACACATCACATAAGTTTATAACTCGAATGTAAATTTGCTCGTTCACGTTTTTTACGTGTCCGACACGTAATTTATTAAACGAAAATTGTATGTCATTTGGAGAACGTTTGTCTAGCTAAAGACATCAAGCAGCTCAAAGCCATAACTATGACAAGTACTTGACTACGGTAATCATTGCTGCACTTATTGAATGATATCGATTACGTTGAAGACCCAAAAGTGATAGAAGGCATAATTCTGCTCGTGGTTGACAGGTTTACAAAAACACGTACAAAAATCTTCCAAAGTTCCTAGATAAGGTGACCGTGTGTTAACGTGATGACAATGTACTTGTAAGTGATGTGAAGTGGCCATGAAGACTAATGTTTTGGTAAAGTGAAATAGCAATACCAAGTACATGTGCACCTTCCTCCAATTCGGAGACTAAGGAGGCATATTCCTTTTTTAATTTCGTTTTTGTTGTAGAAACAAAACAAAATTCATGTGCACCTTCTTCCATTTTGGTGACTAAGGTGGCATATTTTTTTTTTCAAATTTCGTTTTTGTTGTAGAAAGAATGCATTTGAAAATTTTGTGTGAACCAAGGTCCTGCAGTTTGAGAATGCAAAAAATAAACTAACGAAAGATCACAGTGACTCATCTCGTATTGGTAAATTTCACGTGGAACATTTAGGCACACGCTGGTTTCTCACTACGCGGACTGATACGAAGTGTTACAAAAATCTTGTGCTCACCAGAATTCAAGACTATGTCCCAGTTTTTTCAAGAAGCTGGCTTTGCTGTATAGCTCAAAAATCTATGAAAAAAAAGCCTCGAATCACATAAGTTGTCACATTTCATCCCCAACGATGTCGCACGCAACTCGGCCTGCCGACATCAAGACAACCAACAATGGCAAACCATATCTGACTAGGCATTTAAAAATATTCCAGAAAACAGAATATCTCGATACTGTGACATGAAGCTCTTTTAGGGAGTGTATTCTGCTTCTTCAATGACGCTCTCTTATCCGCGTGCTTTGTCTCTTAGAATTCGTAATTTCAAAAATTTAGCAGCTTAGAAGAGTGGACATTTTGCGCACGTTCTACAAGCCCTTCCATGAAGGGCAATGTCTCGATAACGGTCCTCCTTGGTCGCACTGGCGTCCTCAATTGTTCTAAGCAAACGTAACCAAATAACCAAACAATCCGACGTTGTGGCGACCAGCCAACGATGCATGCGACTGTGATGTAATCGAATGGGAGGGGAATCACGTTGCTCCTCCACCAAGTTGCGTGCATCGCTACCAGTGGGCTTTTCTTCATGATGCAGTTACTCACGCCACCGACACCATCAGGACTTGCGTTATAATATATCCTCGTTTTGTATAGCCCAACGCGGCGTGCGCCTTGTAAGTGGGTAAGCGTAATACATTGCACTACGAAGAAACAAGACAAAATTGACAAACGACTAGGGGCTCGAGACAATTTATGTGGGCTCCTAAAGTTTAGAAAGCAAAAGTGACCGCTCCAGTGGCGATTCGTAACGCGGCAAAGTGCATCTGTAGCTTCCCCGATACTCTACAATGCATGCCGGTTCTTTTGTTTTTTATTTACCGCCGGCCACTGCACTGCGTTCTCCTTTCCTCATTGCAGCGTCCAGTGTTTTAGATGAAGATAAGGGTAAAGAGGGTGCGTCTCTGGGCACATTTCACTGCTCCGGTGAGCGAGAAGGCGCAGGTGGCATGACTGAGAAAGCGTACTCGCATGAGATGGTCGCCGAGTTGTTAGCTTCGTTGCTGCTCTTACTCTCCATCCCGGAAGGAGAGGTGTACCACCGGAAGCTACGCGGTTCCTCTGAGCTCGAACGAAACAACGTATTGGCGCACCCCTGGCTTTACCTCTGACGTAACAAGAAAGAAGCCACGTGTGTATCTCTCGTCAGGAGTATAAAAACGCTGGGCAGGCGCCGAGCAGATACAAAAGCCTTCAGAGGCCTTTCCCGCCCTTGTGTTAGAGTGAGACCGACATCACGCAGCCATGAACGGCCTGGTAAGCGACCATAGGATGTGAGATTAGTGGAAGAAATGGTGGTTTGTTATAGTGTTGGGTTCGGAGCAGCTCAGTTCGTTGAATTGTGTTACCAGGATGTGCACAGTGGATACCTACATAACTTCTCGTATACCTTACGAAGTTTTGGGCATATGAATGCGTACTCAGAATATGCACTTGGTTGCCAGAAAGTGATGATATATGGGTGAGAGAAATGAGGCTTTTTTGAAGATCATGCAAATCCAGTATGACCGTTTTTCCTCGGAACTGCTGGATGATGTCAGTGTTCATTTTATACTCAAAGATCACAATATTGAGCAGCATCGTAGCGTGCTTATTGAGTTCTACATGAGGCGGTCTTACCGGCGTGTTTCGTAGTAAACTTGGTAGTGTAGCTGTTGCCTAGTAGCAAAGAGATGCGTTCATTGAGTTTGTACCACCTCTGCGCCTATCCTCTGGCAAGAGTGGAAAGCCATTCAAGGAAAATTATCGCCAGTCGCTCATTGCTTTGCAACATGGGACAACAATCGTTGTAAACTAGGTGCCATAAGATGGCTGGAAGTGACATGAGTCGCGATTGTGCCACCCTAGCAGTCGGTGTTTCTACGAAGAGTCGAAGGCAACTTTTCCCTCTTTCATTTGAAGAACCAGGCTACGAACTATGTTGGGTGCTATCCTGAATAAACCCAGCAACAATTATAATCTCTCTGCCAACATTGAAATAAAAAGGTTTGATATCGGTAAACCCAAATCGTTTTAATGATACTCATGTTAAACAACGTGTATGGAATAGCTATACCCAAATCACTAAGCATTTCATTACATTAAATCCGCACTTCTATGATTATCCGTTCAGCACGATGTAATAGAGCCTGCTTCGGTTGATCGGTGCTTAGGGTGTTTTGCTGCCGGCCTAAACATCATGGGTTCGACACCAGCAGCGGTGGTTCCATTTCGATGGAGGCGAAATTGTGAACTCCCGTGTACTGTTCAATGTCAGTGCACATAAACGACCACCACATGGACGAAATTTCCAAAGCCCTCCACTGTGGCATCTCTCTCAACCATATCGTGGTTTGGACGCCAAACCGCAGATTAAAATTATCACGATTTAAATATTAAGACTCATCACACTAACCTAAATTGTCAAAACATTGAGGCTTCGAAAATGGCTGCTGTGAAGGTATCACTCCCTAGTGAACACCCCTACGAAAGTGCCGGATTAGAACAGATATAGCCAAGCTACAGTCATCTGTAGTGGTATAAATAAGCAAACTTGGTACGTACCCGACGCATTATGGCACAAATGAGCAGAAACCACGGAATAGGGTACACAGCGCGTCAGCAATATCGAAAACGTAGTTCAGAAAGAGCGACTTACATTAGCGAGCACGCAATGTAATTTTCGTGCAGCCGACACAATTTGGTTTGTTATTACATCCACAGTTCTCACATTTCTTATCTTCTGTTAGAAAATCTGAAGACTTTTCGAGGTCGTACTTTGAGAACAAATTTGCGTGTCTGTTTCATGACTATCCACCCGCCTTCGTAGTCTGGAAGATTTCTTGATCGACCACGAACCCAAACGTCGTGGGACCAAATCTCTGTCTGCCACGGCGACCGCATTATGATGGAGCGGTAATGCTAGGGACCCATGTGCTTAGATATAGGTGCACGTTAATTAAACTACCTCAGGCTGTCGAACTTCGGAGCTTTTAGATACGGCTTTCGTAATCATCCTATCGTGGTTTTGGGACGTAAAACACCGAATTTTGTTTTTATTCCGAAAGCCACGCTGCAATCATCTTGACCGCATTCGATTGCAGGTGCACACCATCCTGTTCACTGCCCTTTTCGGCAGCGCCCTCAGTGGATTCCTCAGTGGAAGTGGCACTGGAGGTGGTGTTGATGGAGGCTACGGTGGGGCGGGTATTGGAGGCTACGGTGGTGGTAGTCTCGGAGGTTACGGTGGAGGGCTTGGTGCCGGTGGCCTCGGAGGAGCAGGAGGCCTAGGTGCCGGAGGTCTGGGAGGAGGCAGTGGCAACGTGGGTGTTGGGAGCAGCGTAGTCCTGCTGAACGGCGGCCGTGGGGGTGCAAGCAAATCGGTGGCAGGGCCTGCGTTCCTCGTTCGCACAGTGCACCACGTGTCTCAAGTGCAAGGCGGTGGAGCCATTGTGGCGCACTCTGGTCTCGGTGGTGTCGATGGAGCCGGCATTGGTGGAGGCGCCAGCATCGGAGGTGCTGGACTGATTGGTGGTGGAGCTGGTGGTCTCGGAGGAGGCTACGGAGGTGGCGCTTATGGAGCTGGAGGCCTCGGTGGAGGTTACGGAGGCGGAGGATACGGGGCTGGTGGTGCTGGAGGTGGTGGTGTCGTTGGCAAGCTACTGCTCGTCAAGCATCACAAGTGAAATCTGTCACCAGTGTTCTTTAACGTTTTAAACACAAACAGGTAAGCATTCTTATTATAAGTCAAGCATAGGTGTAAGCACATGCAGGCCGTAGTGCAGTGCCCCCGCTAATATCTAGTTCTAACTGCGTTTGGGTCGTTAGGGTGCGAGTGGGTGTTGGGGAGAGAGGGCACTCCAGTAAACTTTCACACTATTCGGCCCTTCACCCTTGATGCCTAATTGAAAACTATGCGCAGGCATATAAGGAGTACAGTTTTGTTACTATAAGCAACAATTATGGCTTCACACAGTTTACATGAGTGCGCCACACTTAAGGTGCAACCGAAAATAATAAGGGATTGCTCGCTTAGTGCCCCACGTTGGAATAAAACGCTATATACTTAGGAAATAAATTTGATAATATATAATTACTCTTCAAGATCTGAAGATCTTGAAGAGTAATTTTTAGTATTCTAAAGTTATATGGCAGTTTTTTTTTCTTATAATGTATGCGATATTCCCCGAGTGAATTGCAGTTTTCTGCATGAACGTAGCAGTGCTCACTGCTTTTTACATACTGTCACGGTAATCATCGTGCCATTGATAAGGCGAACCCACTTGCGAACTATATATTTGAAATAGTAAGCTTTTGCTTCATAGATGATTCCTCTACTTTACTTTTGTGACACCGTTGGTTTAATAACGCGAATTGTGGTAGTCGGAAGGGTGACTTCAATTCGCTTTATGGTGAGAGTGACCATACCCATTACTTTCCAGCTTTATGGTGAGAGTGACCATACCCATTACTTTCCAGGTGTAAGCGAAGGCACCTGAAGACTATAGCGTCCTTCTCAACTCGTGAGCTTCCACTCCACCTGCTCTTTTACCTCAATCGACGAAGAGAAAGATTCTATGAATCGCTCCGCAAACAGGTTGACAGTGTACGCTGACCCGGAACTTGTTTCCCTCCTAATAAAGCTGTGATTTACTCAACGTACCATCTAACTGACTCTCACTCTGTGTTTGTTTATATTTTCATATCGCGTGCAATTTGGAACGTCAGCCTATCAAATGCCAAACAATGACCGATGATCGTGCACCTTATCATGAGCAATGTCATCCATTAAAAGTAGGGAGACAAGATATAGTAGCGAGAGAAAAGGGCACACATATTAGCCGTATATAGTTCTGGCTAAGGCATTAGACAGGGATGTTTGATATATTGTAAAACCGTATAAAACGGAAGACAAAACTCATGACACAGTGAAAAGAAAATGATTCGACATTTTATTTTTACTGTCTTGGGTTTCACATCTGGTTTTATAATTCTGACTTTTTATACCTTGCTCAAATCGTACCAACTCCACCTAACACACTTGAAGTATAGAGGTGGAAGGAAAACTAGAAGCATATTACAAACTTCGTATCATTTGAAGATGAAAACCTGTCGACCTGTTCGTAACTGATCAGGTTATAAAATCAGCCATCAGAATTTCTGCAAGAACATAAACCGCAGCGTTAACTTGACATTCTTAGCAAGCTGCAGGGTTCGTAGTAGCCTTCAACAATTCAATAACCTTCCCGTTGTTCGTAGAATACAGTGTTCCTGAAACTCACTGCACCTCACGTGGTATTAGATTGCTTCCCGAATCGGGCCATTCACTTGTGAACATTGGACGATGTCAACTGATGACGCCACCTTGTAACAGTACGACTTTCCCGTGATGATATCACAATTTCTGGCAATAGGTGACTTCATAACATCACTGTGACGTAATCGTGAGCTCGAAGAATGTCACGTGAATATTTTCAACACGACTGGCAACACTCGCGACTTTTCGCAAAGTCTCGCGGAGAGAAACACCAGTATATAGACACTTACCCCCGTATTCTAGAAAGCCCCTTCACTCAACACTGCACCTTCACTTGAGAAAGCCGACGGGAGCGCCATCTTTAGGCAGGAAAAGTCACTGCATATTGTTGATAATTTACTGCTATTCTTGAGTTGCGCAGCGTCATTTTCAGCCGAGCAGCGGTGCAGTGCGAAACTCTGTCAAGTGAAGGGTAAAAGTCGAGTCAAGGAGCGTTTGTGAATACGGGGGTTAAACCCTAAAAATAAGAGGAGGGCTCACATATGACGTAAAGCCCAGCGTACGCAAAGCATCAGCACTGGGTGATGCTCTCATCTATCTTTTCAGGAACTCTACAGTTCAGGAACATCAGCAGTTCGGGACCTTCGAGTGACTGTATGGCTCTCTGTGCGATATTGCGTTCGTTCCCCGAGAATGTGTCAGCCGCTCCACTAGTCACTCGTCGCAAAACCACTTGTTTTGGGTGCCATCTGAATTCTAATGTTTTATGACATGGACACTTTCTTTCGTGCTTCCAGAGTCGAGTCTCGACTTTTAGAACTATAATGTCGGAGTGCTCGCGCAGCCATTCGAACTTATTGTCTGTCATTGAAGTGCCTTCTGAGCAGTGATCATTTGCTGCAATGTGTAGCGGATTGAATGTAAATGGGCGAGAGTTCTCCACTGAGAAAGCAAGCACGAGTGTGCACGTCGTGTTTGAAAACGACTGTTCTATTACGGGGTTCTGGACAGGCCTATGCAGTCAATGGAAGCAGCGGGCACTCAAGGACACACGTAAACGGCATCGGTGCACCCACTTGGGTTTTCATGCATTCTGTGCTAAGTAAGTACCATGTCATCCAGACGCAGAGTTTCCGGTCAAATATTCCTCCTCCACCAGCCCCTTTTTTCTTTAGAATATTTATCGCGAGGCAAACACTGCCATTTGAGTGGATGATAGTGGATTGCTGAAGGTACCTATTTCGAAAGCCTCCAGTAAAGATTTGCGTTTCTGCTCTAAGGTTGCATAATATGTTGTTCTCAATGACCTACTTTGGTTATATGTGACAGATGTCGCGACTTTAATGCCAAACAGTAAATAAAAGGTGCAAAAAATTTTGTAGCATTATAGCTGACACTGCAGTGATGGCTATTTAATTTGATAACCATTACATAGGCACAGCTACGATGCACCCGTCACGTCTGGTTAAGGTCTAGTGTGGTTAGGCGCCCTCCGCATACGTTGATTTATGTAGCAGTTTTCGGGGCTACTGATCTAATGACAACCAGCACTTCGTATCAGCTTACACCGTCCGTTGTCGCTTATATTTGTGTTGCCGTTGGCATCGTTGCGTAACTGTGAATAAACAACTGGATAGATAAAACATATGTGGCTGTTTTACGTATCTCTAATTATAAGTACAAGGTCCCGTTGTGTTTTGACTACATCGCAATGAGGCCACCACGGCGACGATTTCTTCTTGCAACATTCGGGTCAGCAGTCGCGCATTGTAACCACTAAAGATCCGCATAGGATGGTACAAGACAAAGTGATCACAAATAATTTATACAGAAAGTGCGCTATGGAAAGAAGCTTACATTTAGGACGCACAATCGGCAATACTGGTGGAAGCAATGTTTCATGAACCAGACTCGTTTTCGTCGGCCGAAGTCAACCCGAAAACCTCACGCCGATCTCATGAAAAACGCGAGTGTTCTTTTGGAAACAATTCCTTCTGGAACATGTTCCGCATTGAAAGGTTTCCCGCCATTTCAAACCTTTGGCGTCCTCGCTATGCCTCTTGTTTGTAACTATGCAACGGTGTTCTTCGCCATTATGTCGGTGCTTGGCTTCGGGAGTGTCCTATGGAGACGACGAAGCAGCAGTGGCTAAAGAGATCAATGTCATCAACAAAATGGTTGTAAACTTCGTGGCACTAGCAAATAAAGGTTACTTTTTGTCCAGCAGACCATTATTTCCTTGCGCTTTGTCAGGCCACTCATTTGATGCCTACGCTACCACGGCATGAGAGAAGTGGCCAGCATATTTTAGGCTTCCAAAGACCCTTATGGCTATGTAGGTCATACATATACTCAATTCTACTTCGCTTGAAGAATGTGGTAACTTGACACCTCAGAATGATAGACATAGATAAATTTACCATTAGTTCAGCTGCAGGTAAACATTTGCTTTCGTTGTGAAATCAACGCGATGATGCCGAGGTGAAGCTACGATGACAAAACACAACTGTATGATTATACATCTCATCAATAAATAATTACTCGATTTGACCTGCTTTCTTCGATTTATCACAACACACATGATAAGAGGCAAAGGATCAAGAATTCCAAAATGGCGTGAAGCTCTCATTCGGCCTTGAAAGACAAAGACAACAGCTATGGTTCAAGCACTTTGATAGCACTGTTGTGGATTCATTTATGATAAAACGTTTTAAATACAACAATAAGTATAAATAAAACACTAAAACATTCGTCTTTTCTTGTTGTCCGACACTAAACTGCATGCGTTTCCGTACACTTCACATCAGCGTCATGCACTATCACATTTGATCACGGCTTTAGCTTTGCAATAGCGTTATTTCAAATACAAAAATATAAGTGAGCAGCCAGTGTTACACGAAAGTTTTAAGTAAGTAAGATACCACACACATCACATAAGTTTATAACTCGAATGTAAATTTGCTCGTTCACGTTTTTTACGTGTCCGACACGTAATTTATTAAACGAAAATTGTATGTCATTTGGAGAACGTTTGTCTAGCTAAAGACATCAAGCAGCTCAAAGCCATAACTATGACAAGTACTTGACTACGGTAATCATTGCTGCACTTATTGAATGATATCGATTACGTTGAAGACCCAAAAGTGATAGAAGGCATAATTCTGCTCGTGGTTGACAGGTTTACAAAAACACGTACAAAAATCTTCCAAAGTTCCTAGATAAGGTGACCGTGTGTTAACGTGATGACAATGTACTTGTAAGTGATGTGAAGTGGCCATGAAGACTAATGTTTTGGTAAAGTGAAATAGCAATACCAAGTACATGTGCACCTTCCTCCAATTCGGAGACTAAGGAGGCATATTCCTTTTTTAATTTCGTTTTTGTTGTAGAAACAAAACAAAATTCATGTGCACCTTCTTCCATTTTGGTGACTAAGGTGGCATATTTTTTTTTTCAAATTTCGTTTTTGTTGTAGAAAGAATGCATTTGAAAATTTTGTGTGAACCAAGGTCCTGCAGTTTGAGAATGCAAAAAATAAACTAACGAAAGATCACAGTGACTCATCTCGTATTGGTAAATTTCACGTGGAACATTTAGGCACACGCTGGTTTCTCACTACGCGGACTGATACGAAGTGTTACAAAAATCTTGTGCTCACCAGAATTCAAGACTATGTCCCAGTTTTTTCAAGAAGCTGGCTTTGCTGTATAGCTCAAAAATCTATGAAAAAAAAAGCCTCGAATCACATAAGTTGTCACATTTCATCCCCAACGATGTCGCACGCAACTCGGCCTGCCGACATCAAGACAACCAACAATGGCAAACCATATCTGACTAGGCATTTAAAAATATTCCAGAAAACAGAATATCTCGATACTGTGACATGAAGCTCTTTTAGGGAGTGTATTCTGCTTCTTCAATGACGCTCTCTTATCCGCGTGCTTTGTCTCTTAGAATTCGTAATTTCAAAAATTTAGCAGCTTAGAAGAGTGGACATTTTGCGCACGTTCTACAAGCCCTTCCATGAAGGGCAATGTCTCGATAACGGTCCTCCTTGGTCGCACTGGCGTCCTCAATTGTTCTAAGCAAACGTAACCAAATAACCAAACAATCCGACGTTGTGGCGACCAGCCAACGATGCATGCGACTGTGATGTAATCGAATGGGAGGGGAATCACGTTGCTCCTCCACCAAGTTGCGTGCATCGCTACCAGTGGGCTTTTCTTCATGATGCAGTTACTCACGCCACCGACACCATCAGGACTTGCGTTATAATATATCCTCGTTTTGTATAGCCCAACGCGGCGTGCGCCTTGTAAGTGGGTAAGCGTAATACATTGCACTACGAAGAAACAAGACAAAATTGACAAACGACTAGGGGCTCGAGACAATTTATGTGGGCTCCTAAAGTTTAGAAAGCAAAAGTGACCGCTCCAGTGGCGATTCGTAACGCGGCAAAGTGCATCTGTAGCTTCCCCGATACTCTACAATGCATGCCGGTTCTTTTGTTTTTTATTTACCGCCGGCCACTGCACTGCGTTCTCCTTTCCTCATTGCAGCGTCCAGTGTTTTAGATGAAGATAAGGGTAAAGAGGGTGCGTCTCTGGGCACATTTCACTGCTCCGGTGAGCGAGAAGGCGCAGGTGGCATGACTGAGAAAGCGTACTCGCATGAGATGGTCGCCGAGTTGTTAGCTTCGTTGCTGCTCTTACTCTCCATCCCGGAAGGAGAGGTGTACCACCGGAAGCTACGCGGTTCCTCTGAGCTCGAACGAAACAACGTATTGGCGCACCCCTGGCTTTACCTCTGACGTAACAAGAAAGAAGCCACGTGTGTATCTCTCGTCAGGAGTATAAAAACGCTGGGCAGGCGCCGAGCAGATACAAAAGCCTTCAGAGGCCTTTCCCGCCCTTGTGTTAGAGTGAGACCGACATCACGCAGCCATGAACGGCCTGGTAAGCGACCATAGGATGTGAGATTAGTGGAAGAAATGGTGGTTTGTTATAGTGTTGGGTTCGGAGCAGCTCAGTTCGTTGAATTGTGTTACCAGGATGTGCACAGTGGATACCTACATAACTTCTCGTATACCTTACGAAGTTTTGGGCATATGAATGCGTACTCAGAATATGCACTTGGTTGCCAGAAAGTGATGATATATGGGTGAGAGAAATGAGGCTTTTTTGAAGATCATGCAAATCCAGTATGACCGTTTTTCCTCGGAACTGCTGGATGATGTCAGTGTTCATTTTATACTCAAAGATCACAATATTGAGCAGCATCGTAGCGTGCTTATTGAGTTCTACATGAGGCGGTCTTACCGGCGTGTTTCGTAGTAAACTTGGTAGTGTAGCTGTTGCCTAGTAGCAAAGAGATGCGTTCATTGAGTTTGTACCACCTCTGCGCCTATCCTCTGGCAAGAGTGGAAAGCCATTCAAGGAAAATTATCGCCAGTCGCTCATTGCTTTGCAACATGGGACAACAATCGTTGTAAACTAGGTGCCATAAGATGGCTGGAAGTGACATGAGTCGCGATTGTGCCACCCTAGCAGTCGGTGTTTCTACGAAGAGTCGAAGGCAACTTTTCCCTCTTTCATTTGAAGAACCAGGCTACGAACTATGTTGGGTGCTATCCTGAATAAACCCAGCAACAATTATAATCTCTCTGCCAACATTGAAATAAAAAGGTTTGATATCGGTAAACCCAAATCGTTTTAATGATACTCATGTTAAACAACGTGTATGGAATAGCTATACCCAAATCACTAAGCATTTCATTACATTAAATCCGCACTTCTATGATTATCCGTTCAGCACGATGTAATAGAGCCTGCTTCGGTTGATCGGTGCTTAGGGTGTTTTGCTGCCGGCCTAAACATCATGGGTTCGACACCAGCAGCGGTGGTTCCATTTCGATGGAGGCGAAATTGTGAACTCCCGTGTACTGTTCAATGTCAGTGCACATAAACGACCACCACATGGACGAAATTTCCAAAGCCCTCCACTGTGGCATCTCTCTCAACCATATCGTGGTTTGGACGCCAAACCGCAGATTAAAATTATCACGATTTAAATATTAAGACTCATCACACTAACCTAAATTGTCAAAACATTGAGGCTTCGAAAATGGCTGCTGTGAAGGTATCACTCCCTAGTGAACACCCCTACGAAAGTGCCGGATTAGAACAGATATAGCCAAGCTACAGTCATCTGTAGTGGTATAAATAAGCAAACTTGGTACGTACCCGACGCATTATGGCACAAATGAGCAGAAACCACGGAATAGGGTACACAGCGCGTCAGCAATATCGAAAACGTAGTTCAGAAAGAGCGACTTACATTAGCGAGCACGCAATGTAATTTTCGTGCAGCCGACACAATTTGGTTTGTTATTACATCCACAGTTCTCACATTTCTTATCTTCTGTTAGAAAATCTGAAGACTTTTCGAGGTCGTACTTTGAGAACAAATTTGCGTGTCTGTTTCATGACTATCCACCCGCCTTCGTAGTCTGGAAGATTTCTTGATCGACCACGAACCCAAACGTCGTGGGACCAAATCTCTGTCTGCCACGGCGACCGCATTATGATGGAGCGGTAATGCTAGGGACCCATGTGCTTAGATATAGGTGCACGTTAATTAAACTACCTCAGGCTGTCGAACTTCGGAGCTTTTAGATACGGCTTTCGTAATCATCCTATCGTGGTTTTGGGACGTAAAACACCGAATTTTGTTTTTATTCCGAAAGCCACGCTGCAATCATCTTGACCGCATTCGATTGCAGGTGCACACCATCCTGTTCACTGCCCTTTTCGGCAGCGCCCTCAGTGGATTCCTCAGTGGAAGTGGCACTGGAGGTGGTGTTGATGGAGGCTACGGTGGGGCGGGTATTGGAGGCTACGGTGGTGGTAGTCTCGGAGGTTACGGTGGAGGGCTTGGTGCCGGTGGCCTCGGAGGAGCAGGAGGCCTAGGTGCCGGAGGTCTGGGAGGAGGCAGTGGCAACGTGGGTGTTGGGAGCAGCGTAGTCCTGCTGAACGGCGGCCGTGGGGGTGCAAGCAAATCGGTGGCAGGGCCTGCGTTCCTCGTTCGCACAGTGCACCACGTGTCTCAAGTGCAAGGCGGTGGAGCCATTGTGGCGCACTCTGGTCTCGGTGGTGTCGATGGAGCCGGCATTGGTGGAGGCGCCAGCATCGGAGGTGCTGGACTGATTGGTGGTGGAGCTGGTGGTCTCGGAGGAGGCTACGGAGGTGGCGCTTATGGAGCTGGAGGCCTCGGTGGAGGTTACGGAGGCGGAGGATACGGGGCTGGTGGTGCTGGAGGTGGTGGTGTCGTTGGCAAGCTACTGCTCGTCAAGCATCACAAGTGAAATCTGTCACCAGTGTTCTTTAACGTTTTAAACACAAACAGGTAAGCATTCTTATTATAAGTCAAGCATAGGTGTAAGCACATGCAGGCCGTAGTGCAGTGCCCCCGCTAATATCTAGTTCTAACTGCGTTTGGGTCGTTAGGGTGCGAGTGGGTGTTGGGGAGAGAGGGCACTCCAGTAAACTTTCACACTATTCGGCCCTTCACCCTTGATGCCTAATTGAAAACTATGCGCAGGCATATAAGGAGTACAGTTTTGTTACTATAAGCAACAATTATGGCTTCACACAGTTTACATGAGTGCGCCACACTTAAGGTGCAACCGAAAATAATAAGGGATTGCTCGCTTAGTGCCCCACGTTGGAATAAAACGCTATATACTTAGGAAATAAATTTGATAATATATAATTACTCTTCAAGATCTGAAGATCTTGAAGAGTAATTTTTAGTATTCTAAAGTTATATGGCAGTTTTTTTTTCTTATAATGTATGCGATATTCCCCGAGTGAATTGCAGTTTTCTGCATGAACGTAGCAGTGCTCACTGCTTTTTACATACTGTCACGGTAATCATCGTGCCATTGATAAGGCGAACCCACTTGCGAACTATATATTTGAAATAGTAAGCTTTTGCTTCATAGATGATTCCTCTACTTTACTTTTGTGACACCGTTGGTTTAATAACGCGAATTGTGGTAGTCGGAAGGGTGACTTCAATTCGCTTTATGGTGAGAGTGACCATACCCATTACTTTCCAGCTTTATGGTGAGAGTGACCATACCCATTACTTTCCAGGTGTAAGCGAAGGCACCTGAAGACTATAGCGTCCTTCTCAACTCGTGAGCTTCCACTCCACCTGCTCTTTTACCTCAATCGACGAAGAGAAAGATTCTATGAATCGCTCCGCAAACAGGTTGACAGTGTACGCTGACCCGGAACTTGTTTCCCTCCTAATAAAGCTGTGATTTACTCAACGTACCATCTAACTGACTCTCACTCTGTGTTTGTTTATATTTTCATATCGCGTGCAATTTGGAACGTCAGCCTATCAAATGCCAAACAATGACCGATGATCGTGCACCTTATCATGAGCAATGTCATCCATTAAAAGTAGGGAGACAAGATATAGTAGCGAGAGAAAAGGGCACACATATTAGCCGTATATAGTTCTGGCTAAGGCATTAGACAGGGATGTTTGATATATTGTAAAACCGTATAAAACGGAAGACAAAACTCATGACACAGTGAAAAGAAAATGATTCGACATTTTATTTTTACTGTCTTGGGTTTCACATCTGGTTTTATAATTCTGACTTTTTATACCTTGCTCAAATCGTACCAACTCCACCTAACACACTTGAAGTATAGAGGTGGAAGGAAAACTAGAAGCATATTACAAACTTCGTATCATTTGAAGATGAAAACCTGTCGACCTGTTCGTAACTGATCAGGTTATAAAATCAGCCATCAGAATTTCTGCAAGAACATAAACCGCAGCGTTAACTTGACATTCTTAGCAAGCTGCAGGGTTCGTAGTAGCCTTCAACAATTCAATAACCTTCCCGTTGTTCGTAGAATACAGTGTTCCTGAAACTCACTGCACCTCACGTGGTATTAGATTGCTTCCCGAATCGGGCCATTCACTTGTGAACATTGGACGATGTCAACTGATGACGCCACCTTGTAACAGTACGACTTTCCCGTGATGATATCACAATTTCTGGCAATAGGTGACTTCATAACATCACTGTGACGTAATCGTGAGCTCGAAGAATGTCACGTGAATATTTTCAACACGACTGGCAACACTCGCGACTTTTCGCAAAGTCTCGCGGAGAGAAACACCAGTATATAGACACTTACCCCCGTATTCTAGAAAGCCCCTTCACTCAACACTGCACCTTCACTTGAGAAAGCCGACGGGAGCGCCATCTTTAGGCAGGAAAAGTCACTGCATATCGTTGATAATTTACTGCTATTCTTGAGTTGCGCAGCGTCATTTTCAGCCGAGCAGAGGTGCAGTGCGAAACTCTGTCAAGTGAAGGGTAAAAGTCGAGTCAAGGAGCGTTTGTGAATACGGGGGTTAAACCCTAAAAATAAGAGGAGGGCTCACATATGACGTAAAGCCCAGCGTACGCAAAGCATCAGCACTGGGTGATGCTCTCATCTATCTTTTCAGGAACTCTACAGTTCAGGAACATCAGCAGTTCGGGACCTTCGAGTGACTGTATGGCTCTCTGTGCGATATTGCGTTCGTTCCCCGAGAATGTGTCAGCCGCTCCACTAGTCACTCGTCGCAAAACCACTTGTTTTGGGTGCCATCTGAATTCTAATGTTTTATGACATGGACACTTTCTTTCGTGCTTCCAGAGTCGAGTCTCGACTTTTAGAACTATAATGTCGGAGTGCTCGCGCAGCCATTCGAACTTATTGTCTGTCATTGAAGTGCCTTCTGAGCAGTGATCATTGGCTGCAATGTGTAGCGGATTGAATATAAATGGGCGAGAGTTCTCCACTGAGAAAGCAAGCACGAGTGTGCACGTCGTGTTTGAAAACGACTGTTCGATTACGGGGTTCTGGACAGGCCCATGCAGTCGATGGAAGCAGCGGGCACTCAAGGACACACGTAAACGGCGTCGGTGCACCCAATTGGGTTTTGATGCATTCTGCGCTAAGTAAGTACCATGTCATCCAGACGCAGAGTTTCCGGTGAAATATTCCTCCTCCACCAGCCCCTTTTTTCTTTAGAATATTTATCGTGAGGCAAACACTGCCATCTGAGTAGATGATAGTGGATTGCTGAAGACACCTATTTCGAAAGCCTCCAGTAAAGTTTTGCGTTTCTGCTCTAAGGTTGCATAATATTTTGTTCTCAATGACCTACTTTGGTTATATGTGACAGATGTCGCGACTTTAATGCCAACCAGTAAATAAAAGGTGCAAAAACTTTCGAAGCATTATAGCTCACACTGCAGTTATGGCTACTCAATTTGATAATCATTACATAGGCACAGCTGCGATGCACCCGTCACGTCGGGTTAATGTCTAGTGTGGTTAGGCGCCCTCCGCATACGTTGATTTATGTAGCAGTTTTTGGGGCTACTGATCTAATGAACACAGGCACTTCGTATCAGCTTACCGCGTCCGTTGTTGCTAATATGTATGTTTCCGTTGGCATCGTTGCGTAACTGTGAATAAACAACTGGATAGATAAAACATATGTGGCTGTTTTACGTATGTCTAAATCTAAGTACAAGGGCCTGTTGTGTTTTGACTATATCACAATGAGGCCACCACGGCGACGATTCCTTCTTGCAACATTCGGGTCAGCAGTCGCGCATTGTAACCACAAAAGATCCGCATAGGATGGTACAGGACAAAGTGATCACAAATAATTTATAAAGAAAGTGCGCTATTGAAAGAAGCTTACATTCAGGACGCACAATCGGCAATACTGGTGGAAGCAATGTTTTATGAACCAGACTCGTTTTCATCGGCCGAACTCAACCCAAAAACCTCAAGCCGATCTCATGAAGAACGCGAATCTTGTTTTGGAAACAATTCCTTCTGAAACATTCCGCATTGAAAGGTTTCCCACCATTTCAAACCTTCGGCGTCCTCGCTATGCCTCTTGTTTGTAACTATGCAACGAAGTTCTACGCCATTATGTCGGTGCTTGGCTTCGGGAGTGTCCTATGGAGACGACGAAGCAGCAGTGGCTAAAAAGATCAATGTCATCAACAAAATGGTTGTAAACTTCGTGGCACCGGCAAATAAAGGTTACTTTTTGTCCAGCAGACTATTATTTCATTGCGCTTTGTCAGGCCACTCATTTGATGCCTACGCTACCACTGCATGAGAGAAGTGGCCAGCATATTTTAGGCTTCCAAAGACCCTTATATAGGTCATACATATACTCAATTCTATTTCGCTTGAAGAATGTGGTAACTTCACACCTCAGGATGATAGACATAGATATAATTACCATTCGTTCAGCTGCAGGTAAACATTTGCTTCAGTTGTGAAATCAGCGCGATGATGCTGAAGTGACGCTACGTTGACAAAACACAACTGTATGATTATACATCTCGTCAATAAATAATTACTCAATTTGATATTCTTTCTTTGATTTATCACAACACACATAATAGGAGGCATAGGATCAAGAATTCAAGAATGGCGTGAGGCTGTCATTCGGCCTTCAAAGACAAAGACAACAGCTATGGTACAAGCACTTCGATAACACTGTTGTAGATTCACTTATAATAAAACGTTTTAAATACAACAATAAGTATAAATAAAACACTGAAATGCTCGTTTTTTCTTGTTCTCCTACACTAAACTGCATGCATTTCCGTACAATAAATTCACATCAGCCGGATTATCAGGGCAAACTACAGCCATCAGCAACTCACCACTTTCTAGCAGTTGCCCGCCACCACGTGACTCGTGTACGGACTACCCGTTCACTATTCAGGAGCTCAAAGCAGCACTCGCTTCATGCCACAAGACCTCCGCACCAGGACCTGACGGAATCTCCTACAGAGCCCTGTGTCATCTGGGTGAGCGCGCGAGAATAGCTCTACTTCAGCTATATAATGATTGTTGGCTAGAGGGCACTGTCCCCTTAAGTTGGAAAACTAGTCGTCTAGT
Source organism: Rhipicephalus microplus (assembly GCF_043290135.1). NCBI lineage: Eukaryota > Metazoa > Arthropoda > Arachnida > Ixodida > Ixodidae > Rhipicephalus > Rhipicephalus microplus. The sequence goes on from NC_134707.1 coordinate 54,970,458, forward strand.
ACCATTACTAAAACCTGGCAAATCACCATTGGAACTCTCCTCCTATCGCCCGATCGCATTGGCTTGTTGCGTGGGTAAAGTGATGGAGAGAATGATTTTCAGCCGACTCGAGTGGTACTTGGAGTATCATGAGATCTACCCAATTGCCATGGCTGGCTTTCGACGTGGTCGATCATCGATCGATAGCGTCATCGACCTAATCACGTACGTTGAACACGAGAAAGGCCATAAGCGTCTTTGCGCCTCTCTGTTCCTTGACGTCAAAGGAGCCTGTGATAACGTTACACATGAAGCCGTCCTTACCGCACTAGAAGAGATTGGAGTGGGTGGCCGAATGTTTAAGTGGATACGCAGTTATCTCCAAATGCGATCCTATTTTGTGAGTACAGAGACCGGGAACACGTCTACACATTTCAATTGTCGTGGCGTCCCTCAGGGTGGTGTACTGAGCCCTGTGCTATTCAATATAACACTAATCGCTCTCCATACGCACCTACCAGACAATATTTATCTATCAACATACGCTGATGACATCTGCATCTGGACATCTGCGGTAACTCGCCTGCAGTTACGAGCGAGAATACAGAGAGCTGCTACTGCAACTACTTTGTATCTACGCGATCGAGGCCTGGAAATTTCCTGCGGAAAGTGTGCTCTTCTGGCATTTACGCGCAAACCCATGTCGAATTACAGAGTGTCAATTAACGGTCAAAATATACCGTATCGTCGATCTCACAAATTTCTGGGTGTCATAGTCGACAGAGACATGGAGCTCTCATGTGTCGTATTTGAAAATGCGATTGACAGGCATATGCCATCTTTTCAAGTTTCTCGCTGAAAAGACTTGGGTAATGCAGCCTAATGCTATGCTACGACTGTATAGGGTGCTTTTCCTTGGCTTTTTACGATACAGTCTGCCTGAATTATCAAACGCCAGCAAAACAAGTCGACGCATGATACAAAGCGTTCAAGCACAGGCGCTTCGAATATGTCTAGGTCTGCCTCAGGGTGCCTCAACAATGGCGACTATAGCTATAGCCAAAGACCACCTCGTGAAGACCCTTATTGAAATTGAAGCTTTGAGAACACACATAAGGCATGTGGGCGGGACGCCCGATCACCACCTAGCCTCTCTGCCAGTGGATAGACCTCATACGTCATTTTGTCGAACAATAACTACACATGGTGACTCCCTACCAACTGGTTTTACGCCCGCGGCGAGACCTTCCATTCCTCCATGGTGCCTCAAACAGCCAGTCATCAACCTGACAATACCAGGCATCCAGAAAAAACGAGATTTCTCAATACCAGCCCTCAAGCAGCTCAGCTTACTTCTGCTGTACGAGAAGTACCAAGACTGCACCCACGTCTACACCGACGGCTCCGTCCTGCCAAACAGCTCAACAGCGGCGGTCGTTATTCCAACGCACGCCACAAACATCAAATTCAGGACAGCTCATGCAACCACAACAACGGCAGCAGAGCTTGCAGTGCTTCGCGCTGCGCTGCGTTTCATTAACGACCAGAGCACGCAACGGTGGACGATTTTCTGCGACTGCAAGCCGGCACTGCAGTCACTTCTGTCAAATCTACGCCGTGGTCCACACGAGCAGTTGGTATTTGAAACAGAAGAAATGCTACACCATATAACAGAGAAAGGGCACCACGTTATATTTCAGTGGTTGCCAAGCCACTGTGGAATTATCGGTAACGAACGAGCTGATCAAGCTGCCCGTTCAGCCCATACAGAAGACAACGACCAGTCAATACCTCTCTCAAGGACGGACGCTGCTAGGAGGCTCCGCATGCTTGCTCGCCAACGCTCCCTGACTCTTTGGAATGAGCCTCTCTTTACGCATGCAAGATTACGATCCCTTGATCCAACGTTAAGCATGCAGCTTCCAACAAAAATTCGACGAGGCGATGCTACTGCTCTGTGCAGACTATGGTTGGGAGTCGCGTTTACCCGTTCGTACGCGTTCCGCATAGGTATGGCCGACACTGCAGACTGTGCACACTGCGGAGATGAAGAAACAATTCAACATATCCTGTGTGACTGTCCGAAATACAACCTGGAAAGACAACACTTTTCTAATAAACTAAACAGGTTAGATGACCAGCCGCTGTCAGAAGAAAGTATACTGCGCCATCGTCATCACTCATCGTCACAGAAGAAAGCCGTGCAAGCGCTACTGGGCTTCTTACGAACTACTGGCCTGTCGGAAGGCATCTGAGTGGACTGATTTTGTGGGTGCGTGTGTGTCGGTGTTTTTTTTTTCTTATTTATTTTTTACTCTCCCTTTCTCTTTCAACCCCCTATTCCCCAACCCCAGTGTAGGGTAGCATACCGGATACTAGCATCTGGTTAACCTCCCTGCCTTCCTTATTTCTCGTTTCTCTCTCTCACATCAGCGCATGCACTATCACATTTGATCACGGCTTTAACTTTGCAATAGCGTTATTTTAAATATAAAAATATAAGTAAGCAGCCAGTTTTACACGAAAGTTTTAAGTCAGTAAGATACCACACATGTAACACAAGTTTATAACTGGAATGTAAATTTGCCCATTCATGTTTTTTATGTGTCCGACACGTAACTTTTTTAACTGAAGTTGTATGTCATTTGAAGAACCTTAGTCTAGTAGAAGACATGAAACAGCTCAAACCCTTAACTATGATAAGTACTTGACTACGGTAATTATTGCTGCACTCATTGATTGGCATCGATTACCCTTGAAGTTCCAAAAGTAATAGGAGGCAGAATTCTGCTCGTGGTTGGCAGGTTTACAAAAACACGTACAAAAAGGTTCCAATGTTCCTAGATAAGGTGACCATGTGCTAATGTGATGACAAAGTACTAGGAAGTGTCGTGAAGCGGTTATGAATATGAATGTTTTGGTAAAGTGAAATAGGAATACCGAATACACAAACCACGATTCATGTGCACCTTCCTCCATTTCGGTGACTAAGAAGGCATATGTCTTTTTTAATTTTGTCTTTGTTGTAAAAACAAAACAAAATTCATGTGCACCTTCCTCCATTTTGGTGACTAAGGTGGCATATTTTTTTTCAAATTTCGTTTTTGTTGTAGAAAGAATGCATTCGAAAATTTTGTGTGAACCAAGGTCCTGCAATTTGAGAGTGCAATAAATAAACTAACGAAATATCATAGTGACTCATCTCGTATTGTTAAATTTCACGTGAAACATTTAGGCACACGCTCGTTTCTCACTACGCGGACTGATACGGAGTGTTATAAAAATCTTGTGCTTACCAGAATTCAAGACTATGTCCCAGTTTTTTCAAGAAGCTGGCTTTGCTGTATAGCTCAAAAATCTATGAAAAAAAAACCCTCGAGTCATAAGTTGTCACATTTCATCCCCAACGACGTCGCATGCAACTCGGCCTGCCGACATCAAGACAACCAACAATGGCAAGTCTTATAGAACAAGGCATTTAAAAATATTCCAGAAAACAGAATATCTCGATACTGTGACATGAAGCTCTTTTAGAGAGTGTATTCTGCTTAATTCAATGACGCTCTCTTATCCGCATGCTCCGTCTCTTAGAATTCGTTATGTCAGAAGTTAAGCAGCTTAGAAGAGCGGACATTTTGCGCACATTCTACAAGCCCTTCCATGCAGGGCAATCTCTCGATAACGGTCCGCCGTAGTGGCACTGGTGGCCTTAATTGTTCTAAACAAACGTAACTGAATAGCCAAACAATCCGACGTGGTGGCGACCAGCCAACGATGCACGCGACTGTGATGTAATTGAACGGGGTGGGGGAATCACGTTGCTCCTCCACCACGTTGCGTGCATCGCTACCAGTGTGCTTTTCTCCATGATGCAGTTACTCACGCCACCGACACCATCAGGACTTGCGTTATAATATATCCTAGTTTTGTATAGCCCAACGCGGCGTGCGCCTTGTAAGTGGGTAAGCGTAATACATTGCACTACGAAGAAACAAGACAAAATTGACAAACGACTACGGGCTCGAGACAATTTATGTGGGCTCCTAAAGTTTAGAAAGCAAAAGTGACCGCTCCAGTGGCGATTCGTAACGCGGCGAAGTGCATCTGTAGCTTCCCCGATACTCTACAATGCATGCCGGTTCTTTTGTTTTTTATTTACCGCCGGCCACCGCACTGCGTTCTCCTTTCCTCATTGCAGCGTCCAGTGTTTCAGATGAAGATAAGGGTAAAGAGGGTGCGTCCCTGGGCACATTTCACTCCTCCGGTGAGCGAGAAGGTGTAGGTGGGATGACTGAGAAAGCGTACTCGCAGGAGATGGTCGCAGAGTTGTTAGCTTCGTTGCTGATCTTACTCTTCATCCCGGAAGGAGAGGTGTACCACCGGAAGCTACGCGGTTCCTCTGAGTTCGAACGAAACGACGTATTGGCGCACCCCTGGCTTTACCTGTGACGTAACAAGAAAGAAGCCACGTGTGTATCTCTCGTCTGGAGTATAAAAACGCTGGGCAGGCGCTGAGCAGATACCAAAGCCTTTCGAGGCCTTTCCCGCCCTTGTGTTCGAGTGAGACCGACATCACGCAGCCATGAACGGCCTGGTAAGCGATCATCGGATGTGAGATTAGTGGCGGAAATGGTGGTTTGTTATAGTGCCGAGTTCGGAGCACCTCACTTCGTTTAATTATCTTACCAGGATGTGCACAGTGTATGCCTACATAACTTCTCATAGACCTTACGAAGTATTCGGCATATGAATGCGTACTCAGGATATACACTTGGTGACCAGAAAGTGATGATAAATGGGCGAGAGAAATGAGACTTTTTTGAAGATCATGCGAATCCGGTAAGGCCACTTTTCCTCGGAACTGCTGGATGCTGTCAGTCTACAATTTACACTTAAACATTGCAATATTGAGCGGCATCGTTGTCGTGCTTATTGAGTTCTACATGAGGTGGTGTTACCGATTGTCTTACCGGTGTTTCGTAGGAAACTTGGTAGTGTAGCTGTTGCCTAGTAGCAAAGATATGCGTTCATTGAGTTTGCACCACCTCTGCACCTATTCTCTGGCAAAAGCGGAAAGCCATTCAAAGGAAATTATCGCCAGTCACTCATTGCTTTGCAACATGGGACAACAATCGTTCTAAACTAGGTGCCATAGGATGGCTGGACGTGACATGAGTTCTGGTGGTCCCACCATAGCAGTTGGTGTTACTGCGAAGAGTCCAAGGCAACTTTTCCCTTTTTGATTTGAAGAACCACACTACGAGCTATGTTGTGTGCTATCCTGAATAAACCCCGCAACAAGTATGACCTCTCTGCCAACATTGAAAAAAGGTTTGGTATCGGTAAACCCAAATACCTTTAGTGATCTCCATCTTAAACAACGACGTGCATGGAATAGCTTTACCCAAATCCATTAGTAGTTCATTTTAATTAATCAGGACATATATGATTATCCGTGCTGCACGATGTAATTGAGCCCGCTTCAGTTGATCAGTGCTTAGGGTGCTTCGCTGCTGACCTGGACGTCGAAGATTCGACAGCGGCCGCGGCAGTTCCATTTTGATGAGAGGAAATTGTGGACGCCCGTGCACTGTTCGATATCAATGTACGTAAACGAATACTACATGGACCAAATTTCCAAAGCCCTCCACTGCGGCATCTGTCTCAACCATATCGTGGTTCGGACGCCAAACCACAGGTTTTTATTATTACGATGTAAATTCACACGATGTAAAATCACACTTACCTAACTTGTCAAAACATTCAGGCCTCGAAAATGGCTGCTGTGAAAGTAGCTCTCGCTAATGAGCACCCCTACGGAAGTGCCTGATTTGCACAGACATAGCTAAACTACAGCCAGCTGTAGTGGTATAAATAAGCAAACGGGGTACGTGCCCGACGCGTTATGTCACAAATGTGCAGAAACAAGGAATAGGGTAGACACGCGTGTCAGAAATATCTTAAACGTACTTTAGAAAGAGCGACTTACATTAGCGAGCACGCAATGTAACTTTCGTGCAGCCGACATAATTGTGTTTTTATTATTATTATTATTTATTATTTATTCATTTTTCGGACAGTACAAAAAGCATTGCCCGCGGTCAGAACAAAAGGAGGTGGTTAGCCCCCTGACATGGTCCTGTCAGGGGGCTACAGGACCATGTCAGGTCCTGTCAATCCAGGGGGCTCTGGGTTGTTACACCCAGAGTTCTCACATTTCTTATCTTCTGTTAGAAATTCTAATGAACTTGCAAAGTCACACTTTGACAACAAGTTTACGAGTCGGTTTAATGATTTTTCACCCACCATGGTAGTGTGGAAGCTTTCGTGATTAACCGCGAACCCTTACGTCGTGGGACCGAATTTCTGTCTGCCACGGCAATCGCGTAATGACGGAGCGGGAATGCTAGGGGCCCATGTACTTAGATACAGGTGCATGTTAATAAACTACTCCAGGCAGTCAAATTTCTGGAGCCTTCAGATACGGCTTTCTTAATCATCCAATCGTGGTTTTGCGACGTACAACACCGAAATTTGTTTTTATTTCCGAAGGCCACGCTGCAATCATCTTGACCGCATTCGATTGCAGGTGCACACCATCCTGCTCACCGCCCTTTTCGGCAGCGCGCTCAGTGGGTTCCTCGGTGGAAGCGGCACTGGAGGTGGTGTCAGTGGAGGCTACGGCGGGGGTGGTCTTGGAGGCTATGGTGGTGGTAGTCTCGGAGGTTACAGTGGAGGGCTTGGTGCCGGTGGCCTCGGAGGAGCAGGAGGTCTTGGTGCCGGAGGTCTAGGAGGAGGCAGTGGAAACGTGGGTGTTGGGAGCAGCGTAGTCCTGCTGAACGGCGGCCGTGCGGGTGCAAGCAAATCGGTGGCAGGGCCGGCGTTCCTCGTTCGCACGGTGCACCACGTGTCTCAAGTGCATGGCGGTGGAGCCATTGTGGCGCACTCTGGTCTCGGTGGTGTCGATGGAGCCGGCATTGGTGGAGGCGCCAGCATCGGAGGTGCCGGACTGATTGGTGGTGGAGCTGGTGGTCTCGGAGGAGGCTACGGAGGTGGCGGTTATGGAGCTGGAGGCCTCGGTGGAGGTTACGGAAGCGGAGGATACGGGGCTGGTGGTGCTGGAGCTGGTGGTGTCGTTGGCAAGCTACTGCTCGTCAAGCATAACAAGTGAAATCTGTCACCAGTGTTTTTTAGCTTTTTAAACACAGTCAGGTAAGCATTCTAATTCTAAGTCAACCATAGGTGTAAGCACATACAGGCAGTAGTGTAGTGCCCCCGCTAATATGTAGTTCTAACTACGTTTGGGTCGTTAGGGCGCGAGTGGGTTTGGGGGGGGGGGAGGGGCACTCTAGTAAACCACCCTCTTCGGCCCTTCACCCTTGGTGTTTAATAAAAAACCATGTGCAGTATTAACACGAGTTCAGTTTTCTTACTATAAGCAACAATTATACTTTCACACAATTCACGTTAGTGGGCCACGCTTAAGGCCCAACATCAAAATATAAGGGATTGCTGGCTTAGTGTCCCACATTTAAATGATACGCTAAGCACAGAGGAAATAAATTTGATAACATAGAAGTAGTGAATACTTTGTAGAGTTATTTAGTATGCTGAAGTCATATGTCAGTTTTTTTATTCTGGATGTGACACTCACCGACTGAATTGTAATTTTTCGCATGAACGTAGGAGTTCACAATGCTGTCTATATTCTGTCATGGTAATCATTGTGCCATTGGTAAGGCCAACCTTTTTGGGCCCTCCATATAATTAAGATAGTCAGCCTTTGCGGCATATATGAATCATTTACTTAACCTTTGTCACATTGTTGGTTTAACAATGCGTATTTTAGTAGTCAGAAGGGTGACTTCAATTCGCTTTATGGTGAGAGTAACTATTCTTACCACCTTCTAGGATGTAGCGAAGCCACCTGAAGTCTGCAGCGTCCTACTCAACTCGAGATCTTCCACTCCACCTGCTCTTTCACCTCATTCGACCAAGAGAAGGATTCCATGAATCACTCCTGAAACAGGTTGACAATGTACGCTGACCGGGAACTCGTTTCCCACCTAATAAAACTGTGATTTACTTTAAGAACCACCTAACTGACTCTCACTCTGTGTCTGTTTATATTTTCATATCGCGTACAATTTGAAAAACCAAGCTACGAACTATGTTGTGTGCTATCCTGAATAAACCCAGCAACAAGTATGATCAGCCTATCCAATGCCAAACAACGACCGATGATCGTGCACCTTATCATGAGCAATGTACTCCATTAAAAGTAGGGAGACAAGATATAGTAGCGAGAGAAAAGGGCACACATATTAGCCGTGTATAATTCTGGCTGAGGCATGAGACGGGCATGTTTGATATATTGTAAAACCGTAGAAAACGCAAGGCAAAACTCATGACACAGTGAAAAAAAAAATTATTCGACATTTCATTTTCACTGTCTTGGGTTTCACATCTGGTTTTATATTTCTGACTGCTTATACCTTGCTCAAATCGTACCAACTCCACCTAACACACTTGAAGTATAGAGGTAGAAGGAAAACTAGAAGCATACTACAGTCTTTGCATCATTTGAAGATGAAAGCCTGTGGACCTGTTCGTAACTCATCAGGTCATAAAATCGGCCATCAGAATTTCCGCAAGAACATAAACCACAGCGTTAACTTGACATTCTTAGCAAGCTGCAGTGTTCGTAGTAGACTGCAACAATTCAATAACCTTCCCGTAGTTCGTAGAATACAGTGTTCCTGAAACTCACTGCACTTCACGTGGTATTACATTGCTTCTCGAATCAGGCCACTCACTTGTGACCATTGGACGGTGTCAACTGATGACGCCATCCAGTGACGGGACAATTCTCCCATGATGATGTCAGAAGCTCAGGCAATCAGTGACTTCATGACGTCAATGCGACGTAATCGTGAGCTCGAAGAGTGTCACGTGCATGTTTTCAACACCCTTCACAACACTCGCGACTTCTCGTAAAGTTTCGCGTAGAGAAACGCCAGTATATAGACACTTAAACCTTTAAAAAAAGGGGAGGGTTCACATATGACGTAAAGCCCGGCGTACGCAACACATCACCACTGGCTGATTCTCTCATCTATCTTTTCAAGAACTCAACAGTTCAGAAATTTTGAGAGACTGTATGCCTTTTTTGCGACTTGCGTTCGTTCCCCGAGTTTTATGTCAGCCACTCCACTGGTCTCTCGTCGCAGAACCACTTCTTTTGGGTGCCATCCGTATTGTAATGCCTTACGACACGGGCTATTTCCTTCGTGCTTGCAGAATCGGGGATCGACTTTGAGAAACTATAGTGGCGGAGTGCTCGCTGAAATGACCGCAGCCATTCGAACTTTTTGTCTGTCATGTAAGTGCCTTCTCAGCAGTGATAATTTGCTCCAATGTGTAGCAGATTGAATATAAATGAGTGAGAGTTCTCCACTGGGGAAGTATGCACGAGTGTGCACTTCATGTTTAAAAACGACTGTTTTATTATGGGGTGCAGGACAGGCCTATGCAGTCGATGTGTGCAGCAGGGACTCAAGGACACAACCAAATGGCGTCGGTGCACCCACTTGCGTTTTGTTGCATTTTACGCTAAGTAAGTACTATGTCATCCAGACTCAGAGCTTATAGTAAATAAAATTCTTCACCCACCAGCCCCTTTCTTTTTGACAATATTTCTTGTGAGGCGAAGACTGCCATCTGAGTTGATGATATTGGAATGCCGAAGACACCTGTTTCGAAAGCCTCCAGTAAAGTTTTATGTTTCTGCCCCAAGAATGGCAGTTCGGGCTAGTTGGTATGACATGACGATTGCGCGAGAACAGAATGACAACAAATAGTTTTTCTTTTCTCTTTGTCGTCGTTCTGTTCTCGCGCTATAACTATCGTCTGCCCTAAGGTCGCATACTATTTTGTACTCACCGACCTAGTTTGGTTGTTTGTGACAGATGTTGCGACTTTAATACCAAACAGTAAATAAAAGGTACCAAAACTTCCGAAGCACTATAGCTGACACGGCAAAGCTCAATTGTCGTTTTTTTTAACGACGCTTTTTTCATGTTTAGGATCACTGCCTTCATTGTCCGGATATTGAACATTCAGAATATTGGAAAAAGGAACATAAATTTAGGCTCCTCTACTTATCCAGCCTTAATAGACGCGTACACATGAAATTTAGACGAGCATGCATGCTAAGGGGTATGCGGAATCATCAAAAAATTTCCGGCGTGTTTTTTCTGTGTATTGGTTCATCAAAATCAATCCTTTTGAGTACACACATTTCAAAGATAGGGTCATCGAATTTACAAACTGTGTACCATCAGACCCAGTCCGGGACTTATCATCGGCTCATTTGGACAGATAGCTTGCTGAACAATTATTTCTGCACTCTAAATAATAAGGATAATGATAGTGTTTACATATTTCCAACACATTTTTACACAGCTCTGTAATTGTACAATCAAGCTTTTTCCTCTTTTGTTTAAAATTGACCCTTTGTAATGCCACTTGACAATTATCAGTGTTAATTTCAATTTAATGTTAGCATTTCACTACTGGTCCTCTCAGGCGTTACGTAACACGCCTATTATAATGATGTTAAAATGGCGGATACTATTTATTTCTGTACAATATTTAACTATGCTAATTATGTACGATTATAATATGCCATTTGGTACATGCTTCAATGATACCAGCGCGCATCCAAGGGGACAAACAAAGTGCAAGGGGACAGTTTGGAATGTAACGTACATGTTCATTTTAACCGGAATCAAAAGAGAAAATACGTTTCCGAAAAATACGAAAATACATGTACATGCTATTCAGATGAAAAAAAAAAAACAGAAGATACGTAGAACATACCATATATTATTTCGCCACGTTACATTTTTTCTACGCTGATAGTTGGCACACAGTTATGCTGCACCAGCGAAAGATTTCTCAAATGTTTAGGATTGCGTGAAAATTAAATTTTGCGAAACCGCAATTTCTGCCATAGATCAGCTGCGCCATCTCGTGCCTCTCGCTCCATATCAAAAGAACGTGTTGACTCTTACTCACTCCTAGGTGACGCCACCGGCAAAATTCGCGCGCGATTTCGCACCAGTTTTCACTTGCCTCGTGCTGGAACCTGATTTCAAGCGACCGTCGCCACTGCTCGTCGTTATCCTCCTCTGAAATTTCTCGTCATCAAGTGTTGAAGGTTTCTTGCATCGCACATGTTTTTCACATTTTCGTATTTCACGAGACATCTAAGGTTCCTGCTCTAATAAATGTCTTAACTGTTTCCGTGAAAATATGTGACGGCATCCCCTATGAACGTGCACATTTCAATCGCGTCATTTTGCTTTCCGTTGGAGAGCCCTCAGGACATGCCCGGATCACAAAAGAATGAATTCTCACTCCTATTGCCGGATCGTACAGCTGAGCCGTATAATTCATCCTAGTCACAAGGACGCTGAAATATTTGCGTCCGTATTCAAACAAAAAGAGAAAAAGCAAACAGGTTCAGCTCACAACTGGTACAAATTACCCGCACAGCTGTACACGTCACATGTGGCTTTTCGTACAGAGCGAAACCGAATTTCTGCAGATAGACGTCGCTGTGCGCCTCAAATGCCGCTTATAGAAACATGCAAGTTCGAAACGTCGTGATTTCAGTATTATTCCAAGTTTATTTGGAATGGTGTAGGGCTCCTGGAATTGCTTGAACGAGTATTTCAGCTGAATACGCACTTCGTCGGGTTAAAAAGAACTGCCTATTTAGCAGTTCACCGTGCCAGGAGACTTACGTATCCTCATCGCCGCCAAGGTGCGGCAGCGGATCACAATGAGTGGGTGCAAAGGTACGTTGGCTTCATTCTCAGGATTCATTTTTACGGCGCTCATTGTTTTGTGACACGAACCGGAAAATATTGGAGGCACCCCTCATCCTTGGCAAAGGTCCCTAGCAGTGTCCCTCGCACCTCTGCATTCATGTGCCACGGCACACTCTTAGGGTCAAATTTATATTCCGTCATCTTGCCGGAGATCTCAGAGGCTACCTAAGAAAAAAGTCGTGTCTGGGGTATGATTTACTTGCTGCCGCAATGGTCACACCTGCTCACACAAAAAAAAAACGAAAAAAAAAACCTGCTTTATTAACGAACTCATTAAGTTGGTTTCCTTAACTTACGAATCAGTGGATAGTATAACAAAAGGGTCCATGACACGAACGTGTAAACAGTTTATGGGTTTCAGCGAAAAACAGAAGTTTATGGCCTATTATGCTTGTGCATGTATCAAAGGTAGACCACGAAAAATATTGCAGCGCAAGACAAGCCGTAAAGGTTGCCGACCACAATAACTCCCCCCCCCCCCCCCCCAAACCCCGGTGTAGGCCACATTGCCATGGCGTGTGTGATGTCATGCGATGCACTGAGCGGAACCGTCTACTACTACCGAATTTTCAGCCGTTGCAAATTGCTCAGTTTCAGTGCCAAAGCGAAGACAGCAGCAATATCTCGATTTAGCGGCAAGTTGAACGCGGAACAAAATATTTATCGTCGAATTGTCGACGCTTGCCGAGTAAAGAGCTTGTTACGTCACGTCTTGTGACAGTGCCCACCTTGCCCGACTGTTCAGGCACTCGTGTGTTTTAAATATCTTTGTGTGTTTAAAAACAGCAGCTCTTTTGTAAACTCTCTAGGATCAATATATGTCAGGCAGATTATGATAAAAAATTGGATGTCATCGTCCATTCAAGTAAACTTCAGCGCCAATATCATACTCATGCTAAGTGACTCTTGAGCCGTATTTGTTTGTTTCATACCAGTTTTGCTGTTCGTGAGACATTTTAACACTTAGTACAGATTCATGCCCAAGACACGAGAGTATTTTTTAAAGTGAGAGTTTTGCATTCTGGGGTCCACCAAGACTTCACTGAGGTATTTCTGTCACAGACTTGATGTTGAAAGGTACACGACCACAACACAAAGAAAGGAACCAGAAGAAATCTTAGCGGGTGGCGTATCCTTCTTGTCCCTGTTGTCCATGTGAAAAGTGCACTACTTAGCCTTACATTATAGTGATAAGAAATTTTTTGACAAATTCGGAGAACCGGGGAATCGTACCCACGACCTCTCGGTACGTGACAAAATAAAGCGTGTGGTTAACCGACTGGGTTGGGCCTTTAAAGCACATCTTGTGTATCCCACACTCCTTCACACTGTATCTGCGTTCTTCCTTCATCGGGGTGGTGCTGCCATCTCATTATGAGCGAAGAAGACGAAGAAGTGCTGCATTACGACACTACACCGACAGACAACGCTGCGGTATACTATCAGCACTATGTCAACTCACTGCCAGCATTCGAACGGACAGAGCACCAGAGCGCCCAACAAGTTCCACCTAGGTGGCGTTGGCCCTCCTTGAAACATGGTGTAGCGTGGTCTCCAAAAGCACCACCGACTAAGCTTCTGGAGCAAAATTTCTGAGGCCACAACCAGAGGCGGTACTCGCGATTCACTTTACGCGCCGATTTGGGCCGTTGCCGAGGCAGTTATGCGCTTTGAGGGTGATCGGTTACTCACTGAATGTTAGTGGGTGTGACCTCGGCCATGGCGGTCACATATCGATGGACGCGAAATGCTAGAGTGCTGTGCGATGTCAATGCACGGTAAAGAACACCAGGTGGTCGAAATTTCCGGAGCCACCCACGGCTCTTGTCGGGCAAGAATTATGTTTTTTTTAGATGCGGAGCATCTTATACTCGCGCCTTGTAGTGCGCCGTCCGCGCCGTCCGCGCCGTCCGCACCGCTTCTCGAACATTCGACAGCTGACGCGCGCGCATGCGCCGTCGCGCCGTCGCCCACTCTTCCACCATCTGTGCATCCCTTCCTCCTCTACACACCGCGCGCGCTTCACTCCTCCACCATCTGTGCACCCTTCCTCCTCTACACACCGCGTTCGACATCTACAATTCTCCCGATTCTCCAGTGGACGCGCATGTGGCGTCGCGCTTCGAGAACATTCAACAGCTGACAGTGCATGCGCCGTCGTGCTGTATATATACTCAAGGTCGGCGCTCGCTCGCTCAGTTGCCGCTCGTCGGTTGGTTTGTACGGCGCGTCGACGTCCAAGGTCGCGGTGAAATGAATTCCAACGAATCCACAAACACAATGATCGACGTCCCTTCGACCAGCGCCGCCCTTTCGCATACGTGTGTACGTGTTCACTCATTTAACACCCCCTCCTACAACCACGTTAACCAATTTAGCCATCGACCCAAGTAAGTCGCAATTTAACACCCCATTTCACAACCACGTTAACCAATTTAGCCATCGACCCAAGTAAGTCGCACTTTAACACCCCGTTAACCAATTATATGGTCCGCATCCTCCTCAGTGTTCCCCCGAGGGAAGCTGCGGGCAATTTTTTTTTCATTTGCATCTATTCAGGTATTTACATGTGGCCATATTGTAACGCGCTTTTAGGATCGAAGCTCTTTAGAGCGGCACCGTTCGTCCCTCGTAGCCGTTGTAGTAGTGTGTAACAAGTATAATATTTCGACCTCAAAGGTAGTGCCAGTGAGACATTTCTTCTGTGCGTTGTCGAACAATAAAAGATAGTGCTCAATGTGCATGCCAATGGCTGCTAAGGGGGAATGAGAGACAGGAGAATTCAGCTTTTAGTCAGCGCGCACGCTGCAAATTTTTTATTGTTCAACAACGCACAGAAGACAAGAAAGGGTTGCTACGTTATACTCGCTGGGCGTAACCTCCTAAGTTATAGAAAGGTTTAGCGAGCGTTGGGCCGCAGTGCCATGAATACAGTGTACTGTTATATACCATGAACTCGAGGTGGTTAAAGGTGGGAAGTAGACACGAAGCGCAAGCCATAAGAAAGTGTGCGTCTGCCTCCTCTCATTCAGTCCTTGGAATGTCCGCTGGATGGCGGGGCTTCTATATGAGGAATATATGATGAAAAGATGCGAGATGGTGGTACTTGGAGTGTTGAATAGGTGGACGAGCGGACACACAGACAGAGGCAAGGACGGACGCACAGATGAACGTGCGGACGCACGAACAGACGCACGCACGGATGGGCGGATGGATGCACGGGCAGCCACACATACGCACACATATATGTACGGAAGCAAGAACGAATGGACAGATGGATGCTTCGCCGCACTATCCATCATTCACTCCATGGATATGCTGCCATTTTTTTCAAATATAGCGTCTTGAGGGAACACTGTGTTTGAGCTCTTCTATTGGTAAGGGAAAAAATTCATCTATTGGCTCTTGTCATACCCGGCAATACAAGGAACCGGCATGCAAGGGACGCTCATCGGCGTACCTGCCATACACTGTCCGCTTTCCACAGGAACGCGGGAAATCTCTTGGCGCGCTGCGAGGAACGCGCATCGGCAGGCCTGCTGTACGCAGTCGGCGTCTAGCGCGTGCACGGACGGCTATAAAACGAGCGTGTCGGGAGTGCGCCGGGCTCTCTCTCTGGACTTCGCTGGCCCGCTCGTCTCGGGTACGCTCTGGGCCCTTGTGATGCAAAGGCGCGTCTGTACGCTCTCGTTGCAATGTACTTCTCTTGCAAATACGTAAATTAAACGCATCTTCTACTTGTTCGTGAGACGCGTCGCAAGAGTCGTCCTTCGCCGGATCCTGGGTGGCAGCCTCAACCCCTCCCCGGGCATATCAAGTGGTTGGCAGTGGCGGGATCGGTTCGTGTTCTTTCCTGGTACCGATGCTGGTGAGTGCTCTCTTTCCGTAGAGATTCTGTCAGGTGTTTTGGATACATGGTGATGTTTATCCAAAAAAGTAGATTAGTTGCTGCTTTGTGAAGGATTGGGTTTATTAGAGGTACCTTCACGGCAGTTTGAGCAATGGAAGTCGGCACGGGGTGACCATGGACTTGAACAAATTGAGGAAACCGGATTTAGTGCTGTTGTGCCAGGAGCTGGGGATTGAGGTGGCGACTATACATAGAAAGCCACTTTTAATACAGGCGGTTAAGGATTCTGGCGCGGATGCGAAGGAGCTCGCTGAGTGCTGCGAGCTAATTCAGGAGAGGATGAAAGGGCACAAGAAGTCGAAGAGCGAGAGCGCCTTATGTTTGAAAGAGAAACCGTCAGGCGCAAAGAAGAAGCGGAAAGCCAAGAAAGGGAGCTTGAGTGCTTGCGGCTTCAGCTTAAGATTGCAGAGGCAAAAGGCGCTAGTGATCTGGGAACAGAAATTGCAGAGATTCAGGCAGGCGCACGAGTGAGCATGAGGGACCTCTTGCAGGCTTACAAAATGAGCGAGGACATAGCGTTGTTCCTTGTAAATTTCGAAAGAACTTGTGTGAGGATGGGGTTTGATCGTGCCACGTGGCCTCAAAAGCTACTAATGGTATTGCCCTGCGAAGCAGCGCACACGCTTGCGCGTTTGCCAGCCACAGACGCGGATGACTATAACAAAGTGATGGCTGCCCTCTTAAAGAAATTCCGGCTTTCAGCAGAAGCGTTTCGCCGCCGTTTTACAGACGCACAAAAGAAAACGGGCGAGACATTTCAGGAGTTCGCATTCAACATGAAGGCCGATTTGGTGGAGTGGCTGAAGGCAGAAGGTGTCTACGAGGATCGGAATAAGCTGGTGGACTTGATCTGCCTTGAGCAATTATACAGGTGCTTGGATGAGGAAATGCGCCTGTGGATTCAAGATAGACCTGGGGAGAGGAACATGGAACGCGCGGCTGAGCTAGCTGATGAGTACACCGTCCGTCGCCAGTCAGAAAAAGCACGCGTTCGTCCATTCAGCAAACAGCCGCTCAAAGATTGCTCTGTACGTAAAGACGCCAGCTCTGGAATGAATGCGCCTGAGACCAAAGCAAAGGAAAACTCGGGGAAGGAAAAGAGTTTTGAGGTGAAAAAATTGCCCGCAGCTTCCCTCGGGGGAACACTGAGGAGGATGCGGAGCATATAATTGGTTAACGGGGTGTTAAAGTGCGACTTACTTGGGTCGATGGCTAAATTGGTTAACGTGGTTGTGAAATGGGGTGTTAAATTGCGACTTACTTGGGTCGATGGCTAAATTGGTTAACGTGGTTGTAGGAGGGGTGTTAAATGAGTGAACACGTACGACACGTATGCGAAAGGGCGGTGTTTATTTATTGCGACGAACTTTGAGCACGATGGCTTTTAGATGCCACTTTGGCCGGCGCTGATCGAAGGGACGTCGATCATTGCGACCTCAGACGTCGACGCGCCGTACAAACCAACCGACGAGCGGCAACTGAGCGAGCGAGCACCTACCTTGAGTATATATACAGCGCGACGGCGCATGCACTGTCAGCTGTCGAATGTTCGAGAAGGGGGAGAATCGCAACGGCGCATGCGCGCGCGTCAGCTGCCGATGTTCTCGAAGCGCGACGGCGCATGCGCGCGCGTCAGCTGCCGATGTTCTCGAAGCGTGACGGCGCATGCGCGCTACATTATACAGCTAGTTAATGTTCGTGAAGAGGAGAAGCGCACGCGGTGTGTAGAGGAGGAAGGGTGCACAGATGGTGGAGGAGTGAAGCGCGCGTGGTGTGTAGAGGAGGAAGGGATGCACAGATGGTGGAAGAAGGAGGAGGAAGCTTGCGGACGGCGCCGCACTACAAGCCTCGAGTATTAGATGCTCCGCATCTAAAAGACACTTTTGTGTTTCCGGTGCCAAGAGCCAGGACACATAGCGGCTGGCTGTCGGAAACCGAAGGTAGTGTTTTCTTTTACGGGTAGTGGCGACGAAAATATGCAGCTTTTGAGACCGTACCTTCGAGACTTAGTCGTAAACGGAAAAGAATGTAAGGTCCTTCGTGACTCCGCAGCGACAATGGACATTGTCCATCCTGAATACGTTGAAGCTAAACACTTCACGGGTGAGTGCGCGTGGATAAAGCAGGTAGTAGAAAAGAACAGCGTTTGCCTGCATATCGCAAAGGTGACAATTGAGGGTCGATTTGGGGTACTGGAGACTGAGGCAGTAGTATCTCCGAACCTACTGAAGCAGTACCCGTACCTTTTTTCGAACAAGTCTGATATTCTTTTGCAGTCTCAGCTTCGGGGAATTCGTAGCACAGGCTATTACCCGTTCCAAGGCACGCGAGCTCGCCGCTGTGAGGACTAATGAAGTCGAACAGCCAGCACCAGCTGATCACTGTGAGCAAGCATCAACTAGTACGCGTGAGGAAGGAAGCATGTCTGGAGCACCTGTGACAGTGGACGATAGCAGTGCTACAGAGGCTGCTATTCAATCATCAACGCAAGTGCCCGCATGCTACACAATGGAACAGGCGTTTCCCCATATTGTGCTACCACATTCTGAAAGTTTACTTGACCTCCTCAATGTCGACAAGGAAACTTTAGTGCACAAACAAGATCTAGACCCGTCGATGCAAAATCTAAAGAAACTTGTCCAGGAAGGAGTATCTCGTAGGCGAATAGGTTTCCAACGCCGTTCGAGTCTTTTGTATTGTCCATACAAAGTTACAAAAGGGGTCCATTACGACCAGCTGGTTGTCCCTGAGAAGTACCGGAAACAGATTATTCGCCTGTCACATGTCACATGGCGAGGGATGGGCTTGCCACTTGGGAGTGAATAAAACTAAGGCGAGGTTGTTAAGGGAGTTCTATTGACCTCGTTGCTTTAAAGATGTCGAGAAGTATGTACAAACATGCGATGCATGCCAAAAAGTAGGAAAACCACATGAAATCCGGAAAGCACCCATGAAGTTGGTGCCGCTAATCACAGAGCCTTTCAGGCGCCTTGTTGTAGATGTAGTAGGGCCGCTCCCCGTGACCAAATCAGGCTATAAGTACCTTTTAACCATGATTTGTCCAGCCACAAAGTTTCCCGAGGCTATTCCACTGAGTGAAGTCAATTCAGTAAATGTGGTGGATGCGCTGCTATCTGTTTTCTCAAGAATAGGTTTTCCAGCAGAGCTCCAAAGCGATCAGGGTAGCGTATTTACCAGCGCTCTGACGACGGCGTTTCTGGAGCGGTGCGGAATTCGCATTGTTCAAAGTTCAGTGCAGCACCCGCAGAGTAATAGTGTGGAGGCGTGGCACGCTGTGCTAAAAAGAGTACTCCGCGCGATTTGTTACGAACAGAATAAAGATTGGGAGGCTTGTTTACCTACCACTTTATTCGACTTGAGATCTGTGCCACATGAGTCTACTGGGTTCAGTCCTGCAGAACTAGTTTATGGCAGGTCTCTAAGGTCACCCCTCCGCATGCTGCGCGAAGCATGGGAAGGCCGCGGAGAAGATCATACCGTAGTTGACTACGTATTGAAGCTCCTAAACCGTCTTTAGTCATGTAAGGAGTTGGTGGAAGCCAACATGAAAAGTGCCCAAGCTAGGGCCAAACTGTACTATGACAAAAATGCCCGCAAGAGAACTTTCGCTGTGAAAGACAAGGTGTTATCGTTAAACACTTCCCGAAAGAATAAATTGCAAGTACAGTGGGAAGGTCCCGCAGAAGTGGTAGAAAAGCTATCAGACACGAACTATGCCGTTAAAATGCCAGGGCGGCGTAAAGAGGTTAAGATCTACCACTCCAACATAATGAAGCCTTATAAGGAACTCGAAGCGGTGGTTCAAATGGCGCTGAATGTACCTGAGGAGGTAGAAACCAATTTTCAGTATCCAGAACAGAAACATGAAAATTCGTTCGAAAAGCTCTTAGCAGATATTGAGGAGAATGCGCACCTAAGCAACTAAGAAAGGCAGGAGCTCAGTGAATTAGGGCGCGAGTTTGAAGGTTCCTTTAGTGACACGCCAGGGAAGACCACTCTAATAGAACACGACATAGAACTGATTTTTAACGACCCCATTCGGTCAAAACAGTATCGTTGGTCTCCTAGACAGAAAGAAATCTTGGAAAGTGAAATCAAACGCATGTTGGAGCTTGGTTTGATTATCGAAGCGGATAGTGAATATACCTCACCTATATTTCTCGTAGAAGCTCCAGGCAAAAAGCCTAGACCATGCATTGATTATTGTCAGTTAAATGCAGTAACTCGGGACCAAACCTACCCCATCCCTAACCTAGAGGAGAGAATAGAAATCATAAGCCGTGCAAGGTATATATCGACGCTCGACCTGACCAGAGGCTACTGGCAGGTTCCGCTAACTGAACGGGCAAGCCGCTATGCCGCGATTATTTCTCCTCTTGGAACTTTCCGTCCCTTTGTACTTAGCCTTGGGCTGAAGAATGAAGCATTTTCTTTCTCTCGGCTAATGGATCACGTTGTCAAAGACATGCAGGAATACGCATTGCCATACTTGGATGACATTGCGATTTTTTCTGGTAGCTGGGAGGGCCACATCTCGCATCTGCGACAAGTGTTAACGCGCTTGAAGATTTCGGGGCTGACCGTAAAGGCAGGGAAATGTCAGTTGGGAAGAGGACAGGTCCGCTACCTCGGCCACAAGGTTGGTCAAGGTTACTGGCGTCCGCTAGAGGTTAAAATCGCAGCAATAGCTGGTTACCCCAGACCTACCAGTAAAACTGACATTCGATCCTTTCTTGGATTGGTTGGGTACTACCAGCATTACATTGACAACTTTTCAGAGATTGCTAGTGTACTCACATATAGCTTGAAAAAGAACGAACCTATGAAAGTGCAGTGGAGTGAAGAGAAGGAACGCTCATTTGCTGCTCTGAAACCTGCTCTGTCCAGTTGGCCTGTGTGGAGGGCGCCTGATTTTGACCGCCCGTTTGTACTGCAGTGCGATGCTAGTGATCGGGGAATGGGAGCTGTGCTCAGTCAAAACGACGCTGAAGGGAACGAACACCCCGTGGTATTTGTTAGTAGAAAACTCACGATTCGTGAGCAGGCGTACAGTCCGTCGGAAAAAGAGTGTGCGTGCCTCGTATGGGCAATACAGAAACTGCGATGCTATCTGGCTGGATCCCATTTCGTGCTCCAGACAGATCATTGTCCTTTAACATGGCTGCATAGTACGTCGTCGAAAAATGGAAGGCTTTTGCGTTGGAGTTTAGCGTTGCGGGAGCATAGCTTTGAGCTCAAGTACCGCAAAGGCAGAGACAACGGTAACGCCGATGGCCTGAGCCGAGGTTTTCCGTAGCTGAATAGCTAAAGGAAACGCGGAACTGTACAATTCTTTTGAGTCCTTTGTCAGACGCAAGTGCTACTATTTAGCCTTGTGCGTGTGTGCGTGCGTTTTTATTTCTTTGTTCGAGTTCACTTGGTCACCACCATAGTGTAGTCTTCTGTTGTGCAATAAATTACGAGCCTTGCAGCAAGTTACACCTGGTGATTCTCGGGAGAGCTGAGTGTTCTCAGTGTGGGTGTGCGGTTTGAGAGCGTCTTCCCCGCTAAAGGCAGGCAGAAGATTGCTATGCCTACCGGTCCAACAGCATGGCATGGTGGGCACGACGAACCAGCTATTGCGGACTGTGGCCCTTCGGTAGGGCTTCCTGCTTCCTTCGGCCAGTGGACGACCAGGCAGTGGTGACGGGGCCTTTGCAGCTGTGGACAGTCCCATGCTGTGACCAAGCGTGTGATGTGCTGGGCCTCTTTACGACGTCGAGGTGCGCCTACCGTAAGACCTCCTATGTGGTGAGTATCTCTGTGTTGTGGTGGACAGCGTTGCGCCTACGGAGACGGACTACGGCCACTGCAGGGAGCAGCGCCACTGCAGCCCTTACGTGACCTCTTCGGACGGCGGACGAGCTGTCATAACCGGCAATACAAGGAACCGGCATGCGAGGGACGCTCATCGGCGTACCTGCCATACGCTGTCCGTGTTCCACAGGAACGCGGGAAATCTCTTGGCGCGCTGCGAGGAACGCGCATCGGCAGGCCTGCTGTACGCAGTCGGCGTCTAGCGCATGCACGGACGGCTATAAAAGGAGCGTGTCAGGAGTGCGCCGGGCTCTCTCTCTGGACTTCGCTGGCCCGCTCGTCTCGAGTGCGCTCTGGGCCCTTGTGATGGAAAGGCGCGTCTGTACGCTTTCGTTGCAATGTACTTCTCTTGCAAATATGTAAATTAAACGCATCTTCTACTTGTTCGTGAGACGCGTCGCAAGGGTGGTCCTTTGCCGGATCCTGGGTGGCAGCCTCAACCCCTCCCCGGGCATATCACTCTTAATACGCTTTCCTCCTCGCACATAACATGTGTATTTAAGCAAGAAATAGAATGTCTCCAAATGCAGTTTTTTTTGTTATATGCAGATATGCAGCATTACATACGTTATAACTACTCATATATCGTGGACAATTCTTTCCTGAGTGGCTTCGCACACAGTTAAGAAAAGGCCCACAGTTTCAAAAGTAGTATAACACATTTTTATAAGATTCCTTATCTCCTGCCCTGTCTAACTAGCATACCTCCAACTTCCACTGCACACTCCGTAATGATATAGTGCTCGTCAGGCTATGACTGTTAGTGTGAATGCTCGGGCTGGTTTCCCCGTTAAGAGCCGAGTATTCATTCTGAAGCGAAACTCTAAATTTCTGTACTTTTCCTCTCCGTGCTAGATCATTGATTCGCTCTTTGCGTATCAGTTTCTGTCGTCCTTTCTTCAAGTCTAGGTGAATTCGAGACCTTACCATTCTATGGTCACTGCGTCATACCTTGCCAAGCACTTCCACAGCCTGCATGATACCTGCGTGTGCACTCAGTATAAAGTGTACTTCGTTCTTACTTTCACCATTAGAGCTCTTCCACGTCCATGTACGGTTAACTTGTTTTTGTTAGAAGGTATTCAAGATCCGTAAAATATTGCGTTCTGCGAATTCCACCAATAACTCCACTCTGGTATTTCTAGCATCGATGCCATAATCCCCATACTGCCTGGTGTCCAGCCTGCTTCTTCCCTACCTTGGCGTTAAGGTCGACCATCAGTATTGTATACTGTATTTTAATCTTACCCCTTGGCAATTCTGCGCCTTCATAAAAAGTGGGTATAACTGGCAGCAGCAAGCACAGTACCGAGTTGGCTGGCGGAACGTGGGAAAGGATTTCGTCCTGCAGTGCACGTAATCATCTATATGATGATGATGATAACGCATTGAACGCTTCACAGGTTCTACTCTTGGTCATTTGAGAAGAGACATGGGCGTCTTCAGTGCCATGGCAGTGGTCGCGGGACATTGTGTTGGTAAGTACAGAGTATATGAGATGCAAGAGAGGACTTGTCCTGTGTCTTTCGCTCGTCCTACAAACGTGGCTTTAGCGCTTACATAAGTTATGCAAGAAAACAACTTCATGAACAGTTTTTGGTGATAACATTCGTTATGAGGCTTTCTCACTGCTACTATTTGTGTTCCCAGAGTGGAATAGAATATGCGTAATACAGTATCTCGTTATGTAACGTACGGCCTTCAGCAAATAAATCTAATGGCAATCAGTCAACAACAACTTCGTGTTCAAGTTGTCGTCATTCCTTCTATACCACGTCGTTTCCTTGGCCCATCTATAGTTAAGGTCAATTTTCAAATGGGGATTTCCATATGACCTAATTGAACTGTGTGTAAAAAAACGCGAGGAATATATTACAATAGTCAATGATTAACTAGTGAAACAAAAAATCTACTGAACAAATAAATATGTTGGTACACTGGCAGTTTTCACGTTACGGGACACGTCACAAACCAGCGACCAGGAGTGGGAAGACGTCATTGCTAGCGCTGCACTGAATATCTGAACGATGTCAAGAGGACCCGTAATAGAGCGTAGAGGTATAATTTTCCAATACCGACACGAAAGCAGCCAGCGGCTGCTCCCGTGAGGTGAGGGCCCCTGCGGGTCCTTTCCGGCTAGCCCATCCGCACTTGAATAAAGTTCTTTGACTGTATGCATCTGTGTCACATGGATGTTTTACCAGGCATATTTGGTTTCTGATTGACAAGTCAGGGGTTGGTTGGGCTGCAACGTGGTCGGGGAAATCTCGGCATCTCAGATGGCTCGCGGTTGATAAGTATGCGTACTCTAATGCACACATAAACAAGTTTTGCGCTGTTGAATACTGCAGGTGCTGGAATTTTCATCACACCCAGTATTGTTTACATGCATGCCGGATCCGTGGGTGTCGACCTCCTGGTATGGACTGCGGCAGGAGTTGCATCTCTGATTCGTGAGTCCATTGAACACTGCCTATATTTTTGCCGCATGCCACTCTGCATGCGCCCGCTTGCTGTCCATCGAGAAGTTTTATTGTAATAACGTTCGTTTCAGGGTTTTGTTTCACATAAGAGTTCGTTTCACATAACTTCCGGTGTCGGCTTCGGCATAATTTAAGTCAGCTTCCACACTTCCATGTTTAAATTCACATATCTAACTGACCAACACCGTAGTTCAGTTGGTAGAGCATTGGGTGCGTTAATTGAAGGTCACAGGCTCGATCTCTGCCAGTGGCAAGTTATATTTTTGTTCTCTGTACTTTCTGCTGACTTTACATCGTAGTTAGCACAAATATCTCATATACCTTCCTTAGCACCCTTGCTGCGTCGCAGATTTGACCGCCGCCGTGGTCAATTGCTTTGTAGCCGCTGGGGACTGAGGGCCGAGGGCTTATTAGCGTATCCGTGTGGGAGAAAGTGGCCAGATACTGCACCTGGGTGTCTAATCTGCTTCTGGTGAGAGAATACAATCGCAAAGAGGATTCTAAGATAATGCTTGCGGGTGAGGCGGAGGTAGGAAGTTAGGTGGTCAGATGAGACTAGGAAGTTCACGGGTATGCAGTGGCAGTGGCAAGCACAGGACCGAGTTGACTGGCGGAACATAGGAGAGGCCTTTGTCGTGCAGATCTTTCAGTGACCTTTTTCTTTTCCTGTACAACTTTCCTACCCCCTCTTCCCTTTCCCAGTGCAAGGTAGCCTACCAGTTACAGCCCTGGTCAACCTCCCCGCCTTTCTTCTTATTCTTTCTCTCTCTAGTGAACTCTTTACCATCCACGTGATTGCGACTTCAGTACAAGCTCAGCGTCCATTCAGTGATGTTCTCCTGTCTTTTACACCACTTTCTCTTTTGCTGGGGCAAATGGAATGACCTGTACAACAGGAATTCGCCGAGCCTAATTGCTCACGCCACTTTATGACGCTGAAGCTGTACTCACACGACGGACGTGATTGCGGACTGATCCGTCACGCGACATGTGACGCGATTCTGATTCTTGTACAGCTAGCATTCACACGACAGGCGAGGAATTCACGCCACCAAGCAAGAATTTCGGCATTGGTTCCCGAAGATCTCCCTGTGATTCGCGCTTTCATTGTTTAACGAATACCTTCGCGAGGACCAAAGAAAGGACGCGAAAACACAGGGCGTATGGTGGAGTAGTACGCGATCCCCAGGGTCGAATCGCGATTTCGTCTGTTGTGGGAAAACAACTTAACGATCTCCGACAATGAGGGCATCAGTAGTTCCAGCTTTCGATGAAGCCGAAAGCCTAACGTCTTCTAGCGTTCATGTCTCAGGCTATGAACTCAGCCTCTCGAAAAGCTGTGAGTGTCTGCATATCGATTATTGAGTACCGGTGTTGTGTGCTTGCTGATGCCATCTTTGCACGGGATTCAGCATAATTGTTGCGTCCGGGTGTACCTTAAGCCTTCTGAATTCCACAAAAGTTAAAGCAGGGTCTTTGATGTCAGTCGTTGGCATATATAAGTGTCAGTCAGCGTCATACGGTGCTAGACAAACATCAATGGACTCTGCGAAAGCTGTCGTGCACCAATATATAATAAAGAATAAACTATACTCCATTGGCAACAAGGTTAAGCTTTGTGATATTCTGCACCTTGTACCGAATGAATCAAGCATTTATTTCACTGTATTTACTTCCGTAACACACTTTCACAAAACATTTTATCAAAAAAATTACTTCTATCTGTTCAATGAACTATTTTCAATTTAAACCATCCTGGCATTCTGTTTGCCTTTACCGCTCGAACAAAGCTGGATTTCTTTCCTGTCGTGCTGATTACTGTTACCATAGTTTTATTCCACACACATAAGAGAACTTGAACCGCTTTCTCGTAAACATGACCATCGCTGCCGGTTACCAAGTTTTTTCAACAACACTCGAGAACATAATATATAATGATACCGACAATACTGTGGTAATTGTTTGCTTCGTTTCTTGTTTGTTTTTGCTTTAACTTTGTTTTACTCAGTTTCTTCTGTAATGCATTTGTCCTTGAGGGTATCAATAAATTAAATGAAATGAATGCAAAGCATGCGCATGAGAGGTGACTGTGTTGTAATTTTTTTAGTGATCGAAACGTTGCGAAGTGTCGCTAATGATATGTACAAATTCAAGCACAGACATACGCAGAACAGACGCATATGTTTTCTATAATCAGTGCACAGGGTCGCCTAACGATGCCAGCAGCAACATGGATATTGCCAAGCTGCTTTTTTGAGTTTTGTTATCGCCCATTTACACGACGGTATAAGTGATGCCTTGCGCAACCACGCCGGTATAATAAGAATTATCGAGGTAATCACCGAACCTTTCTATGCGATTACGCACACAGCGTGAACATCATAGATTCTTCTGGATTTGACAATAGAACATCTACTGTGTTCATGTGAACATTTTTCGAGCGAACGCAACTTGCTACGCGCAACGTTAGAGATACCTGACAGTAGACATTTTTCCGAAGAGGAGATACTTGGCTCATGGCTCTACGCGTCGCTGGCCAGCAAAGCGACGTGGGCATTGCTAAGTTTTCTAAAGACGACCGGACTACGCGACCGCTTATAAGCGTGCAATGGACAAGGTCGCATCTACACACACGTTGCCCTTCACTTCTCTTTCTCTTCTCCTTTAATCCCTTCACCCCTTCCCCCAGTGCAGGGTAGCAAACCGGACGTGCGTCTGGTTGACCTCCCTGCCTTTCATATCTTCCCTTCCTCCTCTTCCTCCTCCTACGTGTCGGCTAGCGATAACGCTGAAAATTCACATGTGTAAATTCCGACGTGCATCCCGGCGAGTTGACAGCCGACGCTCAGTGCGCCACTATCAGTGCCAGCGTGTACTACTGAAGTGCAACCATTAGTTTTCCAGTCACAACTTCCGAAAAATAAATAGTTTCTTTTTTTTTGCCTTCGGAGATGTCACCACAAAATGAAAATATTAGCAACTCCAGAAGCGTAAGCTGACATAAAGGGCTGGTGCTGGTGAGGATTGTAGCCCTGGGCACTGCTACATGAACCAACTTCAGTGGAGGGCACCCAACTCCAATCGAAGTTAACTTGACGTGACGGCTGTGTCATAGGAGTACATGTGTAATGTTTAAATAATTGGATAGCCTGCCCTGCAACTCCCATTCACGTTTCAGGAACATTGAAAACTATTTGAAAAGTAGTTACGTGACCTGGCGTGACTTTGTCGTTGAATACTCAATTGCCACGCAGAGTGCTTGGATTCGATTTTTGCCGAGAGCTTGACATTTATTATTAGCCTTCATGGAATCCAAGCTACGAACGTCAGCTTTTTTCTTAACGCTTACGCATTAGAATCACCCCCGTCTGTTCTCCTCACTTTTTGGTAGATAAACTGTCAATCACTTGTGGCACATTCTCGCATTCCAGTGGCACTTACGAGCCCGCGGGCAAGTGCCGCAGGTCTTGCAGAAACGTTTACTAATTTCTTGACCAGTGACTCAAATTCCACAAACCGTCTTGCCCTCCCTCACTAATTTTGGTTTCCCCGTAGTGAGGGTATGATCACGAGAGCACCCAGACGTAGGCAGCCAGATAGATAGATAGATAGATAGATAGATAGATAGATAGATAGATAGATAGATAGATAGATAGATAGATAGATAGATAGATAGATAGATAGATAGATAGATAGATAGATAGATAGATAGATAGATAGATAGATAGATAGATAGATAGATAGATAGATAGATAGATAGATAGATAGATAGATAGATAGATAGATAGATAGATAGATAGATAGATAGATAGATAGATAGATAGATAGATAGATAGATAGATAGATAGATAGATAGATAGATAGATAGACGCTCAAAGTTGCGCAGCACGCCAAGAAATATCTCGCATTTAATATAGCTAAGTGATACTTACCGCAGCATGAATCTCTACCCGAAAAAGATATAAGTGTTCTTAATATCCTTTAAGCCATCGTCACGAAAGGCGAAGTTTGAAGCATCAGCGCCCTAAATGATGTAAGAGAAAAATCATAAAGTACAACGAAGACAGTTCTGTCCGCGACTGCTCATCATCAGAACCGGGACCGCACGTAACAGCTTTTTCATTGAATTTCTATATGGAGGCCTTGGGCTTCAATTCTTGAAAATACTCGTGCTCCCCGAACTAACCATTGGCATTTGGTAGATGAACCAAGATGACGCATTCACGCGCAAAACATCACACAGTCTTTTCGCCTTCAAATCTGAATGTTCAGAGGGGCTTTGCATGGCTGAACTCGGTACAATGCTACCATCCGCTGGCGGGCCATACGAATTCGTCAGCGTCGCAGCCGAGTCCATGGGAAGAGCCGGAGATATCCTTTCATTTCTGTTCGTCTGGGTCTTCGTCCTCCTGGACCCAGCCGCCGTGGCAATACACGCCTTGACATTCACGAGCTACGCACTCAGTGGTGTATACGGGACCTGCAGGCCACCGTATGCTGTTACAGCTTTGGTCACCGTAGGTGTGATCGGTGAGTAGCGTGATTTAATTTTGAAAACGTCCGTACACTAAATGTGTGGTTGTTTATTGACATTTGCAACGCAGAACTTGCAGCTGTTGTGAACACCTTCTCTCTGAAATCGTCCATGAAACTTCAGAACATGCTGTTCATAATAAAGATCGCGATTCTCCTGGCGATCATCTTCACTGGCATCGCATGGTGTTTTCGGGGCAAGTACGCAAATTTAAAAATTTTACTGAGTGTTATAAATCGTTGACTATTTTACTGAGATCGCTACTTTAATTTGTGATGCGTCATAAGTTACACCAATATGCCTCTGACAACAAGTAGAGATGTTGGCTTCGGAACTGCGAAAAAACCGTTCTGTTTCAAACCTCTGTTACAGAACCAGCATTGCTTCATAAGTTCACGTTCGATGGTCCGACTACGCCGGTGAAAATAGTGGAATCATTCGCCGTGGCTTTGTTGACTAGTGCAGGAAGGTAGGAGCGTTTTGAACTTATCATTTATCAGTTTGCGTTTGCACGATGAAGAGACATGACTTCACGCGTAGGAATATGTAGTTCAGGAAACGACGTAAACAAATGGCGTCGTGTCCAGTTTACTTCGCGCTGCCCCATATTGGGTGGCTCATGTGCATCGTTAGAATCACAATTACAGCATGCCCACTGATAACAGAATCCATAAAAAATGCCGATATAAAATATATTTCTAGCCACTGTATTAAAACTGCGCTGTATGAAAGGAACGCACTTAGCAAACGTTTTGCCATTTGTGGCTTTGAATACTGGTCTTACGATATATGGCGTATTCAAAGCCTAACGCTATACTTCAAAAATAGAAACGCTAATGACAGAATAATTAAAAAGTTTACGTGCCAAAACAATTTTGAGAATTTATGTGCTAGTGTACCACAACCTAATGATCAGGCATGCTGTGGATGCGGATATCTGGATTTCAACGCATTGCCTATTCACACAGCCTTGTTGGTTCAGCAAATTTTAGCGCAAGGCGACACCCCAAGACGGGCCGTAGTATTTTGTCCTGTCTTCTGTCTAGTGGTTTCGCTTTGCGCTAAAACAGCGCAATGGGTTTACTTACACCAACCAGGGCCAGCCGCCAATGCATCGTGATTGATACAGACTTATGGGCCAATAATTTATAATTTATGGGAAGTGCATTGCAATGAGAGTGTCTCCAAAGCATAGTATCTGGAGAGTTAAAACAGTTACGTAAATGGAGGCATGCGCACTTAGCAGATTCGTTTGCATAAATGAGAGTTCGGTGCCTGTATTCTTCAAGAAGTAAATAGCCACAAGTAAGCGACCATCTTTCACATGGGTTTCTTTGTGTTCCTGCGTGGTCTCGTTGGTAGTGCCCAGCCTTACTGTTGTTGGAAAGCCCACAAGGCAAGTTTATCTAGTGTTACTCAGACTTTTCACCAGTAGTCGGCGCTTCAGTGCATAGTTTGATGTTGCTAGTGACTCCTATCATTTTACAGTTCCATGGTCGCCTGCATGGCGGAAGAGATGACCGACCCTTCCCGCACAATCCCGCGCTCTCTTCTGGGCGGCACTCTCCTGGTGACCACACTGATGGTTCTCACGAACGTGGCCTACTTCTCAGTTCTGGACTTGCAGGCGCTTGCCGAGTCGGAGGCGACGGCGGTCATCTTCGCCCGGTCAGCGTGGGGGGCGGTGGGTGCTCTCCTGGTGCCCGTGATCGTGTGCGTCTGCACTTTCGGAACAATGAGTGCCGCTTTCCTCAGCAACAGTCGACTGCTCATGGCGGCGGCCCGCAAGCGGCATTTGCCCGCGGCGTTCGCTTTCATTACTGTGAACTCCTCGCTGCCAGTTGTTGCTATCGCGTGCAGATGCTTCATATCCTTACTCCTCGCTGTCACGGGCTCTGTGGCGTTTCTAGCCAAAAGTGGTATGATAGGATTTTGCGTGATGGTTTTTCTGGAGATGACGGCGATGCTCAGGCTGCGTGTTACCATGAAGGACACCCCCAGACCAATCAGAGTGCCTACGTCGCTCATATTGGTGAACATGGCCATTTGCCTCACGATTGTCCTGGTCCCGCTCATGGCGGCGGGAGAAGTCTTGCCCTACGTAATCGCGGTAGGGAGCATACTGACAGGATTCCCCGCCTACTTCGTCTTGAAGGCACTCCAGCGTTCAAACTTTGGAGTCCAGGTGAACAGATTTTTGCAGAAACTGACGTTTGGTGTACCCAGTGTCCGGCAGTGATGTGCGAAGTGTGAAAATGTGTGGACATATTGTTCTGTTTTTTTTTTCAGCACACGTTTCAGTCTAATATCTAATAACGCGACAGTCTTGTAAAGCTCATTTCACTAATATTCCGGCATCACTGTCAGCATCGTTAGTTCGTGATTTAGAAAATGTAACATTGCCCGTGGGCGAATGTTCAAAAGGGTTGCAAATAAATAAAAAGTGACAATTTTTGGCACGAGTGAGATTTGTACCAAGGGCTATTGTGGGGCAGCTCTTTGCACGTAGCTATTACAATTTGGGACGAATTTTACATCGAATTTCTACCATTTCTACGCCTGCCTGTTTTGTTGTATTGCTCTGAGAGAACTGATGACTCCGTTAATTCGGCGATGAAGCGAGACTTCGGGTAAGCTTTAACAAAACATACCTTCTAAATCAGCCCAGCGTGACGAACACCCTAGCTGGAAAGAGCGCAAGAACTGAGCCTACCAGAAAACTCTTCGCCAAAGAGCCTAAGACTTCATTCATCCCATCTCTTTGTGTCGCAGTATCCTAATGAACCACAGGTTTGTCACATGATTCGGAACAAGTCAGCGCAATAATCTCATAACATGCTATTCATCTAGAGTTAGAGAAGAACCCAATGATGGTGAATCTGTTACTACAACCACCGAAGTTATTCAATACGTAAACCTTCGCAAGGCTAGAATGACAGCCCAGAATTCAGCCGAAAATACTGATGTATAATCAAGGAGTCTTACATAATAGCACTGCATGCGCAAAACATTGCGACACCAGCCTTTTGCACTGACTACGAAGGATAGTTGACATCTGCGAAAGCCAAGCTACACTATGCGCCCAGTTATATGTGTGCATTCAGGCATATTTCAACTCATAATTAGATGTTTGAGGATTTGGTCACCGCTGATCCAGCCCACCGGTATCCTCGTGATCTGAGTGTTGCTCGATATTGGGAAGCTCCGTAGAGGGGAGCAAATAATTTCTCTGTTTTAACAATATTATCCAGATATTTAGGTGGAGAAAAGCACGCTTCAGTCATGGGGCACGCGGCAGAAGAGGTCTCTCGAAATTCGGGCCAACCCATATTTTTTTAACATGCACTGGTATCACACAGTACATGGGTCCCTAGTGAATTGCCTCCTTAAATAAACGAATGCCGTGACTTTGGCTGAATACCCGACCTTCGGTTCAGCAGCCGAGAATTGTAACTGTACCAACAAGTGTGCCCCCCCCCCCCAAAAAAAAAAACGTTTCAAGCGTCCTTGCTGCTGTTTTACTCTCCGTCAGTAGAACACGATAATACAAGGAGAGTTGAGCGATGTCTCACTCTCTGCTTGCGTGGCTTCGCAAGGATGACCGTACCTAGTCGTCTGTTAAGTGTTTACCCTAAAGCGTCCATTCAATCACGAAGAAGCGTTTGGAAAATACCAAATTAATAATGACGTAGGACGCTTCAGTTACAGGATCAAAAGTAAAAAAATTGCAGCCATTGTGAAGCGGGTCTTCATGCATCATTGATAAATTTAGCACCGCAGCGTATACTCCATACTTGGGGCACTTGAGGTGTACGCTAAATTAAACTTCAGACATAACAAAGCAATCAAACATAATACAAACATCCCTATCACTCCCGCTTTTATTATTGAATATAAAAAGATTTCCCGTGCCAAAACGACGCATGGATGCGGCCCCTTTCGTTTATGACGAGTGGGAAAATAAGACGCGCATTACGTCATTTAGCTTGCTCTCTCTCTCTTTCTCTAATTCAATAAGAGCGGATATCCCTGAACCCGTGTTGCCATCTATGTTTTCAACAGTACAACACCATTCGACAAGCCGGGCTTCTCAATATCGTCTTCAAACATTGCTGAAGATCCATAACGAGCGGAGGTTGCTACAAGCGAAGAAGGCACGGCTGCCTGCGACGAGCTCAAGCCAACATAAGCACTTAAGTGTTTAAATATAGCGCCAAAAATATTGTGTTGCTCAGACAGCCATCGGTATGCATTCATTCACATGACGGCTCCGGCAAGGATAGCAGACCGACGAAAATCAACCACCCGTCAGAGAGCATATAGCACGAACAAAACATTATATATCGTGTCTTGCTACAAGGGTGAACGAGAGAATAAAGTGGACCTCAGCTGAAAAAGACTCAATTCTTCTGGAGCTTCTTCCCTTATACGTCTACGTCCATACGCGTGAACACGGGTGGAGGGGAGTGGGCAGCCCCCCTCCACCTAGTCACCTAAGAAGGGGCTGCAAAATCATACCCACACTTTGACTTACTAGAAAGAGTGGCACTGTGACTCGAGGGCAGGGCACAAAGTCAGTCCTGTACATTGACATGATAGGAAGGGGGGAAGCGCGCTGCGACAAACCTTCGCCCCTTCCCTGAAGGGGCAGCCTGGGCGTGCCTCTGTCTACATTGTAGAAGAGTCGGTAGCCTAGTACTACTGCCCTAAGCACATTTCGAGAAACTTTCAAAAACATATCCCTTCTAGGAAACATATGTATACCACAGCCGTGGTGTTCCAAGGATTCTATAGACTGCGTTGAACTTGTATTTGCTTCCCCGACTGGCTGGTCTGCTTGTTTCTAAAATGGGTGCAGTGGAGTATTCGCATCGGCCTGCCTACTACACTTTCTCAACGTGCACAGAAATCGTTCCGTTGCACGTTACGATTGCGAACCAATGCCCACATCAGCAGCGGTGGTCGTCTAGCAGTCTTGCTAGACGACCACCTAGCAGTCTTGCTGGCTCAGTACGCTAAACCGCGTACTGAGCCAGCAAGACTGCTACCAGCCATAGCCCTGGTTGATCATAGTGTGTGTGATTCATCTATTGAAGTTTCCTGCGTTGCACAGTGATCTGTTATCTTCAAGCCATGGCCACAAGCTCCAGTGCACAGCTATGCGGCATGAACTGATATCATCCAGCAAGAACCCCGCTTGTCCACCTGTTTTTCGGATCAGCAGCGGCAGTCGTCCGGAGCACACCATGCTAAAGGCATTATTTCAGTAGACGCAGTTCCACCCGCTATACCTCCCACTGAGCCCGTAAGACTGCTAGCGGTCATAGCCCTTGTGCGATGATCCATAATGCGATGATCCAATGGCCACATCATGCGATTATCCATCTACCAAAGTTGTCTGCGCGGCACGATGAACCGCCTTCTTCTGACGACGGCCGTAAGCTCCAGTGCGCATCTATTAGGCGCAAGCGATATCAACTATCAAGAAACGCCCGGTCCCTTTCTTTTTCACTTGAGCGGTGACGGTCGTCCGGGGCAGACAGTGCTAAAGGCTTCATTTCCGTGCGTGCAGGTTGGTGCATTCTATGAACTCGTTTCTTGACAATTTAGAAACCGCCGCTGTCAACTGTATTCATGCATTTTTCTGGCTGTCTTCTATCTTTCAGTCGCTATCTTTTTGATTGCATTAGGGCTGTAGCTCTAGCGAGTTCTATGCGTCTTGGGCAAAACCACTTCCCACTCTCGGCGGCTTCCTAACGTGTTGCGAGTGCAAGAATGCCTATCACCAATGCAAGTTCTCAAGACTTACTGAAGCGCAAGCTGAGAACAAATTTGAAACTTTTTTTTTATTCCCGGAAATGCGTGAGTTTATATTCGCAGTGCCTGAGGGGGCAGAGAGTGCCAAAAAAGGAATGGCCAGGATGCATCTGCTCTACTATACACTATTCTATAGCGGCTTCAAAAGCTCGAGCATCTTCCAGCGTAAGTTGCAACATTTATAAAGCCATGTTGAGTCTATCTGACAAGTATAATGAGATTTTAAAGTTGATGAGTCAACAGGACTCAGAAATAATAAAAAAAACCTAGGCAAGGGCATGGACGTGCCTGAAGCCCAGAATAGCCCCACGAAAATTCAAGAGCTTAAGTTTACAGTGAAGGATCTTGAATTAAAGGAGCGTTGACAGAACTTAATTTACTATGTAATAGCTCAGTCTGACAATGAAGGTATACTTTCTAAGATTAGCTCTGTTGGGTAATCTTTAAGTCTTTCTGTTGAGAATCTTTCAGTGTTTGTGATCTTAGCCTTACACAGGTTACCGTCAAAGCCTGTGAGCGTTCCAAGAATAATTGTTCGCCCTGCCTAACTAGAAACAAAAAAGGATGATGATATATGGTGTTTGACGTCCCAAAACTGGAAGCAAGAAAGAAATGGCTGCAGAAGAATAACAACTTGAAGAAGAGTGGTCTTAAGTCTGAGTCACCGAAAACATGACACAGTATGAGAAAATTAGGTGCAATCTGCGAAGCAATCGGTAGATTGCAATGGCTTTAAGCATGTATGACACCAAGATGGCAAAGTTCGTGTGTGGAAGGCTGACGGGAAACGGGTACATGTTATTTATTGTGCAGAGGATTTGATGTGGCTAATCACGTATTGACAAACTTGAATATTAACAATTTGTATTTCAGGATGAGTTTCTCGTATGTTTCTCGCAATAAACTTATCAACCTTTTTATTATGTCTACTTCATCATTGCTGCATATTAACAATCAATCAATCTGTGGTGACGAAAATATTCTGATAACAAGTTTTTTTTTCTGAAATCTCTTGTGAATTTTGAGTAGTAATGTTGACGAAATCTTAGTTTTCATATAATGACTGTTTGACTCTTGAAAACTGATCGTGTTTATTTGAGTCACGCTGAGAAACGTGGTAGATGTGTATTCTTGCTGTTACTGGGACACATGCAAGCCGATGGGGTTCAACAGCTACACTTGAATTTCAACTTCTGTGTGGGCTTACTGGAAATAATCTTTCGGGTTTCATTTTGTTTAGTTTGAGAGGGTTTTCAATTTGCATGTCAGGGCAAATACACAATTTTCTTTGGAGGTTATCTGATAATTTTTTTTTTTACCTCGGGAAAATTTCCGAAGACAAGCACAGTTCTCTTCTTACTGAGTCCTATTTGCTTAAAAATGCGGTCACTTTAATGACCCCTTCCGCCTCGTCGACTGCAGTCCTACTGGAGCTCTTAATTGTTAATTAATTCATTTATTGTGCTTCTGCGGGAGGTATTCACGGAGCATCAAGTGATCACTGCTGGTGTTTATGCTCCGTAACGCCTTTTCGGCTTCGAGTAACATTACCATGACCTGCTATTCGGGACACAGAGTATTAATGCTAGCTCATTAGAAATATGAGCCACCCACTACGAAGTGTGCCGCTACGCAGGTGCTTATGGTAGCATAGAATGAGTGGTGGGTACTTCGCCAATTACCAAAAGGGGGAAGTATTGTATTGTGGGCATCTAGCAACCTGTAAAAGTAAATGTTACCTGCAGATGCGTTTCTTTCTCTGTGGCATGGTGGCAGGCAATGCTCATGGGACAAGATTTAACTACCTCGTTCTACTCTTTTAAGTGAAGCTCAAGCTTCCTCGATGTTCTTACCAAGATATATACAAAAAGAGTGGGACACGTTGAGTGCGGGAAGCATAACCATATCATTGCTCTGGATCATATTTTGGCAGTGCCATGTGTGTTACACAGACCATGACAAGGAAAAATACTGGTGTGGTAACGAGTCCTTCGAAGTGGAGCTGTTTTAGATCAAGTACAGTCCATCCAGAAGGCGCCGTTGCGTTGCAGTAAAGTTGAACTTTACTCTCTCGAGGTAGAAGCCACCTTCGTCAACGTAAGGGTCGATATTCGGGACCTGAAAAAAGCTCATCATACTGACCATGCCACTGTCCTCCGCCTCTGCAGCTCTCGCTTGCTTTCCTTCCTTCGTGGGTGCGCCCATCATCCCTACCCTACGTTTTCTCTTTGTTATACGCAGCGTACCGCAAGATATGGTATCTTATCACACTTTCACTTCGTACAAAACACCATAGTGACATGAATGGTGCATTCTCATTCGTATAACACCTGGGGTTTTACGTCCTAAAACCACAATAGAATGATGCGACACGCTGTAGGGGAGGTTTCCGAAATTTCCGCTCTCTAGTTTTCTTTAATGTGCGTGGGGATCGTGCAGTACGCGGGCATCAGCATTTTTTCTCCACAAAAATCCGACCGCCATGGCATGTATCGAACCTGCGACCTGCGAGTCAGCAGCCGGGCCCCGTAACTTGCTTCTCAACCACGGTGTACCGTTTTCGTTTGGAGGATCCATCTAATTCTTATTCGATTCGAAGGAGCTGGTAATCTTCGCTCATTCTCGGCTGCTAACCCCTTTCGCTTCACTTGCTCTGAGCAGGATATCGAGATTGAACTGTTTATTGTAAGGTACCTACAATGAAAAGAAGGGTATCCTCAAAGTAACGAAAATTCACGCCCTAACTTAATTGATGTCAGTACATTTTTGACATGAACTATGACCAATTATTTTGTGAGGGACTAAATGTTTTTTGACAAATTCTATTTCAGAGCCTGCATTGCTTAATAAGCTTGCGTTAGATGGTTTCACAAGGCCGGCGACTGTGATGGAATCATTCGTTGTGGCGTTGCTCTCTTGTTCAGGGAGGTAAGAGCACTTTGGGTAAAACAATAATTTATTTATTAAAATGAGCTTTGTTTGGTACATCGAGCTCACCGAGTGCTACAGAAAAGTATGGCTTAAAAACCCACCGGATCTAAGTAAAATATAAGTGCAATATTGTTGTCAGAGCCCAGAATTTTTAATTGTATAGGAGAGCCTAATTCCTGCAAAATACACATTATTTCCGCGTAACTAGCATAAAAGCGTGAGCTAAAACAAATGTATATGCCAAGCTAAATTTTTCATTGCTTTGTCATCTTGTCTAACACATGCAAGCCGAATTGGAAAAGACAATTTTCGAAATTCCGCCCTATGTTTCAACAAAGAGTGATGGGCTACTTAGAGATAATTGTATGCGTTCATCATGGCTGCAAACAAAAATCGCACCTGCGAACTCTAACTCAGTCTTGGCAACTGTAGCCAGTAGACGTACACTTCGCATTTAGAAGCTGGCATTGGCAGCGCTCACCCAACCAATGCAAAGAATGTATGTCAGGGTCCCAGCAGCAATCAAGCTCCAGAATTCGGCGGGGAAATGAAGCATTCTGCCACAGAGCCAGGCGAGATCTGAAAGTGCCTTTCAAATAGACTAGACTCTCATGTTTGTTAAATGTCAATTGTAGTTGCAGTGTTGGCTATCCAGTTTTCTGAGTTTTACATGTGTTCTCCTATGATACATCCCACACGTCGGCTTAACGTCGATTGTAGCTAAGTGTCA
The DNA here is from genome assembly GCF_043290135.1 of Rhipicephalus microplus. Classification (NCBI taxonomy): domain Eukaryota; kingdom Metazoa; phylum Arthropoda; class Arachnida; order Ixodida; family Ixodidae; genus Rhipicephalus; species Rhipicephalus microplus. The sequence goes on from NC_134707.1 coordinate 55,008,616, forward strand.
TCCACTATAGCCATTTTTGTGCAGCAGGGTACAGAGTTATGATCCTTGCGAGCACAACGTTACATATCAGCTTACCGTTTCAAGTGCTGCTGACATTCACTTTGCTGTTGACATTGTTACACAAGTGTAAACAACTGATTACATAAAATATGTGGGGCTGTTCAACGTAAGTCTGTGTGTACAACATTTGTATATGTCTTTTGTGTCATTTTATGACATTTCGCTCAATAGAAGTTGCATCACAGTCACCTTCCAACCACATGCTTTCCATAGCATCAATTCCCGAGGTATACTTGGGATCTGCCGATTTTTTTTTTTGAACGTTCTTACGATAAGATAAGTTATCTCTGCTCTCACTGTTTCTAGGTACAAATACAAACTGTCAATAACCTTTCACATGTACCGCGTGTAAAACACGTACCTGTGCCTCATACCCCCCCCCCCCGTGTTATACTGTTGTGTGCCACACGTGTCCGGTGGAGAAAGGGTTTGATTACGCACGTGATGGGATTGTCACATATTTCCACATTATGTTTTACCAACTGGCCCAGCATTTCCCTTTATTGTCACATTGTTTCTGTCTTGACCAGCGATTCGCAGATAGATAGATAGATAGATAGATAGATAGATAGATAGATAGATAGATAGATAGATAGATAGATAGATAGATAGATAGATAGATAGATAGACAGACAGACAGACAGACAGACAGACAGACAGACAGACAGACAGACAGACAGACAGACAGACAGATAGATAGACAGATAGATAGATAGATAGACAGATAGATAGATAGATAGATAGATAGATAGATAGATAGATAGATAGATAGATAGATAGATAGATAGATAGATAGATAGATAGATAGATAGATAGATAGATAGATAGATAGATAGATAGATAGATAGATAGATAGATAGATAGATAGATAGATAGATAGATAGATAGATAGATAGATAGATAGATAGATAGATAGATAGATAGATAGATAGATAGATAGATAGATAGATAGGTGCTAAAGGTACCTGCAGTGTGCAAAAAAATGCTTCGCATTTCATAAAGGCCATGCGAGCACGGGACGTGGCTGGGAGACAAAAATCTTTGCTCCATCCTTTCTCCCAAGACTACTCAAAGGTGAAATTTATGTTCTTATTTTCTTTATCAATGTCTTGATTGGATCTCACCTCCCCTTTCAGCTCCCTTCAGAGTCTTCTGCACCTGACGCGGTTTCGCGCGGCCTCCACGGTCGGCTGACTTTTGACCAAACTACCTTTGTCTTGGGATGACGCCAACCGGTGACTTTACGTTGCGTGGCACCTCAATGACGTCTCGATAACTTCGCAAGCTATCATGGACCATCACTTCATGATGAACACACCAGGAGGTGCGATCAGGTGAGAATGATTTTTCGCATCACGCGGGTATAGGTCACGGACGTGGGACGCCGACACGGTACGCCGACTGTCACCAATGCCATCGATGCTGACTTTAATTCCAGGAACACGACCATTGCAGCCGCAAAAGATGTGTTTAGCTGGTTCAAGACACTTGACGTCCTCGTGTGCGGGACACCAACATGTTGATAAATGCGATGGTCATGTTAAAGGACAAAGCGAAAAGAACTAAAATACCACGAAATACAACCTGCCTCACGGAACACGCAATAGCAGGGCTACGTCGTTGTTCTTAGAGCGCGTTTTGCTGCATCACAGCGGAAACAGCAGGTGGTCCGCCGTTGCGACAATGCTGCAGAATCCCATCTCATGCTGTTGCGGTCCTTTCCCGAGCATTGCCAAACGAGGTGGATAAGCGATAAGAGCCTTGAATGTTGTTCTGGTAAGCGAAAGTAATGCAGCTGCGGGCGGTGCGCATGGTATCTGCGCAGCTGCACGCTTCACAATAAACGGAGTAGGTACCTCAACCATGGCAGAATATACGTCTTTTTTTTCTCGAAGCGCCTTGTCTTAGCCGCTGTACACTGTGATCCAGCGCTTGTCTACCGGCCATGACTGGTTATCTTGCTTAGCAATAGGTGAAGCCAAATGCGAACTTGCTCATTGGAATTCTATCTGTGTCACACGGTCACATTTGAAAGACCATCTCGGTGGCAGCTGTCGAAATGCCGCAGCTCTATCGACTCGATAAAGTTTTGACGCGACTGAACGGCAGTTTTCTACGGCCATTGAGGGGTTCTCGTGTTTCTCGCAAAAACTGAGTGCAGCGCTTCAGTATTTTCTTATTTTCGTTTTCGTATTATCGTAAGTAAAATAATGTAAATACACTTATGACTCGGCAGAACTGTGGCCATGTCACCACTTGTCAACGATGGCACGTGGTTCCCGTTTCCGTCGCCCAGCAGTCCCCAGGTTTTCAATGAAGGTGCTGTGTTGATCCGATCGACCGTTGACACTGTGGCCTTCGAAATCGCTCATGTAGCAGCTTGTGCGTGACAATGGAGCGTATAGACCATCGTTTCAATAGCCTTCCAACCGGCTGTGTGCCACGTGCATCACTCTGTTCGCGACTGAACTGAAAAGAAAGCTACTGCAATTTAATCAAAGTGGCTTTCACTGCAATCTCGTGCATCCAGTCCGCAATAAATAACAGTATCGCCAAGTTAGCCGAGAGGTTACTTCTTTACGAAAGCAGGCATTTGGGTGCACGTTAAAGAACCCCAGGTGGTCTAAATTTCCGGAGCCCTCCACTACGGCGTCTCTCATAATCATATGGTGGTTTTGGGACGTTAAACTCCACATATCAATCAATCAAGCAGGCATGTTCAATAATATTAGGTGAGGTAATGTCAGCACGTCGTCGACTCTGTTGCATGCGATACGTCTACGTTGAAAAAAAAAAGGGTCTTTCTTTCACTAAGCGTGCTCCAGACGACTCTAGCGGAAGTTTAAAGGTATGTTGACGCACTCCATCACGGCACAACCAAATGCATATTGCGGAGTAGTGAGTGAAGTAATTGTCACACTATTTCTTGTGTTCTTTTAAGTGACTTTATCATGAAACATTATTTAACTAACCTCAATAGCAACGAAGGTGTGGAAAGTAGATAGTTGTAGATCTGTTCGAAGAACATCAAATCAGATTATTTCTAACTTTCTGTCGATTAATTCTTAGTTTACTACTCAGTGAAGGTGCCCAAAAAATACTAGAAAAAGAAACCACGTCAACAAGTTCGCTAGTGTGCTGTAATGGCAGTTCTCTCGAACGTTTGGTGTTCGAATGATTACCTTTATGACGGTGGTTAGGGGCAATGATAAGGAGACAGAGAAGTTAGTGCTTGTGCTGTCGTAACCAACAAGTTCATCAACGCACAGCGGTAGCTGCCATATTCTTGCTGCCTTGTCGCCCTTTCAGCTGTAGCGTACATGACGAAATTCTAATGTGGTCGTCTATCTAGCACTTTTGGCGTCTATCTATCTATCTATCTATCTATCTATCTATCTATCTATCTATCTATCTATCTATCTGTCTCTCTAGCCGCTTACATCTGGGTGCTCTCGGTATCACCCCCTCAGCTTGGCGGGAATGAATATCAGTATGGGAGGGTAAGATGGTTTGATAAATATGACGTGCTCGTCAAGACATAAATAATGTCTCAATCCTGCTGTGTATACGTCATCAAGCACTTTTCCCCTGACAATGGCACATATATATCCTCGGGCGGGTATGTGCCAGTGATATGCGGGTATGTGCCACAGTTCACTGACACTTAGTATCTACCTGGGAACGGCGAGGACACACATGGGTAATTTTAATGCACGAGCGTTAAGAAAAAGCTGACGTCGGCAGCGTTGACCAAACGAATGCAAAGAATAAATGGTTCAAGCAGGGATCGAACCCAAGCACACCGCGTCACAATTAGATAATCTACCACAGAGCTGCACCAGGTCTCGGAACTACTTTTCAAACAGAATATACGAACAGCGCAACATAGCAGTAGTTACTAGGTTGCGCTGTTCCTATATTTAGTTATGTTCTAGAAACTTGCCCAAGTTTCCACGCTTCAAAACTTTTAAAACGGACTCTAATGTTCATGAAACGTCAAGTGAGGTTGCAGTGCGGGCTATTTAGTTCTATAAACATTACATATGTACACCCATTGTACAGCCGTCACGTCTAGTTAACACCAACTGTAGCTAGGTGTTATCCGCTGAAGTTTATTTATGCATCAGTGTCCATTGCTACCATCCTCGTGAGCACAAGCGCTTCATATCAACCTATGCTTCTGCTGTTGCTAATAAACATGCCACTGCTGGCACCATTACGCCGCGGTGAAAAACTGCATATATAAACGTCTGCAATTGTTCAACTTATGTCTGGGCCTGCAACGCTGGTACATAAATTTGGCACCATTGAATAAAGTGTTTATAAATAAAAAAAGAACCACATGGTCATCTTCGCTCCGTATGCTTCACATAACATCGGTTGCTAAGGTGCGTGGGATCTGCGAAATGTTTTTGTGTAGTATTAGGGGTAATTTGTAAAAAAAAACACAAATACTTTATAAAAAGAGGGTTGCAAACTGTACGATGCAACGTTTTGAAAACAACTCTACGACTTCTGGATCGATGCTTTTGACACAGCTTCTTTTTTTTAGATGGTTTTTAATCTTGCCCACTTAACTAATGAAGGAAAACAAAAAACATTGTGCGATTGAGTCACTTGCACGTCTTATTCTGCATCACTAGCCAATCAAAATAAGCATGATTAGCCTACAGCAATTTTTGGAAGACCTTGTATTCGAAATTTACAACAATTCCTTCGTCTTAGTGGTCTTAGCAGGAGAATTTCAAGAGGGTCATGACAGCGCTAGTCTTGGTTGGACAAGACCGCATCACATTTACGCCACAGCTCCAACTACACGCACAAGTGTGCGACATTATTAAGCAACCATCTGTCAAATTAACCAAATTCTTAGCTTTTCATAGCTGTAAATCTGAAGTAAACTGCAATACAACTTCGAAAAAATGTGTAGATGTTTCTTCTAAAAGTTCATTTCGTTGTGAGCGAGAAAAAAGAGCAGATGTCGTGGAAGCAGCCGATGTTAGCGGAATTGTATTCATGTATATCACACAAGATGTCTAACTCTGAACCACATTCACTAGCGCTTGGTCAACGACATAGTGTAGAGTATGGTCCTCCTTGAAAATGGGCAGAGATCATGGTGTCTGATGCATATCACTGCACAAACTCTGCTCCGCTTAGTCCTGGGCTCACTTGGGCTACGCGACGAAAGCAGCCAGTGGGTTGTACTTTGGTTCACTGATGCCAGCAACTATCGCTTGAACGGAGCGCACAGTACACAGTGAAAAAGTTTTTGGACGAAGTGAAATGCAGCCGTCCCCACTCGTGATCTACCCAATGCACTGAAAAAGAAGTACGCCGGGATGCCCATCAGCATTGTTCCACCAGTGGCGAGATAACTTGTAACCATACTCCTGCTCAAAAACGGTGCAACGACGAGGGTCAACAAGATGGCGAGGTTCACAAATATAAGGAACGTCGGCACTTTTATCGCCCTCGACTTGCCAATGAGCGTCCGGCGTAGCTGGAACATGGCTAGGATCGTCATCAAGTTCATTACAGAAACGACTGCCATGAAGCCTTTGGCGAGGAATGCCACCGAGCCGGTAGCTATAAATAGCAATGCCACGCACGTTCTGCAGCCTATGGAGATCACAGGAAGTGAAGTCTTCACCGAGATCAGAGCGAATATTTCGGGTAGATGCTTGTTACGAGCGGCTGCCATAAAAAGGCGACTGTTGGTGAAGCAGCTGGAGCTCATTGTCCCGAAGGTGCATACGCAGACAATGAGGGGCACCAGGATGTGACCGGTGGTGCCCCACGTGGCTCGTGCGAATGCTGCTGCTGTCGCCTCAGTTTCAGTCAGGCGTCCGGGATCCAAGACAACGAAGTACGCCATATTTGTCAAGACGTGCAGCGCGGTTATAAGGGAGAGACCACCCAATAGGGCCCTTGGGATAGTTCGGCAGGGGTCCGACATCTCTTCGGCCATGCAGGCGATCGGAGTGCTGCAATAATTGCAAAGTTAAAAGACGCAGTTGTTTAGCACGAAAATTTATTCAACACCACTGGGCAGGTAAAAGGAAGGAAACCAGCGACCTAATTCACAAAACATTTCCCTATCGGAAAAAAAAATGAATGGTGGGCATGGTGGAAACCACCACCCACCATTATAGTGGATTAATGTAGTGGGTGAATGGTGGGAAACACTCATTATGGCGCATGGTGGGTATGGTGGGTGCTGCAGTGCCGGCAACACTTGAGCGCAAAATGACGTCAGAATTACCGTGACGAGCTGCCACAAAAAATAAAAAATAATTCTATAAAAACGGTATAAAAAAACACCCGTCCCGTAAAAAAAAAAAAAAAAACATGGCGCCACGGAGGATCGAACGTGCAACCTGCGGATTCCCATTCGAAGACGCTAACCACTGCGCCACACCAACTTTTCTTTTTCTTTATTGCCTTGCAAATCATGACTGTTCACATTTTACATATTTACATATGGGTCCATATTCAAGTGCGTCACAAAATACACCCACAGAGTTCATTGAGGTACCGTCAGCTCTTGGCTGACTATTAATCAATACTTGGGCATTCGTAACAATCGCTCAATGCACCCAATCCAGTCTGGCACATCCTCTTGGCTTTTCAGCATTTCAAGAAAATGGCACACAGATTTGCAAAAATATTGGCGCACAGCTAGCACTTCTACATCCGCGTTTTCAAAGGCACATCGGGTTTTCCATATACTGTGCAGGCCCAGAAGCATGATAAGATCATAAGGTACACCTGCCTCGTTTTTAACCGAAAGAAAACGGATGCCATGTGGACTTAACGGTAATTCTTTTTTCAAGGTTCTTTGCAGTATATCCCAGAAAAAGACCCCGCTCCAGCAATCTATAAACACGTGTTCAATTGTTTCCGGTTTATTACACAAGTGGCAATTTGTGCTCCATGGCACGAATATTCCCTTATCCTGCAACCACGTTTTAACTGGTAAGGTACCAGTATGTAATTTAAAGAAAAAAGTTTTGACCCCTGGCGCTACAAGCATTCTTTTAACACGTTTCAGAACATCCTGTCCTGGGCCTGCACAATATAGCTGACGGTACAATGGAACAGGCAGTAAAACATCGACAAGGTCTCTATACAATTTTTTACGTGGTACTTCAGCCAGATACTCTAACGAGAATCTTACTGACAAAAAGCGGAAAGACGAAATAACTTCTTTTAAATACCCTTGTATTGGTCCTTGCATATTTGATGATGATACGAGAAATCCCGGCAGCACTCTAGATAACCTTAGTTGTATAACAGTTCTCAAAAAGGGGTCATCCACATCACGCAGAAAAAGGAAACGATTGACAAGTTGTCTTATGTACAAATGAACTAATCCGAGTCCACCATCTCTAACTTTTCTGAAAAGGTTTGTGCGGCTTGATCTTTCCCATACAGAGCTCCATATGAAAATTGCAAAAACTCTGTGTACTTTCTGTACACTTATTCTACTGCAGTGCAAAACCTGCATTACGTACCACAGCTTGCTCACCAGAAACAAGTTGCATGTTGTGGCCCGTGCGAATATCGAAATACCCCAACCTTCCATTTTTCTACATCATTGCGCAATGCCTGTGTTTCTTTTTTCCAATACGGTTCACTGTCATGATAGAACTCCAGCGGCACTCCTAAATACTTCACTGGTGTTTCCTTCACTGGTGTTTCCATTTAATGTTTAGAAATACTCTTGGCGTGACGTCCCATTCCCCATGCCAGAAGCCAAGGCACTTATCCCAGTTCACGGCACTACCACTCGCCTGGCAAAAAGTTTTCACGGCATTTACAGCATGCATTATACTCTCATAATTTGTACAGAAAACTGCAATGTCGTCTGCGTATGCGAGGAGGCTAACCTCAGCTTCATGCAGTTTAAAGCCGCTTATTGCAGGGTTATTAATTACACTTAAGCAGAAAGGTTCAATGAAAATAGCAAAAAGCAGGGGCGATAGTGGACACCCCTGTCTTACTGACCGCAGCACAGGTATACGCTCATCCGCAGTTTTATTTAATACCAATCTCGTCGTGCATCCAGTGTAAGCCATGCGCACTCCTTCGCTAATCAAACTCCCTACGTTAATGTGCTCAAGTAATGAAAGGAGCACGTCGTGCGGCACGCGATCAAATGCCTTTTCGAGGTCAATTTGAAGCATGGCAACATTGAGATGCATAACATCACAACTTTCTAGGATTGATCGTGCTATGTTTATGTTGGTCATTATTTTCCTTCCCTTTATGCCACAAGTTTGGTGGGGCCCAATCAGTTTTGTCATAACTGTCTGGAGTCTTCTGGCCAATATTTTCATCAATATTTTATAGTCAACATTAGTTAGGCTAATTGGTCTATAAGCAGTAACACTTCTTAACTTCGCGGGATCTTCTGTTTTAGGTATTAAGACCGTGTGGGCTGACAAAAACGATGGTGGAAGTTGTTTACACTTAAAAGCCTCGTTAAATACCTCCCTCAAAATAGGTGAAACTACGTGTTTGAATTCCTTGTACACTGCAGCACTAAGGCCATCTGGTCCTGGAGACTTACCATTGTTTAACTTATCAATTGCTTTTTCAACTTCTCGCTCTGTTATAGGCAATTCTAAAATTTTCTTTCTTTCGTCATCAAGTCTTGGCATTAATGAAATGAAATCGCTATTAAAACGTTCTGCGTGTACACTGGTTGGTGTGAATAACTCTTTGTAATATTCGAAAAAAGCACCGGCTATTGCTTCTTTCGTATGGCACCTTGTTCCTTTATATTCTATTTCTCTTATTTCATTCTTACAGGCATGTCTCTTCTCAGCTCCAAGAGCTCGTTTTGTTGGCATTTCTCCCGCTACCAAGTTTTCTGCTCGAGCTCGAATCAATGCTCCACGATAACGTTCTTAGTCTATCAACTCTAGCTTCTGTTTAGTTATGTTTATCTCCTCTGAAAATGTTCCGGCCTGAGTACATTCATCCGCTACTAACTGTTGCAAGTTTTCACGCAAACGCACTTCAAGTTCTTTTTCAGCATGTCTCAGGATACTGGCTCTCTCAAGTGCTTTCAGTTTAATGGTCTGTTTAAATATTTCCCACTTATGTCCCCAGGATTCAAGTGTTCTATTTGCTAAGTCTTCTATGCCCTTTAGAAAAATCCGATTAAACTCTTCATCCTTTAGTAGCTTTACATTAAATTTCCAGAGGTCCCAAGAGAAATTTTTGTTATTCCTTTTATGTTTACCCATTGAGAATGAAACCAAACAATGATCACTAAACGTAACAGGTGTAACTCTGTAATCATGGCACGAAGGAATGATTTCGGAAGACACATATACTCTGTCAAGTCTAGCATGGCTTGAACGCTGAAAGTGGGTAAACATAACCCCTTTTCCACTGCAAAGACATTCACCCACGTCCTCTAGCTGAGCTTTCGCCACCATATCAATTAGAACGGCAGTGCTTGAATCTCTGTATGACCTGGAACTTGATTTATCTATACTCGAACAAACGCAGTTGAAATCCCCAGCCAAAATTAGTTTACGTTCACATTTTAAAAACACATCAAGTTTTTCAAAAAACTCCTTTCGATCTTGAATCACAGTGGGTGCGTACACACAGATTACTCGCCATTTTTCTCTTGGTAGGGATAAATCACATATAATAAAACGACCCGCTTCGCAGGTAGTTACAGACTCCACTTTCGCATTTAGGCTCTGCCGAATTAACAAGAGGCAACCTGCAGACGCACCTACCGCGTGACAAACGCACACATCAAACACTCTCGTGAAAGGCTGCACCATTCGCTCAGCGTGCTCTTCACTCTCTACTTTAGTTTCCTGTACAGCGACGATGTCCAGATCTTGTTCTATAATCAGGCGGTAAAGCTGGTTTTGCCGCCGTTTGGCAGAAAGCCCACGTACATTTAGCGTCGCCAATCTAATCATCGCCATCGTGATGAGAGAAAGCCGAGCGAAAGACGCTTACCTTACCAACACCTAAACAACTGTCCGGCCGACGCTCACGGCGTCGTCCCGTCGCCGCCGCGTGAAAGCGACGACGAACGCAGGCGGCCAGCACCCCGAGACTTTTTGGAGCCAGCCACTCGCCACTGCCCTTGATCTTCCTGGGTCAGACGCTGCTGGGACGCCGCGTCTCCCTCATTCAGGCGGCGCTTTACTGGCGTAGCTTCAACTGTATCCATGTCCGAAGTAGCGTCGGACCCGATGACTGGTTCAGCCTTGTGCTGGGTTTCCATTTGAGTCGAACGCCGTGGCGTTGGAGTGCCCACAACCGTATTTTCATCTGTGCCTGCGTCTTGCTTAGGTGTCTCCGTCTTTTCCTCGCTGGTCGCCACTGCATGAGACGCCTCCTCTCCTGCCTTCGACGCCGCGGCCCTCTCTGCTTCCTCTTCATCCATGAGCAATTCACTGTGGTCGGCATTTGTTGCTCGACTTGCTGCACTGGCATAGGAACGAGTACAGTCCGCCTGCTCATGCCCAAAAGCGCGACAACCAGCGCACCTGGGCACCCTGCAGTCGCGACGAATGTGTCCCGTGTTCCGGCAACGCAGGCACAGCGGTGCTCTTCCTGGCACGACCACCAGTGCCATGCCGCTTCCGAGACGCATCTGGTGGGGTATGCGATCCGTAGTAACGCCTTCTTTGAGTAGTAGTCGAACGAATCTTGTGGTTGACTCAACTCCTTCGAAGTCTTCGTCTCTCCACTTGTCGCTGATAACTTCTTTCACTTCACCGTACTCCCGGAAAGCACGCCATACAGTCTCTGCGTTGACGTCAAAGGCTACCCAATGCAACTTGAGACGCACCTCTTGCCTTTCTGGGTCGACGACGACGCAGGGCCGGTCTTTCACGGAGAGTAGGCCAGCGTCCAGAACTATCTTCTTGGCTTCATCTGTCTTCATGTTAAGAAGCCAGACGTGCGACATCTGATACGCTCCTATGCCGCTTACCTCTTGAATGATGCCTAATTCCTTGAGCGGCTTTCGGAAGTCGTTAATCCCGTACGGACGCGCTGCGATGTCGCAGTGCAGAACCAACGTGCGTCTGAGTCCTTCTCCTGTGGGCAGTGGTGGCAGAATTAAACGGTAGTCCTTGGGAAGCGATGTGCACGAGAAACCGCGGCTAGCGTCGGCCGCTGTAACAGCTCTTGAGGAGCCTGCCATCCTGCGTCCGCACGCGTCGGTGACCAGAAGCAGAATGACTGCGCCACACCAACATGACGGTGGTTGCGTGTTAAATATTTAGTCGGCGTACAAACTTAAGGTTCAACTTAAGTTATGTTTGTCGTCTACACAACATAGACAAGATGTACACCTGCTACTAAAAATTGCACATTTATTAAACACAAGCAACTGCGCCCTGTAACGATTGCCACTATGTTATTGGCACTAGTGCTATTTTTTTTTTTAAGTTCACAACTTAAAGGAAAAAAAACCAAGTGGACTGGGGAGCAGCAACAGTTTACCGGCGGGGTCTGCCAAGTTTAATATCCGTTTCGCGCTTGTTCTAAAGGGCGACATCTGCTCACGCTTTATGACGCTTCTAGGCTCATTTCATAGATACGCCCACCTAATTTATTTGAGTGAGTATTGGGATGCTTTTCGCGCAATGTAGAGGGCGGTCGCGCCAGCGCAATGCTGTTGCTCTTTCGCTAAAGCAACAACTACATAACGGCTTGGCCAAAACGAATGCAGTGTACCGGAAACATTACGCTATCATAATGGTTCACCAAGCACACGAATTGCCACGTCTGAGTTCTCATACAAAAGCTAGAGAAGTGCCGGCGAGTGCGACTGGCGGCTGTCGGTGAGAAGACACTTAATTACGTTCTCTAAGAGTGCTTTAATCGCGTCACATCGATGTTTGTTGCTTCTTGAGCGAACAGCTTACACAATGAAAAATGCTTCATTTAGGTTAATTGATGCCATATGGCTGCGCTGTATTGTCATACTTAATCGTCGTAATCGTGTATTCTGAAACCCGGAAGCACGGATAACACAATTGTACGGGCTCGGTCAGTAGGCCTAACCTTTGGTGGAAATCATGATGGTAGAACATGTAGTGTACAGATCCCAGCTTGGTACACTATATAATTTGCCCGCCATTATAAGCCCACCCATCATCTGCTTACTGCTTCCCAGCATTATCGCGATGGTGGGCAGAGCTTCTCAGCTTGGTACACCATGTGGCCCACCATAACAAGCAGCACCCATCATCTGCTTAGTGCTTCCCAGCATTATCGCAATGGTGGGAAGAGTTTCTCAGCTTGGTACACCATGTAGCCCACCATAATAAGCACCACCCACCATATGCTTAGGGCTTCCCAGCATTATCGCAATGGTGGGCAGAGTGTCCCATTATTGCCCACTATCTAGCCTCTGCTTTCCACCATCATTTCCACTTTACCCATCATCTGTACACCATACCACCCAGTATGTCCCGGCATAACCACCATATTTTCCACTACGTCCCACCATAGCCATCATAATTTCCACCATGCCCACTATTATTTCCACCATGCCCACTATTATTTCCACTATGCCCACCATGTTTTCCAGTATCCACCATGGCAATTTTTCCAATAGGGTTATTTCGTAAAGGCACTCCGCCCTTAGCTGGCCGGCTTTAATAGCTATGTGTTGTTGATCCTGATTGACTCAATTTTTTTTTACAAACGTTGTCAGTGCAAGACGTTTTTGTGAATATAGGTTTAGTTCGTCATGCAAGATGCTTTGCGTTCGCATTTGTTTTCCTATGATGCTAGAACTTTTAACTTATTCTCACAAACTTCCCACTTAAAACTCAAAAATAGAACACACATTTTTGTGCCACTCGTCGTTCTTTTTTTTCCGGTAGGAATACTAAATGTATTATTCATTCACAGCATTTTTCTCTGCCTGCGAACGTGTCAGTTACGCTGAGTTAAAAAGGCTGTAACAACGACATCCTGGCACAGGAACGGCCCGCAGTATCCATTGTCATCTTAAATTTTTACTGACATTTTGTATCAGTGTTAGCAACACACTTACCGGAGTTTTGAAAGATTAGCGTTGCTCTACTAAAACTGACTTTGGCATCAAATTTTTTCGTAACTACTGCCTCTCAAAACTTAGTGACATAAAATGCTTTAGAGTTGCTAATACTCTTATGTATGTGCATGCAAGCTATCAGTTTAAACATTTTTAAATTAATATTAAAATTTTTCTAAGCTTCTGCCCAAAACAATGTATATATAATTGGACACAGAATATACTAAAACGTATGTAAATTTGTGGTATTATTACTAAAGCACAACTTCACAAGTATATTACTAATTTGTACTTTTGGAATGTTATTATTGATATTGCCTGTATTGCATCTATGCTGGAACACAACAGAGAAATATATATTCTCATACACCAAAAACGTGCACAGTAATGGTTTGACAGTGTTGGGACTCAGCTGCTAACCCAAGACTCTCGGCTTCGACCCCGGCTGCGGCAGTCACATTTACAGGACGGCAAAATGCTTGAGTCACCAGTGTTCCCCGACATCAGTTTACTTCAAAGAACACCGGACGGTGTGAATTCCCGGTGCCTTCCTCCATGGCACCTTTTACCCTTGTATCATTGTGAAAGCACAGATGTTATGTACAGACCAAACACGGCACGCGGATGTTTTCATGTCCGTCGAAAACACTGATAGCTTCATCCATAGTCTTATTTTTTGTATGAATTCCTGACACCAGCACACGTCAGCAATCTCCGGTGGTGAATGGTGTTGTGAGCAGGCCTGTGCTGGGCTCTCGATGAGGTCTTGGGCTGTGGTCAATGCTTCCCCGCAGCATCCTCCCCCTCCCACTACCCTCCTTTGTGTGAATCCGAAAGTGAACAAGCTTCGCGATACACGTAAAAGTGAAATTAAGGTGAAGACGGGCCACCCGCACCGTCATGTATTTCATCTTTCTTCTTCCGGGGGTAAAAATAATAAGTGAACTGTTCCTGAAATGTAATAGCAGTTGTCCTGGACTGCCATCATCTTCAACAGCAGGCATACGCATAACCCTACACAATAAATATAGGCTGGGTATGTCCGAGTAATAAAAGACATGAAACTGGCATGAAAAAAGCAGACAACTTCCCACCCTCCCTCTTTCGCGAGGGTGGCGGATGGTTGTGATGAAGGTATGTGTTTCTACTACCTTCCAGCACCGGTGAACATTGCCACAGCGAAGGCCTCCACTGCCCCTCTTGGTGTCGTTCGTCCACTGAATGAGAACTTGTCGAATGCGAGCGGCACTGCGTAAATAGTGTATTTATTTATTTATTTATTTTCACTGCTGCTTACTTCTAGTGGAGTCTTGCAGAGCAGGTTGCAATGGCGAATAACACTTGAACTTGCTAAGCTGAACGGTAACGTATATTGTGAGAAGGCAAAATAGAGCAGAGAACATGAACGGAACTTGCTTAAAGAAAGTTCTAAGTAAAAAGATGGGAGACCCTAAATTTTCATCTTTTGAAATTTAACGCGATAGCGACATTCTATTCTTAATTTGTATTTCGAATTCTTATTATATAAAATCTTTTCGAACTTGACATGCATTTACTACGTGGCCTTAAGGGTGCCGTAGCGTGTGTTCCACTTTTGTGGTAGGTGGCTGGCTTTAAACTATTAGGTTATTATGATAATCCTATGTCCTGACGCCCATTGCCAATGTACGCTTACACCAAGCATTATTACGGCAATATTTCGTGTTGTATGTGAAGCATGTGTACAGGGTGCGTGTGTTTGCAAAGCATAAATGTTACTTTGGCTGCATTTCTAAACAGAAGTTGTTTTCTCTGTGTTCACAAGCAGAGGCATGACTGTGGGGTAAAAGACCCACTTACCACGCAAACAACTGCAATTTATCCCCACTAAAACCAGGAAGGTTTTATTATTTCCTTTATTTACATCTTCCTGGATTTTTCGGTCTCGGAAAGGTGATAATTTTTTGCTCAAAACCAACGATGCCGACGCAGGAATTTCGGCGAAAGGAGCTCTTTAACGCTATCGCATTAAAAGGCAAAAAGTATAAAGCAAGAAACCTTGCGTTAATAGCAGGCAAGCAATAATTCGAATATGTTCAGACTGTCATTTTAAATAGTCAGTCCATCTATAGGGCATTCCACTCAACACTCGTTTGTGGAAAGAAAGAATTGTCAAAAATTATGAGCCGACTGATATGGAGAAATTGAAAGACTATGCTACCCTCTTGTGTTATAACCTGTTGAAGAGTGCACCAAAATATACAGCTGTTGAGGTGTGCCTTAACTTAACAACAAACCTTAATAAATAACTTGAGGCCAGCAGCCTCGTGGTTTTTTTAATCTGCGCAATCAACAAATAAATGGTCAAATTTACATTCTTACGACTTTAATGGTCTATTATTAAAATGTAAATCATGATATGCCGTTTTATACGCAGTTACGTATGCCGCATTTCCTCGATTTTAAGGCAATTTTTTCCTAGAATTTGACTGCCTTAAGTAGACCACCATGTTACAATCACGGTTACGTAACAGTGAAGTAAATATGACATTCTCTGGACTCAAACTAGGCTTTGATCTTCATTATAGTCATCAGGCTTTGATAATCATTATAATCAGGCTTTGATCATCATTATAATCATCTTAAACTTTGATCATCATTATAATCATCACTCATTATACCTCAATACAAAGTATCCAAACGATAAGGCAAAGTCACGAGTGCTGCTTCGGGGAGGAATAGCTTTTGAGTGGGATTGTTTCTTTGTCCCTTGTGGCTGGGGTTTGTTGATTGCAACAAAATATTCTATTATATGGGTACGCGTTCAACCAATACCATGCACTGAAAGCTTTTTTTTTTTACGCTCTGGGGCTGTGTTGTGAGATTTCTTTATAACTTATTTTGCGCTTCCTTCACGGTCTCCAAACATTGACGCCCAAGTTAACTTGTTGACGTTGACACTATCTGCTCGGTTCGGCTGGCTTTAGATATTTAATGCAGCACGAAAAAAGGTCCTTGACAGTAAATATCTTACTTCGTACTTAGTAAGCAACTGTCACAAAGTTTACACACTTGGTAAAACCAATGCTCTCTTTTCATGTAGCTATCTACAAATTACCAATCACAAGCAACACTTTGATGTTGGTGCCTATCTGCAGCTTCACGTAATGCCCGTATTTTACCTAATGGCACAATAATAGCACATATGAAAGAACGAATACAAAAAGTTGCCAAAATTATTTGGAGAAGCGCATATGAATTGTTGCTATTTAGTGGCTGTCTGAATTTCTTCCCTTGATTGTGTTTTATCCTGAATAGACGGACTTCTCCCATATTCTCGATTTGAATAACAACAAAATTACCATGTGATACTTTCTTCATTACACCTTTTAGCAGTGTAACTGCATGGGACACTATGCTACTACAATGTGCGAGAAAACTGATGAGCTTTTAATGTGCTTTCATGTGCTGATTCAAACCCACAGGACTACCAGCCTAACTTATGGCATTCCTATTTGTTTCTAGCGCACTCACGGCTTCGACCTTGAGGCGAAACTGTGACTTTGTCTTTCTTATATTGCAACATTGATTTTTTATTGCTGTTTTCATATGCTTTCGAGCGCAAGTCCGACTACGTAACATGCAATGTTGAAACACCGAATGACATAAAACTGATCTTTGCTTACCTCGGAAGGCCCAGATGAAGCCGGTTGCAATTATGGCCAGCAGAACGCCAAGTCTCACAATAAATAAATAGTCCTGCAATTTCATCGATGCCCGCAGCGAAAAAATGTTGACAGCCGCGGACAGTTCTGAAAAAAAAATACTGTGGTTTCACAAATGGCTGCTGGCCCGTACTGCCCCTTAAACAAGTAGAACTGAAGGTCAGAGCTTGGCTTTTTCGAGCATTGCAGCCCCCTGTATTTCGTTACAATGTGCAATAACAATGTTTAGATGAGAAAAAGCTAAATGAATTACACTTCATTAAAATAACGCAACTGCCTTTTATGAACCTCTTTAAAGGAAAGAACGAACGGGAACAGGTGGAAACTTTCAATGAGCTTTCCTTCTTTTTTCGTCACCCTTCTATATATACACACAAAATAAACATGTGCAAGCCAAAGTGATCACATGGTCGCGACCAAATAGATTACAAGAAGGCACGCAAAAATTTACGCTCACTGTCAAATGGTCAAACAGTAGTGTTTGTTAACACAAGCATGGCCTCTTAAAGAGCTATAGCAATATCGAGTAGCTCAGGCCAACCTCTACATTTCTGTCTATATATCCTCTCTCCTATAATGACTTTCCGAGCTGTGGTATCTCTGCTCCTATCCAATCCTAATGCTTATGAAAATTGGTGTACACATTTAAGCTTGACAACGGGCAGTCAAATGCACTTTCCCGTCGCTTGTAATTCACAACTTCTTTTTTCTTGCGTGATCGTTCACGCAGCACCCAGTTTGGCCTATGTAAGATTTCCCACAAGACGGTGGCGTTCCGTAGATCATGCCAGTCACGCATCTCCATACACCGAAGCAAGCTTTCTCCCACAACTGCAGGGTTTCTTCTCACCAGAACAGATTCTGGGAGAAATCCTAACCAGATTACGCGCTGCGGAAAAACCCAATGGCTTGTCATGCCCATTCGCTATCTATTTCAGATTGCGGGATATAGGATGCATATAAGGCATCAATTTTGTACACCTCCTACCATGCGGGCCGTGGTCCACAATGAAACGGGCTGCTATTGCCTTGCGCAGTGAAACATTGTTAACACCGTTATGACAGTACAAGGGGAAACCGGCGGCAAATAACGCCGAGCGTGATCATTAAAACCATCTTGCATAGCGTTAGGGTATTAGTTCGTGGTTATGAGTTGGATCGCCGACGTGGCTTGCCGATCCCCCTCTTCACAAGCTTAGACTGCAAATAATCATAACGCAGAAGAAACCTACTGCGTCGGGATCTATACCTTAATCATATATGAACTAAAATGAGACGTAGATCTAAAAGTTGCATTGAGTCATCAGTGAAAAATTTATAGGCGCAAGCCAAGCATTTCCCACACTGTCTAAAAACGTTAGAAATATAACATCAAAATGCTTGTCTGAGGTTATAAAACAGGGCTTCTTCAGAAGGACTGAGGAATTGTCCTCTCACTTGAAAATTTCAAGAACACTACTTGCATGAGCGATACCTTGTAAAAACGATCAATGTCCGCAAGGAAATTCTGCACGAAACAGGCGCAACACGTTACAAACAAAACGGCGTAATTTGGACGATGAGTAACCGTTCTTTACTATTGCTATGCAGAATCAGTTAACCTCTTTCTATAAAACGTAAATATTTCCTTTTCTTTTGTCTTTATCTCTCTAGTTCCTTCTTAGATCATTCCCCTTTTCCCCTTCACCATGCGTAGGGCAGCCAACAGACCCTACTTTAGTTAACCTCCCTCTTTTTTTTGTCTCGTTTCTCTATCTCTTCGCCAGGATGTGAAAATATTCTAAATGCAGTTACAGTTTTATGCATAAAATTCTCTCATCTTGCTTTGCCACGAGCTCAGGTGGCTGATTTTCTTCACTTAATAATTTCGTCACGAACTCTTATCTTCATTATTCATGTCTTCACCTGAACCTTTAGGTACCTCCAAGTTTTAGTTGAGAAATCTGAAAGATTGTCCTCTTTCAGGCCACCTTTCTTAGTACCTGCATGCCACAAACAGTTTTTTCAAAGAAGCCACCACATTCAATTTATCATAATCTATGTGGGTTATACCGAGCTAGGTCGCAGATAGGTTGGCCAACCTTTAGCGCATAATGTTGATCGCATAACTTGTAACAACATTTTTAACAGGCCATGAATGAGTCTGAGGGTCGGGCAACATTGGTGCACTTGCGAGCCGTGACGTAACAAGCAGCTTGCTGCACGCGCGTCTCCATTCTATCGAATAATATTGTCATGTAGTCGGCTGCACGTGCAATTGAGATCTTTTAATTTTGTTATGCTTTGCACTGAAATTCAACGATCTTACAGCGGCTGAAACTTCCTTAGATGACCGCTGCACTGCACGCAGCGCATTATGTCACACACACTAAGGCAAAATGTTGGTCCGCGGCGGTGGGCGGGGCTTATAGCTGGTGATGTTTAGAGGTTGTTTTGTATTGAAATATTCTCTTAAATTCTAATTTTCGTCTGTTTACGTGCGTAATGCACTGTCTACTTGTAGTTTCACTGCAAACCACAGATTGTTGGGTGACAACGTCATAGCACCTTAAGTGTACTAAAGCCTCATTGTATAATTATTGCACTTACCAATCACCAAAATAGTCACCAGCGCAGTGGCGGATGGCGGAGGCACGCAGGTGCCGTATACAAGTTCAAGAAAGTAACTGGTGAACGTCAGCGCGTGAAGAGTAGCCCCCATGGGATCCGCCATGAGGAAGCACCAGGAATACAAGAAACAAATGACATCTCCCGTTCTTCCCAGGGACTCGACGGCAACCTTTTAGTACTCGTATGGCCCGCCAGCAGATGGTAGCATCGTGCCCAGTTCGGCGATGCAGAGTCCATCTGGAATTACGAAAAAGGTCTGTTAGCACTACAAATTCAGGGGCCCCGGACCTATCGAGGAAAAAGGGGAAGGGGGCGTTAAGCGAAGTTAAACGTTTGCGTCCCTTACTTAGTAGTTTACCTTTGTTTATGCGCAGTCGTGCTAAATACGAGTTGCAACACGCTGCCTATGGTTAAAGTGATTTGACCCTGAATAAAAATGACACCGACAAATGGCAATTTGGTTCAAAAAGAACGGCTAGTTAAGGAGGTTTAATTCATGAATTTAAGTCTCTGTAGGTGTCGCTCTGCCGTGTTGGTGCCATTTTCAGTACAGACAGCGTGTTGCAACCAATGTACACTGTCGTCCTTTATGAAAGGGAACACGCGAACGCGTGGCCTGCTCCCTTCGGCTGCTGCCTACAGCACCATCAACCGAGAAGTGAAGAAATTACTCTCACTTCTGGCGTCATCTATGGCCAAGCAAGATAACTAGTTACGGCCGGTAGACAAGCGCTGCTAGATTACGTTCCCTCACCGATCACGCGGTGAGCGATACAGGGCGATTACTTCAGCTTGCGCCGTGGTCGGGTCAACGTTTGTTATGTTGGCAGTGTACAACGCACGACAGGCGTGAGCCTAGATGGAGTGCAAGCTAGCAGCGCTGCCTACAGGCCATAACTCGTAATTTGTTTGGCAATAGATGACGCTGAAATCGAACGTGTTTTTGTTGTCAGTTGATGGTGCTGTCTGAAAACCTCCTGTAAGCACGCGGTAAATAACATTGGGGAAATTGTGTCCCCCTGCCTTACACCCTTCTTGATTGGTATTCTGTTGCTTTCTTTATGAAGCACTATGGTAGCAGTTGATCCCCTGTAGATTTCTTCCAGAATGTTTATATATACTTCATCTACGCCCTGATTCCGCAGTGTTTGCATGACGGCTGATATTTCTACTGAATCAAACGCCTTCTCGTAATCTATGAAGGCTATGTATAGTGGTTGGTTATACTCTGAGCATTTCTCTATTACCTGATTGATAGTATGAATGTGGTCAATTGTTGAGTAGCCTGTTCGAAATCCTGCTTGTTCCTTTGGTTGATTGAATTCTAATGTTTTCTTTACTCTGTTAGCAATTACCTTTGTAAATAGCTTGTACACTACAGAGAGCAAGCTGATCGGCCTGTAATTCTTCAAGTCCTTGTCATCTCCTTTCTTATGTATTAAGATGATGTTAGCGTTCTTCCAAGACTCTGGTACCCTTCCCGTCAGGAGACATCTCGTAAACAGGGTGGCTAGTTTTTCTATCACAATCTGTCCTCCATCTTTCAGCAGATCTGATGTTACCTGATCCTCACCAGCAGCTTTGCCTCTTTGCATGCTCTCCAAAGCTTTTCTGACTTCTTCTATCATTACTGGTGGGGTGTCGTATTGGTTACTGTTAGTTCTTATAGTATTATGGTAGTGGTTGTCTCGGCTACTGTACAGATCTCTGTAAAACTCCTCCGCCATTTTAACTATCCTATCCATATTGGTAGTTATTTTGCCTTCTTTGTCCCTTAGTGCATACATTCTACTTTTGCCTATCCCAAGTTTCCTCTTCACTGCTTTGAAGCTTCCTCCATTTTTCAGAGCGTGTTCAATTCTCTCCATGTTATACCTTCTTACATCGCATACCTTACGTCTATTAATCAACTTCGGAAGCTCTGCCAGTTCTATTTTGTCTGTTGTACTTGACACTTTCATGATTTGACGCTTCTTAATTAGGTTCTTCGTTTCCTGGAAAAGCTTGCCAGTGTCCTGCCTAACTACCCTGCCTCCAACTTCCACTGCACACTCCGTAATAATACTCGTCAGATTATCATTCATTGTATCTACGCTAAGGTTGGTTTCCTCACTAAGAGCCGAGTACCTGTTCTGCAGCGACACTCTGAATTCCTGTACTTTCCCTCTCAGTGCTAGCTGATTGATTGGCTTCTTGCGTATCAGTTTCTGTCGTTCCTTCTTCAAGTCTAGGCGAATTCGAGACCCTACCATTCTATGGTCACTACATCGTACCTTGCCAATTTTCAGAAGCCTAGAATGGGAACAGTTAGGGATAAGAGTCAATGGAGAATACCTAAGTAACCTCCGCTTCGCCGATGACATTGCATTGCTCAGTAACTCGGGGGACGAATTGCAACTCATGTTTACGGAGTTAGACAAGGAGAGCAGAAAGGTGGGTCTTAAAATTAATCTGCAGAAAACGAAAGTAATGTACAACAACCTCGGCAAGGAGCATCGCTTCGAGATAGGTAATAGTGCACTTGAAGTTGTAAAAGACTATGTCTACTTAGGGCAGGTAATAACCGCAGAGCCGAACCACGAGATTGAAGTAACTAGAAGAATAAGAATGGGGTGGAGCACATTCGGCAAGCACTCTCAAGTTATGACAGGTAGATTGCCACTATCCCTCAAGAGGAAGGTATATAACAGCTGTATCTTGCCGGTACTTAGCTACGGAGCAGAAACCTTGAGACTTACAAAGAGGGTTCAGCTTAAATTGAGGACGACGCAGCGAGCAATGGAAATAAAAATGGTAGGTGTAACCTTAAGAGACAAGAAGAGAGCAGAGTGGATTAGGGAACAAACGGGGGTTAAAGATATCATAGCTTAAATCAAGAATAAGAAATGGACATGGGCAGGGCATGTAGCGCGTAGACAGGATAACCGCTGGTCATTAAGGGTAACTGACTGGATTCCCAGAGAAGGGAAGCGGGTTAGGGGGAGACAGAAGGTTAGGTGGGCAGATGAGATTAAGAAGTTTGCGGGTTTAAATTGGCAGCAGCAAGCACAGGACCGGGTTATCTGGCGGAACATAAGAGAGGCCTTTGTCCTGCAGTGGACGTAGTCAGGCTGATGATGATGATGATGATGATGATGATGATGATGATGATGATGATGGTGCTGTCGGCAGCCGGCGCAGAGCGCAGGCCACGCGTTTGCGTGTTCCCTTTCATAAAGGACGACAGTGTACACTTTAAAAAATTAAGTATTTGTGGAGTTTTTGTGCTACACAACAATAATCTTCATCTACTTTGAATACTTTTCTCGCGCTAACACCACGCTTCCGGTAGTTCGTGGCCGCGAACGGCGCGCGCGTTTTCAGTGCGGCATTGCATTCCCGACAGGAAAGTTGCCAGCGCCGGGTCTTCAAGAAAAGAAATGCGAGCAAGTCAGATGACGATAATTGTCGTGTAGCAGAGCTACTCCCCGAATGCACCATTTCTTTCTAAGAGTGCATATCTCATTGCGCAATGCTCCCTTATAAGTCTGCCCTCCCTCCAAGCCGGTAATACAACCTTAACTTACGTTCTTACTATAGCAGCTCAATACGTCAGTTGCTGCTGGCAACAGTGACGGTCATGCTTTCTTATACATAATACTCATGCGTGGGGTTTTACATTCAGAAAGCACGATATAATTATGAGGGATGCCGAGGGCTCCGGGAATTTCGACTATCCGAGTTTCTTTAACCTGCGCTGGCATCCGAGAGGACACATGAGTGTAGCACTACGCCTCTGTTGGAATGGAATTCAAGCCCGAGACTTCGGGTGAGCAACCGAGCACCTCGGCTACTATACTCCACCACGGCGAACCGCTTTCATATCCAGGAAGCTATGATAAGTGCCAACGTGAAAGAACAAGCCGTGTTGGTAAAACAATGCATTGCCATAACAGAATCAACTGGTAGCTGCTAAGCCCATGACCGAGACAACATCGCTTAATGAAATCAAAGCTCGTAAAGACGTGTATGATCTCCACACTTCCGAAGGCCGCGTTTCAGTACGCGCGCCGGTGGTGATTTGGCCAGGCCCCGAAAACTCGGCGCTAGTTTCGGTTTCAAAGAACATGAACGCTCGTAGCGGTTGCCGGGCATCCTAAGTGATGATTGAAGAAAGTGAGGTTGATGTGAATGGTCGCATTTATTGGCTGTCACAAGTGTTTACGAATAAAAAATTTGATACCACTGTACAGAAATTCTCTTTTTCTTTATATGTGTTTTCTTATTCCTGATTTTTTTCTTTCAAATCAGGCAAAGTGCGCGAAGTGATTGATTCGAGTTCGTAGCAGTTGCCTCCTCTCCTTCTTGCCCCTCGCCCAGCGATATTAGAAGTGATATCGCGCTCAGTTATCTCGCTCGGTTGGCGTGCATGCTAACTACGGGAAAGATGGACAGCAAGTGGTGGCGGGCAGAGAACGGAAGCCGCAGTGAGCAACGCCGAACAAGTACTTTTCCTTAATTAGGCCTAAACTTGAGTACGCCTCCATAGTTTGGGATCCCCACAAAAAAATTAACGTTCAAAACCTAGAAAGAATTCAAAGAAAAGCAGTACGATTCATATATAATAAATTTATGTCAACCGACTCCCCCCCCCCCCTGCATTACTAACGGCAAATGGTATAGAACTATTTCAAATTCGAAGAACAAAAAGTTGGCTACAGTTTTTTTTCAGACATAGTGAACCATAACCTTAGACACCACAGCATACGTATCCCCCTTGTTAAGCAAACCCACTCGACACCACTATCCTCATTCCCTAACGCCAATCTTCGCAAGGACTGATACTTTTCGGTGCTCATTCTTCCCACAAACAATAGATGATTGGAACAAACTAACCGAAGTATTTCCTCAACGCCCTTGACCATTTGTGCAAATACTCTTCTTCCATGACTTCCTTGAATTGTATTATCACCTTGTTGTTCAACTGTTACTTTTTTTTAAAGTCATAACCCCTCTGTCTTATAGCAAAGAAATTGTGTAAAAAACGCTTTGCAACCTTGTTTCATTCTGTTATTTAGTGTGTTTCATGTATGCTCACCCTGCTTGGACTTTTTGTCCGCAGTATTCTATAAATAAATAAAATAAATAAGTGAACCACGCTTTTGTCGAAAGTGGCTTAAATGAGCAACAAATGTTTTCGGCGGCTCTTCGGTGCGCTAACCCGGTGATTTCTAGATTCGCGAAGGTTTCTCGGCGTTTTCTAAAGGCAGCGGGTGAGCACAAGCACTTGGACGCATCATTTGAGCAGGTATTGATTTTGCATGAGTACATGAGTAAACCCAGTTCTCTGCAAGCCTGACTAGGCTGACAGAAGTGTGGTGTCGCTTGTTCAATTGGGGAAGAGGGCAGCCAAGCTTTTGTCTGGAAAATGCATTTATTGAAAGGCTTGAATTCAAGTTGGCTCGGCTATACAGTTTTAGGTTCTTTTACTTTTGGCGTGTAGTTCAAATGATTTCAAGTAATTATAGTCTGCTTCCTGGTCATAAAAATTTTGTAGCCACTCTTTGGTAATTTGTGAGCCTTCTAATACTGTCAATCAAATACCCGTGATGGACTAAATTCTTCCAAATATTACTACATAGATTGTCGGTGGAGCCTACGTTTTGACACGTTGACTTTTCTTGGTCACGGCAGTGGTGTTGCCCTGACAAGGGCAAGTGAACCTGCCGAAACACAGTTTCCAGTGACGTTCTTCGTCGAATAACTACTGATCGCTTCTAGCCTCTCCGTGCCTCTGAACTTCAGTCTCGTTTGGTACCCAATTTTTTTAAGAACACTATGTGTGCCGTCATAACAAATGTGATTGAGTGAAATACGACGTGTCCTACGATTGTTGATAATTTTTGCATTGGTTCGGATATTCTAGGTTTCATGTTTGCTCATTATGTATATATGTCAGTTGTGAGTTAAAGCTAATTTTATATATTGACACTTTCACACTACGTGTGTGTGTTTTTTTTTGTTTTTTATACAAAACTTGTAATAAAGGAAGTTCGTTTTATTTGTGCAGATTTAGTTTCGCTTTATACTAAGGCTCAGTATAAAACGCTTATACAGCTTTAAGCTTAGTCAGCTCCGATTTTGCCTCTTCAGAACACACGAACAAAGTGTGACCAAAAAAAAAACGATTAACAAAGGTTAACGAATGGCCGCTTCGCCCAAGGAGCCATCGGACCGGAAAGAAGGTACGAGTGCATTCAGCTTGCATGCAAAGCGGGAAAGGAGGGCTTCCGCGGCAACCCTACTGCTCTCGATTTTTAATTTTTTCCCCATATTTCGGGACATCAGCAGTGGCGTCTCAAAAAAATTTTCTGTTCGTGATTTACTTTTAGTAGGATGCCGGGCAACCGCCAGTGGTAAAAGCGGCGCTGCTGCTGCGTATCAGCATGTGAGAGCGAATACATGGGAGGCAATGGGAGTTTCCGCCTCCTGATTTGGTCGCATATGATGCCACCGAATCCAGGGTTTTGAAGAGATTCAAAGAAGATTGGTGCTTAAACTGCAGACCCGGTTTGTCACTGCGGCTTTCGCAAGAGCCGCTGCACAGTATAGCAGTGTAAAGAAATGTGTGACACGTGTGCTATTTCTCTGCCAAGGGTGATTCGTCTGTATGCGCAATTTCGCCAGATCCAAATTGGCCGTTGCTCCTTCCTGGGCTGAAGGTTCTTGCGCTGCTGCCAAATCTCGAAAACTACCTGGCACAACGCCTGTGGAAAAGTGGGTGGGATCGGACAAAGGCGTTTCTACAAAATTCACTATCCAGTAACTCTGTTGCTGCGATCGTTCAGCCATTATGGGAACGGTGGGTAATATCCACTTGCCTAGTCGTCGTGCCTGCGGGCTTGGAACGCACCTTGTAGCGTTGTTTATTGTTCCAGTTTGGTTTTGTTTCAAATAATAGAACGGACCGTTGTGATCTTCAAATTGGTGAAACTAAACGATAAATGTGATGAAGCGTAACTACTGAACCTTCGCTGAACTTCGTATTGCGGCTAAGTAGATTCAAACCACGCGGAGCCAAACGGAGCCTAAAGAACGAAGTTTAGACAAAGCCGTGTACCACCCATCATTTCCATGCTTGCTGAAGCGCCGCCTGTTGCAGCTGTTACAGATACTAGCGCCAGAGTTACAGACACTAGCGTCAGAGACACTAGCGCCACCAGTGTATTTATAAGAAACTGTGTGACGTCCGAGCTCCATCGCCATATGTCCAGCGAGGCTTTCGGCTTCTCATTCTGCGGAAGTTCCGTGCATTTTCCGTAGCATTTTTACAGCAGATCTGTGGGGGTTGAAGTATGCCAAGTGTCGCGAATGCAAGATGATCATAATTGTCATGACCCGCTACGCGCTCAATCATCACCCCATCATTCGGTAAAAATAAAAAAAAAGACTGAACCGTTTGGCCCCAAATCGGGGATTGCCAGAAGTCTGTTCCCTTGCCAGTTTTCAGTATACCTGCGTGGTGAGATGTCCAATAGGCCCAATATCTGTGGCACACGCGGCTAGAGGTATTTTTTAGAGCAGATCGAGCTGTTATGGACAAGACTGGCCTACAGGCAGACAAACAAAGTGATAAATACACTCAAGCAAAAAATATAAAAATTAGAGCAGGCACAGATATGTAGAGTGTAAAAGTGGCAGCGAGAGAGGTGCGAGGGCATAAGCCTATAGCCAAGCCAAAACCAGCTTAGTCCGCAGCAAGTCTGTTGTGCCGGGGATCACGCGACTGATGGCATGCCATGCCAAAGCTTTTTTTCGCCGCGTATTGCGGTATCTTTGAAATAATATCTTTTCTTTCTGCATAATTGTGACATATTGCTGCTTCGTATGTTATATACATGAACGATTGTGCGTGCATGCGCTATTGTCCGTTATCTCTGCACGTAAACAGGCATCTAAACGTGAAAGACCTGTTGCATATTAGTGATGTGGCCCAATCTCCCCTACCTGTCCTGCTTTATTGCTCTGTGCACTATAAAAAGTTGACGCGAATTACGAACACGACACCACTTATGTTTTTTTATGAATAGAAATAAAATAAAGGTAAATGTTGCACGCATACAGCTCTAAATGACCTTAAAATAAGAACAGGAACGAGTCCGTACGCAACGCAGGCAGATATCGCTGCAGTGAAAGAGAGGCAAAGGAGCGTGCCATTGTTTCAATACGCCGTATCGAAAAAAAAAACTAACGTCAAAGAATAATTATCTTATAACAATTTATTCAATATTTCCTACTTCGTTTCTTCGCAGACTGGCTTCATTGAATAAATAACAGTATTAAAATGTATTTTTCTTTTGGCCACCGGTGTATATTCCATCAGAAACGGCAGCCTCTTTAAGTCCATCACATCGAGAGCGCGTACAACCCAATCATGAAAATAGCGGAATAGTAAAACGTGAAAATAGCGGAACTAAAGACTGCAAGAGACGAGACGCGATCCTACCACACTTGCACATCATAACGAGGAAACCCTTAAACCCGACGCAGCCTTAGGAGTATTGTTGAACGCACTTACGTACGAGGGAGCCGAATCCTGCCGCCACCCACACAAGAATATCGGCGCCGACAGAACCCGCACCTCGATAAACGATGTTCGGTGTAATGAAGATTCCAGCACCTGCAGGTATTTCGATAACGTACAATTTTCTGAAGAGATAAAGGTATACATTCATTACGTGAAGTGCTCACCGACGCAGTTTCCAACGACCACGGCTATGGCGCTGAAGAGACCCATGTCTCTTCGAAGACGACCGTAAGGGGAAGCTGAAATAGAGTAGGCGCATTCAGACGTTATTGACTGTAGCCGAGCTGGCTATGATTCGGCGCTTTTGCAAACAAATGATTGAATGAACAGAGCATTTTGAACGAGATTTTCCCCGGACCAGCAATGAAGTAAAAACACAACGTGCCCAACAATGGCTTTCTGGACTCGCATTCAATGATCAGCATCGATATCTATCATGGCATCACTGTCACTTTCAGGGGTGTTACAAGAGGCCCCATGGTCTCTTGGGTAGAGTCTCGCGAGCGCCAACGCCGAGAAGGGAGCATCCACGCAGTGGCAAGGCAAACGGTTGCCAGAATAAAACAAAACATTTCATTTATAGCTGCTGAACCGCAGGTCACGGGATTGAATCCCGGCTGCGGCGGCTGCATTTTTGAAGGAGGCGAAAATACTGTAGGCCCGTATGCTTAGATTTGGGTGCATTCCGTTCTCTTTTCAGTATTCTTTTCTCTCATTTTTCTTACTCTCGTACTAAAAAAGATGTCTGTGGTATCCATTCTGTTGATCTAACTGAGCATTGGTTTTCTGTTCAGCGCATTACGTCGCCTCACCAGGTTCTCATTTTTTCAATTCTTTTTGACTGCTGTATCAGCTTACAGTACTTGTTCTCCAATCCATTCCACTTTTTTCTCGTCTGTGAATAGTACGCCTATTACATAGACAAATATACTTTGCGACACCTTGTGATAACTGCAAATATCATCGGGATATAAGTTAACGTAATGCTGATATATACAGGCTGTTTCCAGATATATGTCAGAAATCCCAAAATAATGAAGAAAATTTAATGTTTACTCACTGTCTTTTCAGCAGCTTTTTGTGTAGTGGCACGCATGGTAAGATGGTAGTAGATATCAGTCGGGACAGTAATTAAGAAAGCTAAATTATCTAACTTTTAATTAATGGAGTTAAGCCGTTATGTGAAACGAGAAAAATCGATATTCTTGATTCAAAAAACTCGATGTAGCTTTGAGATATAGTAAAAGTGGCCTCTGTTATGCATAGGGGCGTTATGAAATTCACGCAAATTCAGTGATAAAACCTAAACAGGAGCCCAATGAGCAGATGACTGAATTACATCACTGTTCAAGACAAATAGTACTAAAGAGCAGTTCTTTCGCATTCATTTGAATATAAGTATCATACGTGTTAATATTGCCGACGTAGCCCACATACCCACACAAAGAAATCGGTTGAGAGTTTATATACGTCGGCTCACTCATTCTTAAAGTTTCAGGAAATATGGTTGCTATGCTCTTCCATAGTTCTGTTGCCATTTTGCCATTGAATTTGAGTGCATCTAGTTACTTAGCAATTATTACTTGAAGCCGCTTTATTGGAGTCTCAAAGCCACAATGAGTTCTACCTACAAAGGACATAAGTTCCCCATTTTGACATAATCACCTAATTCGACCAATTATTAGGGTTAGTTTTCAACTTCACTATTTAGAGTCCCAATTGATCTCTTCATTCATCTAAAAATGCCGGCCGCTACAGAAAGGACCACTGTGAATAGAACCAGCAAGTATCGCATTTTCTTGATTTTTAGATTATTTATGACTCTCTTCATGAAACACCTGATATGTGGCAGCTGTGAGTGTGCAAAAGAGCTTTCCTTGGAAAGAAGGCATCAAACACTCTATCTACTAGAAATGATCTTCGTCTTTCATAGTTTCCGGCTTAAGTGTAAAATAGGAATAATTCATACGCCCCAGCCCATTTTTCTATAGAACACAATAATTATTCTACCTTCAAAATGTGGTAAATTGGCTTACGTTTTTGCTTGGCCATCTTCTATAACGGTGAAAGTGAATCCTTTCCGAGTTCAGCACATGCCTTCTCCAGCTTCTGCACTCGAAATACGACTACGGCGTCAACCAGAGCCAAGCTGCCGCATAAGTGCATGGCCATGCCTTATGCTAACCCTGCCAGAGCCGCATGGTCGCCTTGTGTGGGGTCTGTATATTTAATAGTAGCGACGATAATGCATGAATTATTCAGCAAGTAATTATAAAAATCGCGGTACCAGTCAACCACAGATATCAACTGCGCATTGCAGTCCTGTTGCATCTGTGGTGAAAACGCTCACGTGGCCTCGTAGTGCCATGGTCGTTTAACATACCTTAAACAGCTGCGCACTGCGATACCAATGCACGCACAAAACTGCACCTAGTATCCGCTCTAACAACAGCTGCACGAGTGTTCGTTCATTTCAAATGCTTCGCATCGTAGTATACACGTACGAGAATGTCGAAAGCTGCCTCTAAGTATAAAGGGTTAGCGTGGGATGTCAAAATGGAGAGGGACTAAATTCAATCGCGTCAAACGGGTAGTTCTGACCTTTCAGTATAGGTCGATTTCGATGTAGTGTCGTATAGAACACAACGCTCGCGACTCCATATTGTTTGAAACGCTGTACGCAATGCTAATGTGCTTGTGTCAAATACATGTTGCTTGTTTTTACGGTTTGTGTCAGCGCTTACACACACACACACACACAGACAAGTTGATGACGGATTAAAACAGACACGTCACAATCAAGCGCGAGGATTACTCAAATAAACAGCAGTTCAATTATTCTTAAACTATATGAAACTGAAGTTGAAAGCTTAGATTCGCAAGTAACGTTAAAACACACCAACAGAATGACAAGCTGGTGCTTTGGAGTGACTTTGGTCTGGGCGAGTTCATTCATGGCAAAAGGAAGGCATGGGGCAACTGAGAGAAGAAGCAAAGACCCCCTCTCTCCACCCAGAGTACTTGTGTGCAGCTGTGTTCTTCTCTTGTATCAGTAGAGCTGTGGCTCCGTAATGCTGATGTTTGATTCGCCTCATAAGCAAGTGTGGTTTTCACCAACCAACCAGCACATGTACGCAGCACTTATTGAACTGGGCGTGCACAGTAGGGCATGTATTCATTGGGTGGTACTTTTATTACATGTGAATGCACGTATTGTGAATACAGGCGAGAAAGATCCTGTAGTACACACCAAACGGTGTCCCTTCTGCCTAAACCCGGATTCCTGATCAATCCGCGCTTCTCTTCGAAGGCCACGGTCACGATAACGCAGAATATTGTTTCATGTATAGTTTTAGAACCACATCCACGAAATGTGCTGCCTATCTATCCTAGGAAATGTCGCACAGCCAGAACACAGAAGCTGCAATGACTCCGGGGTGGACGACAAGTTCACTTATACGGACATAGGCGGTAAGCGGAAATCTCAAGCAGACGCTGTGGATTACTGCGCATGCTTCTACTGTCTTCAACATCGGGAACTTGGCAACTTAGCCACAGTTGTAATTATGTCCCGAGCATCAGTAGAAACAGCTGCCATTGCTCTAGCTGACGGAATGACGTATCGACACAACTCGACATACGTCGTCTCCGCCCGCAGATGTCGTGCCACGTGTACCTGAACGACTACTACCAAAGAAGCCAGCTGGAATTCAGGGACCTGAATGAAGCTTATTCGAGGTCTGGTAGGATGCATTGTGCGTACGATTCAGAAGGGTGATGAACTTGATCACTTCTTAGCTCGAGTTTTCTACACTGGCTACTCCTTAGCTAAGGTTTTCTACCCTGACTACTTCTTAGCTCGTGTTTTCTACCCTGACGAATTATTAGCTCCGGTTTTCTACCCTGACCACTCCTCAGCTCGAGCTTTATACCATGACCACTACTTAGCTCAGGTTTTCTACCCTAACCACTCCTTCGCACAGGTTTCTTGCCCTGACCGCTCCTTAGCTTGACTTTTCTACCCTGACGACTCCTTAGCTCGGGTTTTCTACCCAGACCACTCCTTAGCTCCTGTTTTCCACTCTGATTACCCCTTGGCACCGGCTTTCTACCCTGACCATTCCTAAGCTTAGGTTTTCGACCCTGACCACTTCATAGCTTGATGTTTCTACCCTAACCATTCCTTAGCTCGGGTTTTTTACCCTGACCGCTCATTACCTCCTGTTTTCCACTCTAACCACTCCTTAGCACCGGTTTTCTACCCTCACCATTCCAAAGCTTGGGTTTTCTACCCTGACCTCTTTTAGCTCTGGTTTTCTACCCTGACCACTCCTCAGCTCGAGCTCTATTCTGTGACCACTTCTTAGCTCAGGTTTCTACCCTGACCACTCCTTAGGTTGGGTTTTCTTTCTTGATCACTCCTTAGCCCGAGAGCATACCAGCTGTACTATGCCACGACAAGGCTTGAGAAGAAATCGAAACAAGCTCAAGTGAAGCAATGCGCGTCTCCCCTTTAAGCCGACTTGAAATCTGCGTCCGTCAGTCACTAAAGATACATACTCCTAGGAGTCTCTGCCTGTAGGATAGGCGACACTACAAAGCATCACAGACGAAGATTCTCGACCACACAACTATCACACACTCATGGATAACTGAAGCTTTGGACTGTGCCGTTTAGAGGGCAGCAACAATGACACCATCTTATTAAAAATCCGATTGTAGCGCTGAGGTAACGTGAAATTACAGTGAACTCTGTTGGCGAGAGAAGGTGGTCTCTTTCTTGCACTCAAGCAAATCGACGGCCACGACAGCAGCAGCAGTCACAGACGATGGACGATGCACGTCCATATGCTGAGACCCTAAGAGGTCACGCCCCTAAGAGCATTCTTTATAAGCGTTTTGTCATGACCGCTAAATAAAACAGAGGTATTGGTCTTGTGAGCTGACATTCTGGCTATCACAACCATTATAGAGCTTGGTGTAAACAGCTGCAACCTTTGGGTTATTCAGGTGCTCAAACAGGGACCACCATAGCTAGTTGTAGGCGCCAGTGGGCCTGCGCCATGTTAGTGCCCAGCAGTGTTGCGGAGTGGCCACTCCAGAATTGGAATAATTCCGGAATGAATCCACATGTTACAACCCCGAAATGGAATGATAATGGAATGGGGACATTGCTGGGAAGAATGGAATGGGGATGAAATTAAGCAAATTTTGCCCGGATTGGAATGGGAATAGAATTAAGTCTTGTCCAAAAACAGAGCACGTTTTCGTCGACACGCTACTTTTAAAGATTCAAATATTAGTAAGCTAAAACCTCGAACTTAACAATAAAACAGCATTTTTAAATGGCTTGGCTGATTACAAGCACTATACATTTATAAACAGTGCGCCTACTACAAGTTTATCTTTATGTTGACAGTGCTTCTCTAAAGTTTGCCTCTGTATTTCGTGTAACCATGGTCGAGTGGAACTACGGCCGCAGCCTGCCCCCTCTCCCCACTTTACGCCTTGTCATTTGTTTTTGCCCTCGGCGGCACTCCAGCTAGAGTCCCCAGCCGTCTGCCGCCTTCACACCCTTCACGTCTTTGTGCTCGCTTCTGTCACCGTCGGCCGACTTGAACGCATGTTCAACAAAACGCTTCAGTAAGTGCAGATATGTATTAACGCTGCCGCGATGTTTTTCATCACTGCAATCTCATCTCGTGCTCTCCCCACCCCTTTCTGTCATACTGTCCTCCCTGTCTAGACACATGAGCGCATTTGCCCGAAACTGTGTTGGCGAAGGTCTCTAGGTCAGTGCGGCACACAGTCGTACTCGAGTAACTGTGTGTGCTCCCTCTCCGTATAGACACAGAAAGAGAATAAATTTTTGAAAGCATTGGTGCCGGAAGCCGCCTGAAGCAGCAAAGCCGACGTAACCAAGGCCACAGCGGTGCTTCCCCAATTCCCGAAGAAAACTCACGCGCCAAACTAAACCTAGGTTCGCTCTTTACTAGGGGGGGGAGGTAATCTCGGACAGCTGCGCCACCGCTGCCGTGCATGTTGCGGCTATACAAGCACTACCATTATGCAACACCACACAGGTTCCTACATCCAGTGGTTCATGCTTGAGCAGCTCATGTTTGTGAAGCGCAATACATGGTTACGTAGACGGCAATCGTCTTAACTCACTCTTTTTAAATGCGAACGCATTTCCAAGTCGGGATATGTCAGGCGTCTGTCGGTATCTGTCCACCGCCCTTTCCCATAGCAACAGCTGCGGGTGCGCGCGTCCCTAGCAACTGGAGCTCTCACCCCGTCATGCTTCGCTTTGGCTTCGGCAGCTATCAGCAACAGCTGCGAGCACGCGCACTTACGCTTGCCCCTAGCTACCAGAGCCACCACCTCCTTGACTGGAACGTGCCTTCCCACCGCCTCAATGCAGCGCGCTTGAAACGCATTTGCGGCGTTCGTGCTGCCTTGGCACAGCCTGAAAACAGCAGAGCGTTCTCTTTGCGTTATTCTTCTACTGTTGGGTTCTCCCGTGCAGAATGCCGTTATGGACGCTATGCAGTGCATTCGCATTTTCTTGCGATTTCCTTCAGGGAGGTGGGGGCATTTTTTTCGGAACCAAGCGTTCATGAAGCCGCCCAGTCAGAATTTGAGTTTTATACATGAACGGCGAATCACCCATTTAGCTCTCAACATTACGTTGCAAAATTCCGTTGAATGAAACCAAAATATTGTTACTTTTGCACATTGTTGTGCCTGCGACCTTTCTTGCAGCATTTAAAAAACTTGAAGACGCTTAGGCACGTTTTATGACGTCAACATAGTGACCAAAAAACTTGTGACCGACTCCCGAACTTGTTCGGAAGATCAGGCGTTCGGCAGATCAAGCCCAGGAGATCAGACGTCCCTGAATCTCGAGATGAGGACTGGTCACCCCGCACTCCCAGTGCTCCAGGGTGGAATCAATTAATTATTACTATTATCTTTTTTGAAGACGATAGTCTTTCTTTGATACCTTCGACGGAAAAATTTTGATCTGGCTGTCTGTCGATCCGTCTGTCTGTAAATTTGTCTGTTTGTCCACCCTTAACGATAGTTCATACACTGCAAACAGAAATAAACCGATATGGGAGTAAAT